>NC_092865.1:16714859-16840597 GCF_032062135.1 Pyxicephalus adspersus | reverse complement strand
GGCGATTTGTTTAATAATGGATTGAAAGAAATTCATAATTTATGGCGTATTTTAATAAAAGGGGACATATTAATATTAATGCTCCAATCTGTGGCTGTGAATTGATGAGGCCTGTCTCTTTCTTCTAGTGAACCTGGTGTCTGAAGCTGAGCAAAGGGTCGTGTTTATAACTGCTCGAGTACACCCCGGAGAAACGCCGTCTTCTTTTGTGTGTCAGGGTGAGTGACTGTCAGTCTTTAACTTTCCAGCAGGTAAAAAAAATGAAGACGGGAGGCATCGGGGGGTGCAAGGGCTGAACGCTTTTTTCTGCAAATACAAACAAGTTTCAAGGAAGTGAAATGTGACAGACACACCCAGGACAAATAATTGTTCTCCAATTTTATACTTGAAAAAAAAAGTCAAGCTGGGTCATCACAAGGGGAGCAAACATGAAAGAAGGTATGCATCACATAACACCAAAGCAAACCTGATAGGGAAAAGCAAACATTTTCAGGGTTAGGGTTGAAAGGGTTAGAAGCTCCCTCCCTGTGTATATGGTCCCTTGCCATCTCTATGATGTCATCTCTGACAAAGCAGGACCATTAGCCTTGCATTGTAAGTGAGCATGCCAATGGCCGATGAAAGAGAAGTGTCGGCTGCTAAGCAGAGCAGGGGGTACGGAAAATAAAGACCTGACTCTTGGTGTAACTGCTTTGTGAATTGAACGTCCTATCACTTGGCTATGAATACTGAATGCTAAGAATTTCCTAGAGTGGTGTTGCTGTTTGAATTCGGGTTGTCCTTATATTCGACCTGGGTATGGCTGTTCGAATTTGGATAGACCTGACCCGAAAAACACGGGATTCGACTGCGCAAATTCTTGTGTAAAAAAATGTGTTAAAATAAATTAATGTTAAAGTAATTTATTGAATGAGTGTGATTTGTTTAACTTACTTTTATTTTTTTACAGGTTATCCCACAATGACAGGATGATTCCCACGGCTACACAACCGTGGGAATCCTCCTGTCAGTGTGGGATCCCCAGGCACTAGAGGTCCTCCCATTCAACACTTCTAGTGCTCTGTAATTGGCTGAAGAAAGGTAAACCCTGATGACAGCTCAAGCATTTTCCTTTCCCCAGTCAATTATAGAGCACTAGAGGGGAATGAATGGGGAGATTTGTCCACATTAAACCTCTAGTGCCGGGAATCTTCTCAATGAATGCGGCCGTGGCTGCATTCATTGAGAACAGTGTGCGATCCCCGCCACTAGATGTTAAATAGGGACAAGTCTCCCCATTCAAAACCTCTAGTGCTTTCTGATTGGCTGAGGAAAGCACTCTATCCAGGAACACAAGACTTCTGTGTTCTTGGATAAAGAAACTTTATCCAGGAACAAATACAACTAGTAAGGGGCTGCAAGAGCAATGAGCCCAAGAAGTTATTCACAGTCCCGAAAAATAACCCGAATTTTCTAACCATTGACTTTAATGGTTAGAATTCGACATTTGATCAACCGAACAATACCCCCTATTCAATCGAATAGCTGTCGAATCAAATAGTGAGACCAACGAATAGTGTGACTAATCAAAATTACCCTGATTTATTAAAGCTTTGCAAGACTGGAGAAAAAAGACTATCATTGGAAACCCTGGATGATCCAGCAAACCTGAAATGGATTTCCTAAAAGTTGATTGCTATTTGTTAGCAAATGTTTTCTATATATAGGACCAGATCCATTCTAGGTTTGCTGGATCACCCCGGTTCCTCCATGATAGTCTTTCTTCTCCAGTCTTGGAGAGCATTAATAATTTTCACAAGGCCTGATCCCTGGCACATGAACGGAGGAGGAATGGCGCTGCTTCTCTGGGTTGCTGACAGTGGCTATTTCATTGCTGGCTGCAAAGGACTGGCAGGAGATTGCTGGTATAAAGAGTATAGGGCGGTTGGGAAAGAGGGAGGCTTTGCAGAGATATTGTCACTTTGATCTGCATGGGCATAGGGAGAGAGATTATTTTCAAGATACACTTACAATAGAAACTAGTGAGGTAGTAATTGCAGCATTGAGCGTCCAGTGTTGAGAAAAGATTTCCTTTATGGTAAATATAGCCTTAGGTTGCAATGCAAAGACACACAGAGTTAAAATTGCATGTTCAGTATTAGGTGTTCCAGGTTCAACAGATAAGTGGGGCAAATTATATGATGTATACATAAACAAAAATGTTTTAGTAATGTGATGATGATACGACTATTTCAGTACAGTGAGCTTCAGCTGTACTAATCACATCATATTGTGTAATAAGAGGTCAGATCATAGCTACAGACGTGACTCTCGTCATCATACAGCTTCATAATAAATCACACATGTACTGATCTGTTTATAGAAAACAATGGCAGATATATTTACAAAGGTTTTTACAGAAGGTTAAACCCACCATAAGTTACACAAAATCTGTGGATATATATTCATGAAGACATAGTCCGTCATGCAGAGTAAAAGGAGGCTGAACGCATTGGCTAAGCTGTTATCCTAGTGAAGCCAATCTGCAGCCTGCCTGAAATAGGCTTGGCTGTGTCTCAATCTCACCTGAGGAAGCCAATTAGGTGAAACCCGTTGGGTTCAAAAGGTTTATGGACTTTGTTTAAAGTGATTCAAGCAGTCTATTCCCTCATGGGTAACAAGGACTATAATTTACTATATACAGGATCTCATTGTTTAGTTATATATTTCCCCAAAATAGCCCTCGATAAGGTGTGGGGTAGGGAAAAATATTAACACATTTTGTGTAACATATGGTGGATTTTGTTGGCAACTTTAATTTATGCTAGAAACAAGAAAGATAAACCATAAATCATATCCTCTACTATAGAAAATAATGGCTGTTAATGATGCACAGTACGGGCATCCATTTTTTTGGCGATGGCAAGGCTGGAAAATGCTTTGATGATCTTAGAAAGCCATAGCTCTGAGTGCTTTATACACAGTGCACCAGAGCCACATCATCCACAAAGCAAACCTAGGTGAGAGCCTAGGGCCCAATGGATGTCCTGGGGGCCCAGCTAGGTCCATTTGCTGGAGTGAAACAGAAACAAAGAACAATTAAAGCTGTGCAGCTATTTATCATCACAAGGAAGAATACATTTGTAGGAAGTTGGCATCTGATGTAAAGGATCTATGCCAGCATAGACAATGATAGGGATTCTTCTTTGTCCATTGCAATTCTTATCAATCTCAGTGGAAAGAGGTAACCAACACATCTTCCTTGATTAAGGTCCAAGTCTGCCTCAGTCCATGTGTCCTGGGTGCCCTGTGCAGGCTGGTTACAGAGGGCAAGAAGAGTATTTGATCTGGCGTACTTTGGTAAAGGCACCACAAAGCACCTGCAACGTCTAATATTAGTCTTCACATACTATATCCAGTGCATGCTAAGATGAAGAATTGCCTTTGACATGAGGTCATATACAAATGCCCTCCATGTTGATGCTGATGTCAAGGCAGCATTTCACCATGTCTCTAGGATCAGAGGTCTCCACAGTTGCACTGAAGATTTTCAGATTAAGAAAAGTATTACTGGTGCGTGTGCTTCTAGTATACCTCTACAAATGACTGAACCCTCTTTTTACCCTCCAGCAACCCTTGTAAAAAGCTAATAATACATGCTCAGTGCAGCAAGTGTGCTTTCACGGTACAGAGCCTTCATGTAGAAGTGACAGGCTCCTTCTCCACGGCTAGTATAGATAGTGCGAGGCCATGTCTGCCAGCTAAAGGTAAATAGGCCTGGCTTGGGCAGACCATGATCCTCAATGAGCCATCCAAAGCTGACCCCACGGTCTTGCCTGCAGCTTGTGAGCAATAGGGCTGTGGCTATGAGAGCGGCAATGAAGCAGCCTGTGGACATTGTAAGAAGGCAGCACATTGTGAAGGTACAACGCTTACAAAAATGTCCAGGGCTGTCTGAAGCCGAAGCAGAATTTTCTGTCATTTTTTTGTTATTTTGCCTCCCTGCTAAGAACTATTGGCATTCCCATAGAACCATTGAACAGAATCTCTGTATTATTTCATTATAGCAGCAACTGAATTCTATTTCTGTACATGAGGAAGCCATTCCCCTAATAGCCACACACATTTAGAAGAAGTGGAAAAAATTAGGACATTTGTATGAATATTCTTCCTTCTTTACATGTCATATCTGAGCAAATTGGGAACATAGATATCCCTATTATCTGCAGAAAAATAAATTCCTGTATGTTTGGCTCATAGCCTCTGTCCATAGTCCTGAAATCTGTTGTGTGAGTTGAGCACTTTAGAGCCCTTCCAATAATAATAAAATGTACACACTAACTGGAACTAATCCTTAATGATATAACTTCCAGAAACTGAAATCTGATGGGCTGGTATAGGTCACTGCACTGTACAGACCATGAGCTTCCTTAGCACAGCCTACAACTGTGTAATGTGTAATGTGTTTTCAATATCTCCTTGATTTAGAGTTTTAACCTGGTTACTCTTGTGCATCAATTGACCTGAAAGTCAGGGGCGCTCCCTAACAACTGCCAGCCAATGGCAACCCACATAGCCAGGCTGTTAGTGTAATCTATTGGGAGTACTCCTATCGATTGACAGTTGTTAGGGAACCCTCACTGCTGCACATCAATTGAACAAAGAAAAATCAATCCCAAGCAAAGTTTGAACAAGATATCAAATATTAATCAAGAACATCCTACTTTTTAATAGACTAGCATTTGATTGTTTTTTAATTTAACATTTAGTCTATTAAAAATATGTTGTAGTATATGGCTATTATTGGGCTAATGTCACACTAGTGATCATGCCACTGGTGTTATGTCCTCGCTTATTTACTGGATGAAATGCAGCCAATGCTCTGGCTGGCAAAAGAAGCAAGAGCATAGTAAAAGTGGGTTTAGCAATCCTGATCTACAACCTGTCACCTCCAGTCCAATCCAATAAAAAAACTACTAAATCTTAAGTTACTTGAGTTACATTATGAGCATGTGCTGCTTAAAATGTTCCATTTTTTTATGGAATTTTGGGATTTGACAAATGGTAACAAATGCTGGGTGTTAGTTTTCAGGAATGAAGAAAGTCAGCTACGTGTTTGAGATTGTTGTTTTCCACTACACAAGCTTTATGTAAAATATACGTATTTCTTTAATAGAATATTATAAATGTTATCAACATCTTTGTCAAAAATTCTTTAAGGAAAAAAATGTGATTTAAAAAGCCTACACTTTTGTATGTATATGGAGAAAAAACTATTTGTTCTCTCATTAAGAAAATTGTAGAAATATATTAAGAATGCATTTCAGGGAATGTTCACCTTACAGTAATATTGTAACGCTTTGGGGAGACAGGGCCACTAGGGGGTGCTACAAGGTGCAAAAAAGTGTTAGGGGCCCTGAGAAGAGCCAAGGCGCAGAGTCTAAGTGGCAACCAGGTCTTCTCCAGAGCCTCTAGTGGTGAGGATGTTGCGCTGCTGGTTACTGCCAGGTTGAGGTCTTCGGGCACACCAAGGTGGGCAGGAGGATACACGGTACAAAATAACAAGGCAGAAGAATTGTCAAGGAAGGCAGGCAGCAAGCAAGAGAGGTCAGGTCACAAGCTGGGGGTCAAATACCAGGAATCTGGGAAATAGACATCAGTGACACAGGGGCCACTGTGGACACAGGAGACACTGGAAGCAACAGGAGGCGCAGGTGACACAGGAATATCCACAGACAGAGAGGAACACTGGAACATCACAGAGGAATGGGCTGGAACCAACAGACTGGGTAACGAGGGGTAAAAACAGGAGCTGGACAGAGGAAACACTGAATTAAGCAACATGTGTACAGGAACTAGCTCAACAAGCTAGGAGAGCTGTTTCTGAGCTAGCTAAATGACCAGGGATGATTAAGAGGCTATTTTCTGATTGGCTGGCAGGTTGGGCAAAATAGATAAAGCTTGGGAGAACAGGCACGACCAGAGTCAGAACTACCTGCCTGTGCTTTACTGAGGAAGAGGTAAGTGTGACAAGTATAGTGGTAGTCACACTGAGAAGTAAAGAAAATTCTTGAAAATGAAATACAAATGGCAAAAATACTAACAGACAATGTAAACAATTTTTCATAAATCCTTCCCACCACTCTTCCTCTGCCACATCTCTTTGTAGTTCTGTACATTGGCTTCCATTCCACCTGAGAATCAAATTCAAGCTCCTGTGCTTTGCCTTCAAATTCCTCCACAGTTCTTGTCCCACTTATCTTTCTGACTTGGTAGGAAAATACTCCCCTAGCCGCTCTCCCTGTTCCTCCAATTACCTGCTAATGATTTCCTCACTCACCGCAACCTCATCACACGCACGGCTCCAAGACTTTTCTAGAGCTGCCCCGACTCTCTGGAATGTTCCTCTGCTTAATATGTTGGCGCTAAATAAATCCTGTTTACTACTACTACTACTACTATTAATAATAAAAAAGATTAACCATGGTGTAGAATTATTTACTGTAGGTAGATCTAAATGTCATTACTAGAATATAATACTGAATTTAACATGTGAATAAAATTGCAAGCATTGTTCCCAATGTTCCCAAATCTTCAGTTCTTATTTAAATAATGCCATGGAAATGTTGACATAATGTCCTTGTTTATACCTTTCTTGTCTCCCAATAGTGCTCCAGGGGTTGTCATCAATTACATGTGCCCTTGATCGAGATATAGGTGGCTGTGCTGAAACACATGGCACAGGCCAGTGCTGGAGCAATGATGCGCAGCTGACCCTAAAGCTAATGCATGTAGAAGTGGCTAAAAGAGGCTGAAGCAGGGCCATATTCAGACACATTGGGCCCCTGGAAAAATTTAAATTGGATTGCAAAAAAAAAAAATATTTTTGGAATAGAAAAAACAAATATTTATGATGTTTTAGCAAACTGAATATGTATTATGTGACAGAGCTACAAAATTGTATCAATATAAAAGCTCCTTGCCTATAAGGAAATTGAAATATTTGACATTTATCTAACTTTGCTGTGCAGCAGCTGACTAATGTGGCATCACAACTCATTGTTAAGACACATTGGCTTATTCAGCAAGGCAAAATACAATATCCAAATTGCTGAATCTCTGAATAATCAACCAGATTTCATCTTTCTCTAATACAACTTTAGTAAACCAAACTTAATGACAGCTTTAAACATCATTCTACTCCTTTACTGATTAAGCTCAGTGGAAGATAAATGTTAACTTCTCTTATAAAATTGTTACTTTTACAACATCATCTAAGTGTTTGTACATTTCTCTTATAGGGCTTCCACTCACTTTTCATTCATGTCACTTGCACTTGACACTCGCATACACATTGCTCAACTTACAAGCCAATCTGATTATTCATTCCACTTACAAGTCATTCACACTTTCATCACTCCAATCATATATAACTGTCTTCTTCACATACACATCCATCACCCACCCTCTCACACATCATCTATCACTTTACTCATCAATCATACTAAGCATAGATTAATCTTTCCCAGTCCACTCACTCATACCCGTTCAATGGAATTCAATCTGTTGTGGAAAGTGGGTTTAACTCTCAAGCGGCTACATAGCCTTTAGAACTCAATGACCCAAGAAATATTTGTTTTATCTGTTTGTAGAGACACGTTACTGACTCTAAAGAAAGTTATTCTAATATATCTACAATGCTTTTACATATCACAGTATGAGCAGTTTCATATGCAGTATAAATAGTTCCTGCCCAAACTTTTGTTTGTCTTAGCTTTGGTTAGCATAGAATAGAATTGGAACTAGAATTCGAGTTTTTTGCTTTTATTTTTTATCTATATTTAGTTTTGTTAGGAAGTGAGAGTCAACTAAGAGGTTAGCACTCTGGCCTTTGCACCACTGGGTCCCAGGTTCGAATCCCGGCCAAGACACTATCTGCATGCAGGTTCTTCCCGCATTTGCATGGGTTTCCTCCGGGTACTCCAGTTTCCTCCCACATTCCAAAAACATGCAGTTAATTGGCTTCCTCCCAATATTGACCCTAGACTTTGATAATGACATATGACTATGGTAGGGACATTAGATTTTGAGCCTCTTTGAGGGACAGCTAGTGACATGACTATGGACTTTGTACAGTGCTGAGTAATATGTCAGTGCTATATAAGTAATGTGTAATAATGATAATACAATGAAGTCTATTTATAAAGCAGTGCATTCCCCAAACATTTCTGTTAGGGAAACAATCACTGCTGTTAAAAACATATGGACATGGAAGATTCTCGGCCAGGTAATGTTTGATGAATATCAGATTTGCTGCTTTAAAAAAAAGCCAAAACTATGAAGAACGTTTTACTGTTTTACATACACAGTCACAGCAGGCTTTGGATTTTTTTTTTTTTTTTTTTAAAAAAGGATAAGAGGAAGTGAACTAAAAAAAAGTATTGATTTGTGATAAAGGTCTGAAAGTTTAATATATTCAAGTATTCCCTTTTGAATTGTTCTAGGGTCACTCAAGTTTTACCTGCAGCATTTTTTAACTTGTTGTGTTTAGCTTTTGAGTATTTGATAGTATAAGAATATATACATTGTGATATAAAGGAAAAACTTCAAATAACAGTTTGGTATATGTTGACATTGTAAGCAGAAAGAGACTCTATTGGGTGTAACTAAGATGAGATTGAAGAGTTTAGAAAGAAAGGAAGGAGGAGGTAGAATAAGGGTGCAAGGTGGGGAGGATCATCTAGCATTGGGAGAATTAATCATACCTGTCTATTAAAGGTCATGACCATAAAGCTTCACGGTTCCCATACTTTGGGATCTATCTTTAGGTTGTAATCTTAGCCAAGAAGAGTTTCATTCATTGTAAGCCTTACCTTTTTTTCTAATAGCACAAAAGGAAGTAAAAGAAATACCTCCAATTTTCATATCCTTTCCTGTGGTATCCAAAGCTAAGAAAACAAGTTTGGGCTGGACGATAACTTTAACCTACCTGGCGGTACGAATAATGAGGATTTTGTGTAAAAGCGGTACATTTAAAAATCCTCATTATTTTAAATTTACAGCCGGTCTTGCCTACCTGCCTAATGGTCTCGCCCTCGAGCCTAAGAATCGCAAGCAGATGCCCGACCCGCATCTGCTTCCCTTGGCCTCGCGTCCCCATCGTTCACACGCCGGGGACGCAGATGCCCCGGGCGCATCGCTAGTTTACGAAGATGTCCAGCCAGCATCGCCAGGAGAAGAAGATGCCAGGCATCGCTGGAGGACACCACAGACATCGTTGGAGGACGCCGTGGACATCGCTGGAGGACACCGCTGGAACGTGGGAGCAAGGTAGGACTTTAAACCTCCCTAGAAATTCCACCCCGAGTGTGGCTTGGGGTTACTGCTTTTGGTAAAAAATCCACCCCGAGCCACAATTGGGAATATCACCAGGGAGGTTAAGGTAAATCGCAGAACCCATCCACTATCCCATCGCAGGTATGAGCTGTGATGGGAGTGGGCTGGTTGTGTCCAGAGACACAACCCGCCCACTTTCCTAAGCCTGCGATCGGTACAGGGGACACGGTCCACGGCTCTGGCCGGTGCATCCGGTGCAGCCACAACCGCAAACCACCAGTTGGCGACCCCTGCCCCATAGTAAACTGTTTTCTACTATGCCAAAGCTGGTCGCTACATTAAAAGTATTTGGATAATTGTGTCTTGATACACCTTATAAATCAAAGCTCCTCACCTTTTTTTTAATGATTACCTTCTTTTTCTGTACCTCCCCCACCTCCCTTCTCACTGTTGGTCGAATAATAGGGAGTAGGAATAAATGGTGTCATAAGTAGTTAGTGTTACTTTATGTCTTGATCTACTGCTCATGCTGTTGGTATGCAGTATTAAACATTTTTACTTTGAATTGCCTTTGTCCTTGTTGGGTCTCCCTAAACCTAGCAGCAACAGTGTGCAAATCATCAAAGTATGTGCTGAATCTTCATTGCAAGCATTGACTTTTTACCAGGATTAGTGTTTCCATAAATTATCTTGTGCATTTTGATGTGGTGATGCAATTTTATGAGTCATGCTGGGACTTATAATTCTGTGCAGCTCTGGAATTCTTAATCATGCCAAGGTGATTTATGTGCAGTGCTTTTGATACTGCTGCTGTTAGTGGTTCCAGAGATTGCTCTGTGATTTTGTTGTAGTAATGTTAACTTTAAGGAAAAAATGAGGGATGCAAAGCAGAGAAAAGAATAAATCCCAGTATGCACTTTACAACATATTATATTGAAATACAAGTCTACTAAACACCAACCAGTCTTTACCTATTTATACAAGTGTTATACCTCTAAGGCAGCATTTCTCAACCATGGTTGCTAGGGGTTCATTAAACAATTTGAAACTCTCAGGTTAGGTAAATTGACACCATTGAATTTTTTGGCAATCTGTAAGGGGGATATTCTTCCTAAATTTAGGGGATTTGTATTCATATAGCAAACTTAAACTGAGTAATAACTTTAATAGGCAGAGCTTTTTAGGGACCAATACAGAGAGTTATTCAGTAAATGATAATACAGAGTCACTTAATAAATCACTAAAACTTACATTAGGCATTTTCACTTACCCTGTTGTTCTAAACTCTACTTGTAGTGTTTAAAACAGCAAAATATACCCAACACACACATGACACTGTTATTAGGTGACATTAGGAGCACTCACATGCAAGTATTTCAATGTGAACACATTTATCTAAATCAAAAGCCTAAATACATACATCTGGACTGGCCCTGTTCTTTGCAGTATTGGTACTGCTTACTGGTGAGGATTGCCATTGAGTACCATTCTTGCCTAGAGTTGAAGACTTTAAGTTCTGTGGCGCTCACTAGAACTGGGAATTGAGAGGGACTCTCATTTCTTATGTGCCACTGACTGGTTATGTCAGGGGTAACAGCTCAGAAAGGAGCTTATACCAGTGGATCTCCTGTGCACTACCCAGGTTCCCTCTCATTTGTCTGGCACTGTCAAGGGAATGGGTATTTAGGTGCCCACAGGGTGAGTACAATATGGAAGAAGCAGGAGCTTGTCAAGAATGCTTGATAGTGTCACCATGTTCAAGCCCCACACTAGAACAAAATTAAAAGAACAGAAATATTATTAAAATCTTTACTTTTTAGGTTGCTTTAACTGACATCATCTGCAGATCAAATTTAATTTCTTTACAAAAGAAACAATAATAATACAAAAGAAACAGTGTTGTTACTTTGTATCTCTCTGAATGTTTTTTTGTAAACACTGTATCACTTTTTTGTACACTGCAAAACTCAGCTATAACTTTGAGAGCCAGGGGTTTCTGGCAAATGTGACTGGAGGAGAGTGGGAGCAGGGTGAAAGGGCTGGACGAACTACGCATAACCTGTGTCCATTTACAATGCTTTCTGGACATCTGTAGTAAGTCCCATGTTGAACTAACCTACTAAAAAAATAAAATATTCCAAAATCTGCTTCTTTTATTAACATTAAACTTTGCAATCCTGCTGAGAAGATTCTTTTATAGACATATTTTCTTCCTGTTAGGGTGACAATGCTCTGTCCCTGTCTGCTTCTGCATTATGACACAGTCACACATGTCCCCAATGAGGATTACTTCTACTCTTCTAACACACATTACACAAACATGGTCTTCCATTGTCGCCATATGGAAACACACCATAAAAAATACCACTAAAGTGCATGTAGTCATAAAGTAGCTGCAAAGAGTCTGGATAAGTTCAGAAACACTAATATGTTATAAAGAATTAAAAAAAACAAACATTAAATTAGCATTTTCTTAACTAATAAAATGGCAATTGTTTATCATATTTGAATGGCTAATAACATTTTCACTTGCATTACAACTCCCTGGAAGAGATTTTTACAGAGTGTTTATTTTAAATCTTGCTCGGTAGTGACAAACATGCGCATGCTGTATTATTAATCTGTTGTTTAGGGTTCCCATGGTGATATCAATCCACAAGACATAGGGACTTTATGAATATAAGAGCCCTATTCAGAGACCAACAATAGTGCCTGTTAAGGTTGAAATGGTAACATTGTGGAAACAGGGCACTTTCTAATGCCTGTTCTCTGAAAGGCTTTGTCATTTGAAATGAATATAAAATGTAATTTATTGTGTCCCCAATGGGCCTAAATCCTTGGGTTCTTCACGACCAACAACATAACTGTTTTGTGTTGTTCTTCTATATCCCACTTGGGAAAAACATGTCAATAAACTAGGATATCAGGCATATAAAGTGTTTGGTATAAGCCTCTAGTGACTTGAGCGTTGCATAGCTGGAAGATCCCAAAACTGTATTTCAAATGTTTTGTATAGGAGCAGCTTATACTGAAACAGAATTAAAAAAAAAACACAGCAAACAATACTGGAGTAACAATGGAACAGTTCGTGGTAGCTGGCAATCTGGTTGTTGTTTGCAGCAGCTCCACAGTTGAACAATATGATTTTGCCTGGAAAAATTATCCATGCTCATCTATTGGGGGTTAGCATCCTTTCATTTACACAACATGTCTATCACTTTACAATATTTTGTGACACAAATAACCACTAAGATAACAAAAACAAAAATCACAAGTGTATATAGGGATTCACCCCCTCCATGTTGTAGAGCCACCTATTGCTGGGATTACAACTGCAAGTCTCGTTTGGCCTTTTTTAGCTCAGCAAATCTAGCCACTTGGATTTTTTTTCTGTTTCTCAAGGCAAAACTACTTCAACTCCTTCAAATTCAATGGGTTGTTTTAGTGAACAGCAATAGTGAAGTCATATCACAGCTTCTCAGTTGGACTAAGGTCTGGGCTTTGACTAGGCTTTTCAAACATAAAAGAAATACTTCTCTTCAAATCACTCCAGTTTATCTTTATCAGTAAGCCCGCTATAAGAAAACATTCATCAGTCTCAAAACCCTGCCATGTTGTCTGAAGGAACTACTTTGTATTTACTGCCATCCATCCTTTCTTTCAGTCCTGACCCTGCCAATAAAAATGGTGTTTATAAGGAAATGGGAAGTGTTTGGTTTGTCCCACACATTATAAGTCCTGTGATGTCCAAAACATTAAATTTTGTTTTTATCTAGCCAGTTAACTTTTTTCCATGTGTTTGGGCAGTCTACCAAATGGTGTAGGTCACCCTCTGCTCATTAAAAATGCAGAATTTAAAGTGGTCCAATGGACAGATTTTGGCATCTTTGGTGACTTTGTTTCATCTCTGATTATAGCCCTCCTTGCCCAGGGTGTGTGATTTTGTTGAACGGTCTTCTCTTCCTTGGATAGTCAAAGTTTGGGATAAAGTTTTATGAACCCAACTCTATACTTTTTACAACTTCATTTATGAACTTGCCAGAGTGATTCTTGATTTTCATGTTGCTTGCTCAGTAATGTTGCAGTCAGGAGTCTGTCAGAACATGTCTATATACTATTTATATGTAAACAGATATCATGAGACAGATCATAAGACACTTAAATTGCACACAGTGGTATGACTTCTAAAGGTATTTTATTCCGTTGGACCAGATCCTTTTTAGGGGTTTCAAATCAAGGGGATAAATATGACCTCGATCAAAGGGTACGGTGAGTCCTGAACTAAACAGAAATACCTAAATGTTGATGGTCAAACATTTCTGGGTTCGGCTTGAGACGGCTTCAGCAATTCGGCCAAATAGTTTGCCCAACTTTGAGTTGAGTCTATGGGGACATAGAGAATACAGAATACCCAGCACAGCTTCCACTCTTGATGCACATGACTCTGCAGTTGCTCATACTTATCTTCTGCATGCTACCAAGTAGCTTCATTCAGCCATAAAAGAAGTTTGCAAATTGCAAGTCACATACGAGAGCTTACACAGGAATGAGGAATCTATCTACACCCTCATGTGATGATGCCAATGCCTGTGGCCAAGCATCAGCACTGTAACATAGGAGAAAAGGGAAAAAGTCAATATGTCCCCCATATCTGAAAGTAATTTGTCTGTTAATTAACTTCCATAGCGGAACAGAAATGTGGGTACAAAAGGAAGATAAGTATGTTCCTCTGTTGGAGGCCAGTCTTAAAGTGAACCCACTGCCTGACCCCGTGTTGGCAAAGTGCACGTTCTCTTACCATTATCTGAACCATCAGGAGTTTTGACAAATTTTCTTTTACTGATTTTTAGTCAAATCTGTAAAACATTCTCTAAACAATGCACAATGGGATAACAGCGCTCAGGATTCTGGGTAACTTCAGTTTTAATTATCCATTTGCCATAAATTATATTGCTACAATGTAACAAGGAGATTCTTTTTGAACACTCAACCCTCTTGTTCATTAAATATGATTCTTCACGTGGCAAAGGTTAAGGGCAGCCGTTCCACTCGGCAACTTCCCAGTTTGTTGATTGGAACTTAATTAATTAAGAATGTCTGTATATTTTGGATTAAACATTTATGGGCATTTATATGCTAATTAAGTAGTACAAACTGTAAACATGCAGAAATATTCATCTGTACATAACTTTGCATCATTTTTTTTCCCAGAGATATCAGAGGCTTAATGCAGACTAGTCTCAGGTGGCCCTGAAACTAATTATTTTTTGTTTTCTTCATATCATTTTTTTTTATCCTTCCCCGTGACAAGAGGGAAGTCAGAAACGGTTTTAATTTTGCTGGTGAATTAAATGTGATGTGATAGGTCTATTAACTATTAGAGTTCCAAGCTTTGTTATAACAAAAATGTTAACCCTAGTTGAAATACTGCACAGTTACCCAGTATTCCCCTGGTTCCTTCCTGATGTCTTTGGGTGTACTTCGTGTAAAAGCATCCAAAATGGGGACAAGGGTCAACGTTGTTCATTCTGGTTCCATTTGGTTTTCTGTAGCAGGCACAAGTAGGTTGTAACTACAACAAGTTCTAAGCAGCAAGTTTACAGGTACACGAGTAGGGTTTATACTTAACGGGAACTAAACTTACGATTACTCACCTATCCCCGCGCTATTTATCTCCTTTTTTGGCTTCATAAAGGTGATCTTTTGTCACCTTTATTGGCTGTGCCAGGATGACATAACTGGTACAGGCACACATGAGTTCATTCATTTTCAGTACGTGCAAGGGAAGCCATGATTGTCAGGTTTCGCTGGCATCAAACAATGAGCTGCTCATGCACAGCTCAGTGAATTTTGACAGGTAGGTGGCTATTGGGCAGGTAAAAATACTTCACCTGTCCCTTTCTGCAATAACCACTTGCCTGATTCACCCATGTTAAAAATAAGACTTTAGTTCACTTTAATAAGCACTTTAAAAAAGCAGTCACAGTCCTGTCACTGTGCCTTCTTATCGCATGTGGACAAAGATGGGAAGTCAAGCTTTATTAGATTGACCAGTGGATGGTCAGTAAGACAGCAATTGGTAAAGCAGCACTGAGAATAATAAACAGTTGATGATGGAAATCCTCCACGAGAATGAAAAACAAGGAAAAGACTAGTCTAGAACAATGAGGCTCAATGCAGAGGTGCTAAAAAGCTAGGAAGAACTCCAAATCCAACTGAGCACTGTCTAACCCTACACATACAGTAAATAAAGGGTGGCCAAAAGAAACAGAAAGCTCTCCACTAATTCAGTGTATGGCCTTCATAGACTAGAATCTACATCCCATTCCATCCCAAATCCCAAATAGGGGTTTTATTTTAGGATAGTGTGCAGATTCATGCAAATCTTTTCTTTATACCCTACAGCTTTTTCAATGTACTCTAAAATTATTTTTTTGTTGTCTTGCTCAGAAACAGAGATTTAATTGTTACTATGAAATATTGAGAGAAATTAAAAGCTCCATTACTATAAACATAATTTTGTTTGGACTAACCATCTCTTCTTATGTTAGCTTCAGTGGTAAATTATTAGGATATCTTGGACTTGCAAAAGTCTTCTGTCTTAAAATAATTGTAAGTTTTATTATTCCAGCAAGTGAGACTTGCATATTCTTTAGTTATAACATGTTGGCCTTTTTCTGAGCTTTTCTACCTTTAAAAAGTCCTCAGGTCCCTTCAGTCCTCCACTTTACCTTCTACTGAATTTTTCAGAATACTTCACTAAAATATTGAGCTGTTTATAGCCACTTCAAAAGCACGGTTTTGTTCATGTCACATCTAGCGATGGACACTAAAATCTTCAATAATATTTTTTTAGATAACAAAATGTTCCCATATGGTACAGAGTAAGTAAATATAAATAATGGTTTATTGATTAAGGGTAATACAAATACATGAAACATATCCCATAGCTAAACATATCCCATATTAATAAATATAAAAGCATAAAGAGCTTGCCAAATCAGCCTAAAATCTGCAGTTTTTAAAGATACACTGTCTTCTAATTTTTTAACAATCTTAATCCTGTGTGTTACAGGATAATTATGCATACTAATCCTTTATATCACCTCCCCTCTCTCTTTATCAGGATCCCCCAAAGACTTTTACTCATTTGCCCATGTTCCTGTGGGATCCATGCTGTGCTCACAATGGGGAGATCCAGGGAGCACAGCTTCCATTGCAAACTCTTTGGCTGGTCCCTTGCACATGCAAAGATAAAAGCCAATGTATTACCTTAGGGAGATATAAAACATAATATGTGGAATCCCCACAGGAATGAATTGGATGTTCTCTGCACACCTGCAATTGGATAAGTTTTCCAAAACTGGAACTAACCATATTATTCACCTAAACGTTATGGGCAGCACAAAATGTAGCAAGCTACTTTAGCAAAGGCTAAACGAACCTCAAAGCATCTGTAAAAACAATGAATAAATCATAAATAATGTAAGCATTAACATATTATTTGATTCTCAAAATTATTTTTTTAAATGTTTAAAATTGCAGTTGTCATCCATATTATACCTGCTCATACATTTGTGAAGGTCTGGTTCTTGTTGAAAATTCTTGGTATAGGATGACAACTGTCTCATGGCTCTTGGTCACCCAATTACAATGGCTTATAATGGAGAATAGAAGTAGCTATTTCAGTTCAAATTACAGGCATGGTGTACTGGTGTCACCATTGGTCACCCAGTTACAATAGCTTGTAATGCAGAATACAAGTGGCCATTTCAGTTCAAATTACAGGCATGGTGTACTCGTGTCACCATTGGTCAACCAGTTACAATGGTTTCTAATGGAGAATACAATGGCTTGTAATGGAGAATAGAAGTAGCCATTTCAGTTCAAATTACAGGCATGGTGTACTGGTGTCACTATTGGTCAACCAGTTACAATGGGTTCTAATAGAGAATACAATGGCTTGTAATGGAGAATAGAAGTAGCCATTTCAGTTCAAATTACAGGCATGGTGTACTGGTGTCACCATTGGTCAACCAGTTACAATGGCTTCTAATAGAGAATACAATGTCTTGTAATGGAGAACACAAGTAGCCATTTCAGTTAACATTACAGGCATGGTGTACTGGTGTCACCATTGGGAAACCCACCCTGAAAAATATTGTCCAGCTATCAGTAGAGTAAATGTAGACTGGAAGTGTCTGCAAGGAGACTGGCAACCCTAAAATGCAACAGATGCAAAAAGCAGAAAACAAATATTTAATGTTAAAATAATTGGTTGTCATTTAGGATACATGGTGCTTTACATGGTATGACATGTTAGGAATGGCCTCGAGGTTGGGTTGCAGTTAATGC
Source organism: Pyxicephalus adspersus (assembly GCF_032062135.1). Classification (NCBI taxonomy): domain Eukaryota; kingdom Metazoa; phylum Chordata; class Amphibia; order Anura; family Pyxicephalidae; genus Pyxicephalus; species Pyxicephalus adspersus. The sequence goes on along the minus strand of NC_092865.1, from coordinate 16,822,927 downwards.
TTCTTCATGCCATTGAACTGCTAACTCTTGGAACACGCTACAAGTAGCTTCTCCTCAAGGCAACCCCATGGAGAATAAATGGGGGGGCAGTGAACAGTACAGTATCACCTACTGCTGCCAGCTGTCAAATGTGCAGACGCCTGTACTTTAAGAACTAGAGCTGCCTCACCAGTGGCCAAGCACAAGATCGGTGCGGCATCTCTAGATGCCAAGTCAGGTCTGAACCTGCCCTTAATGCTATTGTTAGGATTTACACCTACTTTGAGCCTCATGCATAAACCTTTACAAATGAAGGACAGCTATTATTGTTCAACGCTTAGATTTCTCTGTGTCGTCCAAAGTTGTAATAGATGGGAATGGGAGCTTCTGATTGGCGGCTGGCTAAAAAAGTGAATGATTGTTCCTTCACATACTGTTGGCATGAGGCCTTTTGTTAGGTGCATTCAATAAGTTGCATCCATGGCCTAAATTCACCCCGGAGCCTGTCAGATCTCCTGCAAATCCTCACGCACCTCCTCTGCCAGGACAGCACCTCTTCTCTGTGATCTTCCCACAGCTCAGGACAGGAAAATGCTTTTAAAAATGAGAGACCTGAAAAATAAGGCAAAATGGAAATCAATATGCAGTCAGAAGGTGCCGTTTGAGCCTGTTTTCACGTATGAGCTGCGGCAGAAAAGGGACTTTCCGAGCTGTCCCCTCGGGGGAAGATGAGGCACACCGAGAGACCAGGTTTACAGGGAGCTGGCAGTAACTGTCATCTGTCATTGGATCACAAGGAAGACTTTACACAAGGAGCACAGAGGGGAAGAACAGTAAGGCAAATCTCAAGTGGTTCACACAGATGGGAAAACTGTAGGCCAGATGTACTGAAGGGTGTTAAAGTTTAGCACATGTCCGAAGTCACTTATTAAACTCTGTTCCCAATGTTTTTCCCTTTAGTACAACATCTCTCCAGAATAAAGTGTACCTGTTATTTTGCAGCCAACCATATGGTGTAAAGGAGTACGATAAAGGCCCTGTTAAAGATAAAGTGCAAATATTTTGTTATTTTTGGTTCCTTCTTTCCCCCTGTCCCATCATCATTTTATTTAAACTAGTATATAAAACATTTCAGCTTTTATTGCATATTTGATTTTAGATTTGGTGAGCACATCTTTTGGTTTCTGTTCTCTATTGTGAAATGTAGGCAGATCATGGCTGGTAGTAGGGACGAAAGGTGCTGTTCATAGCCTTCAAAAGATGACAGGTCTAGGTAAAGCCCACATATAATGTTGAACTTCCATAATTGAAAGAACTGAAGTCCAATGAATGAAAAGAGCTGGTTGGGGACAGTGAGGCTGAAGAGGAAAGGGCTAGATGATGCTGGAAGTCCATCAGAACGGAAGAAGAGGTATGTTCTATCTGATTTAAATATAAGAGAGGAAATTGTTGGGGTGTGTTGCGGTATAAGGCACATTACTTCAATGCATGTTGACAGACATTGGGACTGATTTTTTCAAGTTCTCCAAGACTGGAGAAGATAGGCTATCATGGGAGAACCTAGGTGATTAAACAAATCTGGAATGAATTTCTTCAAAATAATTTGCTATTAGTGCAAAGTCTTTCTTCTCCTGTCTTGGAGAGCTGTCATAAATCATTCCTATTATACGCATTAAAGTATTATCAAAAAAAGAAAACATTCTGGGTGTACAAGTACTTTAAACCTGTCAAATAGTAGTCAATAAGACTTACAGCATATCAATAATGAATAAATTCCAGTTTAACAATCCGTAGATGTGCACTTGTTTTATTTTTACAGTTTTTTCCCCCCTTTTTTCTTACTCAGTAACGCTAACCCTAACTCCAGTCCCTTTGTTGCTAATTTCTCTATTGTGTCTATAAAGACATCCATAGTTGTCATCCAAGCTGAACTTCAAACATGTCAGTCTTTATTTATTTCTATTAGATTCAGATTTTTGCAGTTTCGTAATTACAAAAATCTGATTGTTTTTGCTGTTTTCCTAACTCACAAAGATGCAACATATAAAATTTGGTACTTTCTGTACTTACTAAATTCCTTAGATGTAGTGGCATTATTTTTCATTTTTCAGCCCATGTACATTTTTTAAAAATACAGAAAATTTCCTATTTTTCCTGATCATCTGTTATTCTTGACCTGAACTGAAATCTCAGGCATTATTATTAGCTTTCCCAGCTATGTTTTATTTATTACCTTTCCTTATTTGGCCCAAATCTGGGAAGCAGTGTAGGGCTCCTCCATAGATAAAATGGCATCATCACCTTGGCACATAAATTGTGTTACTGGCTGGATCACAAGTTAACATATCAATGGCATCTAAAGGGTGGTAAGCTGCAATATATTTGTTTTTGGGTTTGGATATGCTTCAGAGATCAAGCATCTGTTCGGTACTCTAATCCTAAACTAATATATTTGCTATTCAAGCAAACACATCATGGCCGTGCCTCTCGTTGCTCCATATATGCTCATCCCTTGATCTCTGATATGAAACAAGCTTACAAGAAAATACAAATGTGAGTCAGAATTCTTGAACTGTATATTTTTTGACTTGTCAATGGCTGAGAATATGTTGAAGCCAGTGGGTCTGCATACCAGAAGAAGATTATCAATGGAAGTCCGGACTCTTCCATAATGGCCAATAGTTCCGTAGTGGTAAAGAGTAGTGTTGGTCTTCAAATTCAGGTTGTCCTTTTATTCGTCCCGAATTTGGCTGTTCAAAATCGGATAGACCCGACCGGAAAAACACAGGATTCGATGGTGCAAATTTGTGTGTAAAAAAATGTGTTAAAAAACATAATAATGTTAAAGTAATTTATTAAATGTGTGTGATTTGTCTAACTAACCTTTATTTTTTTACAGGTTATCCCACAATGAGAAGATGATTCCCACGGCTGCAATCGGCTGCGTGGGAATCCTCCTGTCAGTGTGGGATCCCCTGGCACTGGAGGTTAAATCGGGACAAGTCTCCCCCTTCCTCACCCCTAGTGCTCAAGTGTCATCAGGATTTTCCTTTCCCCAGCCAATCACAGAGCAGTAGAGGTGAATAAATGGGAATACTTGTCCCCATTTTGCCTCCAGTGCCAGGGACCTTCTCGATGAATGCGGCCGCGGCCACATTAATTGAGAACAGTGTGCGATCCGTGGCACTAGAGGTTACATAACCTCTAGTGCCGGGGTTCTTCTCAATAAATGCAGCTGTGGTCGCATTAATTGAGAACAGTGTGCGATCCCAGGCACTAGAGGTTAAATGGGGACAAATCACCCCATTCAAAACCTCTAGTGTTCTCTTATTGGCTGAGAAAAGCTTTCATCAGCCAATCAGGTAGCACTATCCCTATTCCTGGATAGAGTTTCTGTATCCAGGAGCACAGGACTCCTAGTAAAGGGCTGCAAGAGCAATCAGGGGAGAGGAGCTGTCAGACAGTCAAGAAAAATAACCCGAAATTTTCCCACCATTGACTTTTATGGTGTTTGAATTCGGCATTCTATCACCCGACCAATATCCCCCTATTTGATTGAATAGCTGTTGAATCGAATAGTGAGATATTCGACCAACACTAGAAAGGGTTCAGCTTAGGCTGGCTCAAGATACAATACAAATACAGCCGAGGGGGCACTCCAGCATAGGAAGCAGCCCCCAGGGCCCATTCAAGGCGAGATCCAGTGCTGGCTCTTTGCCCTGCTATATTGAATAAGCCAAATAGTGTGTTATCCTTTATCTGCATTTGTTAAGAGCAGAAACTCCTCTGTTTGATATACACACAAGAAAGGAGCTCAGGCACAACATGGTAGAGTTGTTATGACAACAGAACATTCTCCGGCTCGCAGAGAGCAGACACAGCCATCACTGATCTTATATTCTAAAATGTCACCTTGATACGCCATTCCGCTGTGATTTAATACTAAATCTAAATGCCATCAGATTGTGGCTAAAAGAGACTGCCGCTTTAAAAAAAAAAGGCAATTTGGGTGCTCTGGTAAAACAATAATATCCTTCTACAAATAAAAGGTTAGTCAGCATTAATGGGAAATAATGACTGTGTGTTGGCTCTGGCCTGTGTACAGTGGAATATATTAGTTATTGCTGCTGGGAATTCTTTAGAATACAAATACTCATATTTATTAATAGTTTCTCATAAGGAATAGTAGAAGAGTTCACATAAATGCATTTATTATCTCTTTGCAGAGGAAAATGCATCGCCATCACAGGCTCTCTCTCTCTTTTCTTCAATCGACTACATTTATTTATTTACTTTGTGCAAAGGGCAGCAAATTTATAACATCCAATCAGAAATGTTTATTTTTTCTGGGTTCAATGAGCTAATGGGGTATAGTTTATGATTGGTTGCTTTAGATTATAGGATATAGTTGCTTTGTGCTCAGTTGTGAGACCTCATTACAAAAGCATATGTTATGTCTCTTGCAAGATATTTGATCTTTTACTTGTTTTTATATTATTATAATTTTATATTATTTATTTTATATATATATATATGTATTTTATTTTTTATTATTTCTGTAGTTTCTTGGTGAATTTTTAAAAATGCATTTTGATAATTTTTCATTTACCTACGCTTTCTCCAGGTGCCATAGTGTTTCAGCTAATAAAAGAGGACTTGGTCTTCAAGGATGTTCATTCATAAAAGCTGGCAATGTATTAAAAACGTTCACTGAAAGTAATCAATAGCATTGGGCACAGCACTCCTTCACAAGTAGACTACATGTACAGCAAAGGGCTACAACAACATGGAGACACATCTTACATAAAGCTATTTTGCTGTATCTGTACTGCACGTGTTTAGGTTACATCCCTATTGGGAGTGGAGTGGACCAGCACATGGTCCCTGTTGGTTATGGGGCCCGGGTCAGCCATCCCATTTGCCCCTTACATCCAGCTCTTTATACATTTGGTGCCATGCAAAGTATAAACATCTAAGGGCCTTAGACAACACAAGAATGAAGGACACAGCTATATCTTTTGTATTCCTATTTTTGGCATCAAATTGCCCAGGGAATGTATTATTGTACAATACAAATAACTTTGTACGGAAACTTATAGTTAAAATTTCCAAACCAACTCTAGATTAGTGAATGCTTGGTTAGAAAAGGGGGAGCTCTAGAAAGAAAAGGGTAGGGGGTCTCTCCTTTCTCATCAAGGAAGCCCATAAGGTCTTTAATCCCTTGACATTTTTATTCCGCTAAAGGTATATTGCATGGATCAAATACATAAAAGACATCCATGTTTTAAAAATTTTGACTGTTTTCATATTTTTAATGTAAAATTAAATCATCTAGAGTCACCGCGTTAACTCTTTAAAATACCACTAGTCTCTGGCTGGCATTAAGAAGTATTAAATTAAATGATAAATTGGGACATTAGCTGTGAAATTAGCCAAAATGTGCCAAAAATGTACTAAGCAACATTCTCCCTGGATAGGAGAGCATTATATGTTCTTCCATGGAAAAAATGTTTACTATAGTAAACAATAGTGTAGTAGTAGTGTAACAATATTACATCTTTTTATGTTCATCTGCCATTTGCTAAACATGTTTTAATTACATTTACAAGGTTACAATGTCAAATCACTACAATTTATAATGAAAATGCATTGACTGCCTATACAGAATGCTAAAACTGAGTTTTTTAGGTTCAGCACTATGTAAAAGGTTATTAAATTGTTTTTAAATCTGGTGTTTTGAGAGAAGGGGGGTCCCAAAATCTGGTATTTTATGGCTACAATTTTATTGCCCTTTTGTCGTATGCTCATTTATGGGGTGCAATGTTAGCACAGAAGATGCAGAACTTACTGCAGGATGATAGCTGATGGCTTACACTTGGCTTTTGACCAAATTTTAGGTGCTCCTTTGAAAAATAATTTCGTGCACTACCTCAAACACAGCATATAATAATAGTTTAGTATTAAAATGTTGCTTGCCATTTAACGATGAAAGAGTTGGGTCCTTTTCAGCTAAAGGCTGCTCGACCTTCCTATCTTTCACTGCCAGAAGTTTATAGAGGAATCATTACATCTTCTTTTAGATGTACAAAACATTGAGTAGGAATCAAGCTTACTTGGAAAGGTATCCCATCTTCATCAAAGTTAGAACATTGCTGGTGGAATACATTTAGATAATTACACCTGGGTTCATTAGTAACCACAAGATCTGTATTTTGATCAGAATTTATCTTTAACGTTTACTCCTAAAACCATAAGTTTACTTTTTAATAAATGTTTTAAAATTTCCATACTGTAAAAAATTGTTTGGAGAAGTAATGTAACATTACAATCACTGTGAATTAAAATGATCTACACAATACATAGATGAAGTCTGTGTAACAAAAGTAACTGATTTGGTATCTTCAGTTCTTCTGTGGGCCCTTGAGCAGTAGCATAGTCTACATGTTTCCACTTACTGCCACTTATGGTCAGAGTTCCGCTCCTGAACTTTCTTGGCAGGATACGTTTCTTAGTCATTAGTTCAGTCAACAGCTGACAAGAGATGACTTTCCATTTCGGCTTAAGACACTGATGACTTAGAATGAATTGCTTTTGGTGGTCTGCAGTGTACACAACACATTACAGAACAGTCTGCCCTGTTTTCCCCAGTCCCCTTCTAATTGGCAGACCAATTAATCCGCTCATCTGTGAGCAGATAATGTATTACGCTAACTACCTTCCATTTGCCGGAGCCATTCTCCGAGGTAACATAACCGTGGTCTTGTTTATCTCTTGCCCTGATACACACTACAACGCCTCGGCAGTATCAAAGGTCAATTAGTGGACAAATTAAGCTATTATTAGCCTCTAACGAGGGTGACTGGCATCATTACCCTTCCTGTTTACCAGCAAACTGTTATTTTAATACAAGGAGCAACTAATAAATTAGGGCATCTGCTGCATCTCTCTGTCTGCTTTGTGAAAATTATATTATAGGGGCGCCGCCAGCTGCCAAATTCCTAACCTTGCTGTAATGAGGGGCAATGATACGTAGGTAGTTGATTACACACTCTATGTGATATGGCCTTGACTGACTGAACAACACATGTTGGGAGAATAAAGTTTTATTTAGAACTTTGTTTACACTTTCTTAAGAATTACAGGTTTCACTTATATCCTGTTGCAGAGTAAGAAAAGTATGATCCTAATTTTGGGCCTTTGGCTCTCTATAAGACATTGACAGAAGGATATGCATCAACCCTCCTGTGATTCATAGGCTTATCTTTTAGGTTGAGCTTCTCAAATTGCTATAAAAAGTTTTTTTTATATTTATTATAAGACACACAGACCCAGCATGGGTGGACCCTCCAAAGTTATACATGGACATCTGAAAGGACAACTGAGCACTTACTTATCAAAAGCGAGATTCTTACTTAGCACTTAAAGTGTACTGAATGCTTAAAGCAAAATTAAACCCAAAACTAACCCAAAACAAACAAATCACACTTACCTTTAATCTTGCTGACCAATCTGTCCATGGGGAGGTTTCTTCCATCGGGTCACGCGCCGTCCTGGTATCCGTCTCCAGCCTGGCACATTCTACATCACCCAATCACACCCTGTGCAGGCGCAAGATCGGGAGACATAGATTGGGAAAAAACTTGCCAATCTCACTGCACATGCGTGAGATCAGCAGTTTTTTTCTTTTTTGATGAAAGGGCTCCTTCTGCTCATGCCTAGCGATTGACAATTAAGGGGGCAGTGCTGCACCCATTTCTTTAGGGTGCTGCACTTAAAAATAAGTCAAACAGAATTTCTTTACTTTAACTGACTACCCTTTTATGTAAAGTGAAACTTCTAAGAATAGGTACGCTTTAACATATTTAAAGAGTAGAAAAAGGGTACCGATTCTGTAGGATTTTTATTGCTCTGTATGTACCCCAGCTTGGAAAATCCAGCCTCTCTATTTGATATAATGAGCATTGTAACCCATAATAAAAAGTTAGGAAAAATCCAAAATTTTAAATTGTCACTTTGTCACAATTGTCAAATTGTTGACTAATAATAGAGGAACATCTACCAACAGATATATTTGAACATGCATAGTTTGCATTGGTGGTTATTGCACCATATGAACATGCACATCGCTGCAATGAATAAATGTACCAATCCATAAAGGAGATGCCAAATGTTTTGGCCAGATCTATACAATTTCAGAAAGTGTTCTGATAACTGAATTAATAAATATTTATTTTCCACTATGTGTTTTTTTTAATCCTTTTTTTTGCCCCACAGGTATCATCGATTTTCTCGTTAGTCAGCATCCCATTGCAAGAATTCTCAGAGATCACCTGATATTTAAAATTGCACCTATGCTTAATCCAGATGGAGTGTACCTGGGTAACTACAGGTAGGAAAAGCATTTAACCTTGTTGATCAAACTTTACTTATACAACACATTGGATTTAGTTTACTGTGCCAAAGCAGAAGGGATATTGAAAAATATTTATGATTGGTATGAAAACCTGGCAAAGGATAAACCACCCACCAAGGAATGATGTTTCCATTGGCTCAGCTGTAGTGATGATAGTTTGCTGCTATTATGGGTTCAAAGTGGATCCTGTGGATTCAAGATTTTCAGTTTTGAGAAATGAATAAATCTTTTAATTGCTTTAGTAAACATAAAGGATTTCTCTTTAACCTATTGTCGTTGCCTGAAATATTATGCTACTGAATGCAAGTAGCTACAAAGTAATCAACGCTGGAAAAATGCAAAATTGTGTTGTGCTCCTTTGTTAAAAAAAATCTGATTGATAAGAATTCTCTGGGATGATGACATAGTTTTTACGTTAGGTTAGTCTGTAATTAGCATTAGAAAATTCCTAATTGTTGACATGGAAGAAAAATGCAAATCAGTTATTTAAACTTTGTTGCTACATATTTGTTTTATATGGATCAATGATGTACCAATTGTAAAGCTTTTTGATCAGTTCTACAGCCAGGTAACAAGCAGAAGAAAGTCAGTAATGACAGTTCATACATTGCTCTGGCGAGCAGTTTCTCTTCAGCTTCAAAACGTTCCTTTTCTTGCAGCACATAAATGGTTAATAATAAATCTCCCCAAAGTACATTTATTAATTGTGGATTTGACTCAAGCGCTTAACATGGAACAGCCTCTGAAGCCAAATCAACTATAGATTATTCATTTCTTGCCTGGAAAGTAACAAATGACTTTTCCGTTTCTGACCGAGAAATCTCATGGTCATTGCTTGAATTCATTTACCACGAAGAAAGCTAAGCATTTATCACAGAGCAAATTCCCAAAGTCACAAAACAGAGAAAGTTTTAGCTTAAAGCATGTGAAAGTTTTCTGTGTGGACAGCTCTGGAATTCTGAGACACCAATGAGGTGCTGACAAGTGAGATTTAAGTTGTTTCAAAAGAAGTCTTAAAAGACCAGCAGTACTCAAATACAAGTTACTTTTATGTGAAAGAACTAAGGAGATGGCAGCAACAAACGTAGGGAAGTGTGGATAGCTTAATAAAACAATTCAAATCATTGTTGACTATGTTATTAGTTTATTTTCCAACGTTCTAGCATCAATATAGAGCATTTCTATTCTACCTGTTTATACCTAGGAACATTTGAAAGACTCAGGAATCCTAGTTATGAAGTAGCCCCAAACCATTCTTTAAAGTAGAACTAAATGCATTGATGGGTGGAGAGCTTTTGCCAAAATCGCCAAGTATGCCCAGCATAGCTACCAATTATGGCACATACTTACTCATCACTGTCATCACTGTATTCTCAGAAGGCACCATCTTCACTGCTGGCTCCATGGCAGACTTACATGAAGGTGGGCGATCCTCTTTGCTCAATGGATGGCCACTGATGGTGTAACACACATGCATGGGAGCTTCATCATAACAAAAAGCCGAACTCTACACTACACAGTGCATACAGTGTTCAGTGTAGAGCTTAAACCAAAAGCCACCAGGAGCCAAGGATTTAGTTTTTGCATCAATATAGAGCATTCTATTCTACCTGTTTATACCTAGGAACATTTGAAAGACTCAAACCAAAAGCCACCAGGAGCCAAGGATTTAGTTTTTGCATCAATATAGAGCATTCTATTCTACCTGTTTATACCTAGGAACATTTGAAAGACTCAAGAATCCTAGTTATGAAGCAGCGCCAAACCATTCTTTAAAGTGGAACTAAACGCATTGGTGGGTGGAGAGCTGTTGCCCATTATGGCACATACTTACTCATTACTGTCATCACTGTCATACCTACTCATCACATGTCATCACTGTATTCTCAGAAGGCACCATCTTCGCCGCTGGCTCCATGGCTGACTTACATGAAGGTGGGCAATCCTCTTCGCTCATTGGATGGCCACTGATGGTGTAACACGCATGCAGGGAGTTACATCATAACAACTCTTCACTACACAGCACATACACTGTACAGTGTAGAGCTTAAACCAAAAGCCACCAGGAGCCAAGGATTTCGTTTTTGGTAATACCTCCTGGTGAATTTTGTTTTTATTGGTTTTACAAAAGAGAAAAAAATGAGTAGTTCAAGAACAGTCATATTACAATACAGGGAACAATAAAACAAAAAGAAACAAACAACTTCAATACAACGAAGATCAGAGGAGAATGAACACTTTACAGCTCACATCATTGTAATAAAGGATAATACCACAGAAATTTCCACTGATAAAGTCCAGGATCAAAATGTCCATAAGGTAAGCTGCTGTGTTGTGGTCAGTAACATTTGGTCTCAGAAGTTCAAGAATCGCACAAATTAACCATCTGAGAGCTGGTAATGTCAACAAAGTTGTTTAAACTAAATCTTAAACCCCCTCTGACATTTGAGGTATCAGTAAAACGTAACCTTCAACTAGAAGGAAAAAAGAAAAATAATAACTAGTGAAAAGTAAGAAAAGAAATAAAAGAGAGGGAAATATATGGGGAAATAGAGGTCAATCTGCCTTTTTATTCTGTGTTCTGCCGACTCAAGGCATTACCAGTTAATTCATACAGAAAGGAAAGTGCAGTCCTACTCTATGGTCATATAATAGTCGATCCAGGGCCCCCAAACTCTCTGGAATTTGGACATAGAATCAGTAAGAATTGCCTTCATTTTTTTATTGGCAAGAAACCAGGCCATTTTCTATTTAACATCTTCCACAGTAGGGGTGGAGGACAACCAGGCTTTTGCCAATACCATCTTTGCTGATGTAAATAGTTTAAATTGTAGGTTAGTACAACTAGGCGGTTTAAGTTGAGCAAAGCTTCTTCTGGACATTTTGGAAACGACTTTCCCACCAAAGTGTACCCCATCTGGTAAACTTGCATCCGTGAAGTTTGTTTTTAGAGTTTAGGTACGCTTTACGACATTCACACTGCACGTTTACAAATGTGCCCTGCTCTCAGTTTGCTTCAAGACTGAAGCAAGCAAAGATGTTCTTTTAAATAAATAAAAAATAGGAAGTTTTGTATGCAGTGGTAAACAAAGAGAAGTCCAAGGAACATTGCACACTGCAGTCTGAAATGAATAGGACAAAAAATGCACAGTGACTAGGGAAAAGTGGATAGCTGTGTCCCCTTGAATTTTCAATTGACTTCTAAGTCTGATATTGGGCAATTATTCATTGCAGACCTTCTTATTTATAAGTGATAATTCTCATGTGTTATAAGCCATAGCAAGAAAATATTTCATCTTGTTCAAGTTTGACTTTAGCAGATTGAATTCTGATTTGCTGCACTGCATTTAATAACTAGCACTTTAGAAATACCCGTAATAACCTGTTATTGAAAAAGACTGTTTGTGCATATGAAATTCAGTTAGAAAAAATTTCTGTCTGCAAAAACAGCACTGGTGGTGGTCACTTAAAACTGTGTTCCTAATCAAAGCAAATCAAAGAAATTGTCTTTTTTCAACCTGAATTGAGTTAACTTGATGGAACTGACTAATTATGACTCACTAAGAGAAATATGAAGAGAAGTTGGGGATATGAGAAGTTATGAGCAGAAATGCACCGAACATTTGACACTGGAATGGTGGTGGTGGTGTGTGCATGGTAAAGTCTGAGGTGGGAAGGTCGAGGCTAGATAATTGACAACAGTTTTCTCTTTAATTTTAGTGCTTGTGGTGGATCTAATGCTGGTTAGTAGAATTATTGGTAGATGGTGGTGGTAGTTGAACATACAGTATAATAGGGGACACAGCAACTGACATTGTTGATTTTGCGTATCTTCCTACATATAATATAGGCAAGGTTATGTGGTGCCTGGCTGTAGAACACCTAACTAGCCTAGAGGACAAAAGCCATGTATGGCATGACATGTACTGTGTAGCAAACAGCCTGCTGGTTAGCTCCCCTTCATAAAATGTGACATTGACCATAAAATTTCATATGGGCCAATTGACACGTCCCATTCTGCCTTGTTTTTTACTATCATCAGGCTTGCTGTTTAAGTCCCCCTTGTTCAGTTTTAAAGCACACACTTACAGCCACCCACTAGTATATTTGGCAAACGGGGATTTAGCCTTCCCATTCCCTACCTTCCTATTGGTCAGTGAAGTCACCCACCTCTCTAAAGGACCAACACATGGAAGAATGAAGGAGATTCTAGATATAGACTTCCTGGGGACCCTAAGTAGGTGTTTAAAAATATGTGCATGTACCTGTAGGTTTACTCTAACGTTATGGCATATTTCCTCTATATTTTGACCTGAATTTAAGGCCTTCTTAATCAGTCTAGTTTAGGATCCCGAGGCTCTTTTTTTCTTGTCTTATATTTTCTTAGAAGAATAATGTAAGTAATTGTTCTGTACATTTCAGATGATGCCTTAAAATAAATGGCTGCTAGTCATTTCTATTCTCTTTTAACTATTAAGGTAGACATAATATCAAGCAATGACCCCTTACACAGCCAGAAAAAAAGCAGCACAGTTGAGATTTATTAGCCAAGGTTAGCTGTAGCTTGGAACAGCCTCTCATATGTTCAAGGTCACTTGGAAATGCCACTAGTAGCACAATCACATATCATATCATTAATCTATACAGAAACCATTTCATGGCTGGCTGGAAAACACCTAAGACTAGTCCTGGTTATGTCCTGTAATGTTATCTAAATTGTTCTATTGGATTTAAATAGGGTTTTATACTGATGAGATATTTTCAGTCCTACAATTAGGCAGAATGATTTGTAATGATGCGGTGGCTATAGGCTTTGCCTTCCAGAGATGTCTATAAGGAAATATCTTCTTGAGAGGATAGAGATGCAAAACATGTGCTTTCTGAGAGCTAAAGTTCTTCAATGTTAAGACACGTGTTTGAGGTTTTCCAAAAACCTGTAGTAATGACTTTGGAGTGATATTTGTGGTTCTGGAACCTAGTCTATATGATTAGTCAAGTGGGCAGGTGTCTACTAATACAGATGTAGAACAGTGATATCTAAAATAGAAGTTATTTATGTGTTATAAAAATGATAATAATACATAGAAAGTGAAAGAATGGATGTTCAATGTATTCATTATGTAATAATGGTGGAAGAAACCAACCAAATCCAATATTTACGTCCTCAATAGTCAACTGTGAATTCATGCTTGCTTGTTTATAACACAGATATTAGATAAAACATAAAACAATTTTTACAGAATACAAAGAAGTTTTTACGTTTATTTAGCCCTTATCAGTCTAACACTGTGTTTCTCAACCTTTTTAACATGGGGAACCCCTTGAAATAACTTTCAGGTCTCCAGAAAACCCCTGCTATAATTACTATGTCCACAACTCAATGCACATTGGTGTGGTGGTCAGTAGAATGAATGCCTCTTACATTGCGTACCAGTGGATAGGCTGTCACCCTTACAGATAGCCAAAAAGATTGTTGTCGTCAATTAAACTGACCTGAGAAACACAAACTGCCATTGCTCAAAAAACCCCTGGCAACTTCTTGAGGAACCCTGGGGTTCCCCGGAACCCTGGTTGGGAAACACTGGTCTAAGACATGAACACCGCGATCAAGTAAATCACTTATTTTACCACTCACGTGTCTTTTAACCACCACACAATGGTGCACATTTTGTACATTGTGATATATTTGCCATTGTCAAATCCATATTTAAATATTTGAGTTAATTTTAATGACCAAGTAATATTTTTACTATAACTTAGAACTTGGTCTTATGCATTACAATCTTCCTACTTGATCCAGAGTGCTACTTATGTACGGCATTGTAAAGAGACGACGTTTTCTTCGCTACCTCTCAAGGGTCATTAATCAGCTGGATTTGAAATACAACTTCTTAGGAACAGCTGGTTCAGGCAGACTGACCGAGCTACTGATTGACTCACCTGTGTTCAAGCAGAGAAGTACTTAAAGTCCCAACCTGCCAATTCCCTTCAAGGACTGGATTTGAGAACTACTGCTGTTCTACTTCTCAATGTTAGATGCAGAAGAAAAAGAAGTACGCAGTAATGGCGGCCAAATATGTACTTGTTTCTGAGTGTTTACCAAGACTAAGAGTGTTTCTAATAGTGCAGTGTTTCCGGACCGAAATCAACAAACATGACTCATGCAAAAAATAAAGTACAGATTATAGAATTAGAAAAGTGAACATTTTTAGCAAATGAAACACAGTGGATGAGTGCAAAAAGGGAAAAGAAAAGTAGTGATATTTAAGTTGAATGACTCATGTAACAATACTATGTCCACCGAGGCTTTGATTAGACACAGACAGATTAGCTACACCAAGGAGCCGGCTCAAGGGATTATGTTGCTTTCTTAGGTCCTTTATATATAGTTCAGCTTTTCCTTTTTATTACACCAAGATTTCATAAGTTATGTCAGCAGGGTGAGTCAGAGATGAAGAGCTGGCCTGCTGAGAACACAAGCCCACCCTACTTGAAAGTAATGATAGAAACCCCAGCATGTTTTTTAAACAGCCAACAGTTCTTTGAAAGGAAAATTGGCCTCCCATCTCATATTTTACTGGTCCATTGGATGTATGTGGCTTCAAGACTTTTTGAGACACTGGTTTAAGTGAGCATTCCTAAATTTAATATATGCCAAAAAAAAAAGCAGATGGATAAACGCAAACGCAACAAATATTAAAGCCAATGGATAAACACCGCAGCAACCACTCATATGTCTTCTTCCTACACATTTCATCCGAAGGCCTTGTTGAAGTGATGGGGTCCAAAGTTTTAATGAGTAACTCCAAGCATCAATAAAATCAATGAATATCCGGGCAGGACTAGTAAAGCATCAAAATGGACCAAAAAGCACACACACCATTTTTTGTAATCCAGCACTTGGCATGTGTTACTGTGTGTTGTGGTGCACTGCAATGCATTTCATTGCCATAGTGCATTAAGGTGCCCTTGACTATGACTAACACTGCAAAGCATTGCCATGAACAAGTGAGAATGGGACAAGTGTGAGGGTGAAATTTCTCTAAAACTCTCTTTATACCCCAAAAGGGCTCCCAATTTGTCCCCGCTCCATGCAAAATTTAATGTTGGATCCAGAAAGGTGACAAAGCAAACAGTCTTTCAAAAGTGATATTACCCCACAAATCATTGGAATCCCAAGAGTGGTGAACAGAATAACAAAGATTTTGGCCAGATCAGCTTCCGCTGTGTGTTATATAGTTCATAGAATAAAGGTTATGCTTCTGCCTGTCCACAGTTCATGACTTTTAGCAAACAGAATGTAAAAGTGACCTCTGTTGGTTAAAAGGAAGAATACATATGTTTCAAAGCTTGCAGTGTTCGGTAATAATGTTTTCTTTTCTTTTCCAAAGACATTCTTGGAAGACATTTTTTATTTTCAATTAATGTTTTAAAAGCTACTAACTTGAAAACTAATATCACTGCACCTCAATTAAAACTTTCTTAGTAACTAGAAACTTTCTCAGTGGAATAGTTTACAAATGACTAACCATCTCTGAATATTACGGGTTATTTGGTGCATAACGCCGTTGCTATGCCTGGCCGACCGTGGTAAAAGGCATGCAGAGAAAATATACTGAATGGCTGTCAAAGTTGATGAGGCCTGGCAACCAGGTTGCTAAGACTTTAATAAGTAATTCCTGAACTCTGAAAGAAAAAAATTTAGAATCAACACAAATCTGCCAATCATTAACCCTATAAAGAAGAAGTTTATTAAGTTTCTAATAAAAAGCTGAGAACTAGGGGAGCAACTACAGATTATGGGGCCCCATCGCCAACATTTGATGGGGCACAACTGCCATTGTCCTTAACATAAAGAACATCTAAATAAAGGTCAGGTATCTTGATAGCTGTTAGCATAGCTGGTACACTAGTGTGGATCAATGGTGCAGTCAGAAGTTGTTAGGGCAAGGAGGGCAAATGTGCCTGAATTCACTTTTAACTTTTTTTTTTTACCTAAAATGGCGATGTTGCACATGTAATATTTTTTTTTTAATCTTATCTCTGACATTAGAACATCAGTGTAAGTTGTAACTCCCACCCGTTTTTCCACTACAGCATGTGCTGAAAGAGGTGATCAAGTAGTAAGTTAACACAAGTAGCAATATCATTGGTCCACTGACATCCCAAGATGTAGAAACCTCACAATGTGGTGTAAAGGGAGATATCACTCATTATAAAGAGTGGAAGATATTTATTTAAAAATGTAGTCATTTTGGAGGTGTCAGAAGAATTATTTTCACATGGAGGTGTCAGAAGAATTCATCTGATCTATCTACACACAAATAAAGCAATGGTTCAAAGCTGTCTGCAGATACCAGTGCTGCCCAATTGGCTCTTTTAGAGGAATTGACATTACAAGAGTATGACAGTAAGCGTGTCTAATATTTTTTATTAGGTATTACTTACATATAATAATATTTACCTAATATTACAATTTTGATGCCAGTGTCATGGGGAAGAAGATCCTGCGAAACGCATCAAAACTGAGACTGGATATGTATATACTGGATGTGTATTATATGATTTAATAAGAGATATCTTTAAATTCCATTTATTGGTGATAAAGATATTGTGGAGAAAGTGTGGCACTTGTTTTGACACCTGTTGCTTAAAATTAGTCATAACACTATTTTATAATATGGTTTAAACATAATTGTAATTAATCCTGCATACAAGTACAACTTCAAAAGTCTTTAAACAGTATTTTTTTTTTTGTTTTAAAATTAAAAACAGCTGACTGAGGAAGACGGTGTTAGGTACATAGGGCCTGATTTATTAAAGCTCTCCAAGGCTGGGAAGTATACACTTTCTACAGTGGAGCTGGGTTTTCCAGCAAACCTGGAATGGATTTCTTCAAGGTCATTTGCTATTTATTAGCATATGTTTTCAATCCTGGACCGGATCCATTCCAGGTTTGCTGGATCACCCAGCTTCACTGTGAAAAATGTATTCTCTCTATCCTAGTAGAACTTAAATAAATCAGGACCATGGGGTCAATTTCAGTGCTGGCAAATTTTATTAGAGGCTCTAAGGGCAATACATCTTCATTACCTATCTATTAATAAAGTCACCTTGCTGTAGAGACAATGATTCTACATTCTATTCCTATACATCTGACACTAGCTCTTTTATTGGAAATGGCACATGGGATACAAGATACGTGTTAACAGTAACATCAAGATTCTCCAGACTGTTTCAAAATGCCCTAGGCAAACGCTCCATTCCAAGCAGGGAGGAAAAAAGTTCTGCTGTGTGGTTATGTTTAGGCCATAGAGAAGGACTTTGACACCTGCGTCTGACAGATAAATGAGGAGACAGATACTGGGAGCTCTTTGGGGTGCATTGAATTAGGGTGGTCATGAGGAAGGAAAGGGAGCTGAAAGGCACTTAGTAAGGTAAGGTGTGCCTACAGGGCTATTAGGGCTTTGAGAGGGACATGGACTTTGTATACTCACGTTTAGGATCTCTTTCCTACCCAGAAAAAGAGGCATTCTTCTTTTTATCTCGGGTCATGGGAGGTGAAAGTAGAATCCTCCCTCATGGATTTTTTTTTGGGGGTTTCCCTGCTGTATTTGACAGGCGTGACCTATGCCTGGAGACCCAATACCTTCATTTAAAATTAGGCTAGATCTGCAAGTTTCTAGATATGTTTATCTGCACTCTATTGAAGTTATCTTGACTCTCATCAAACAAAAGTACATCTGCTATTAAATCATAAGAACATAATAATTTTTTGGTTTATATTTATAGGACACAGTGCATGGGCTACACTTTTTATTGGCAGTTAATAGAGTTGTCCTTTCACTTCCAATCAATGCCCCTTTGTCCCTGGAACCCAGGACTCACGCAATGTTTTTATTTACAGAAATAAAAGTTAGAGAATATGCTGCTGAGCAGGCTAGGAATTAACATTTCAATGAAAAGATGATTATTTTAACATTGAATTCAGGAACACAATGTACAGAATCCTATGTATCACTGGCACCATATTTTTAATTTGATGAAATAATGTTGGTAAGCATTAGGGCAAGTTCAGGCAAAGTTTAGATTTGGTCTAGATCCCAGTAGTGTTTCCCTGTTTTAAAGAATGTACCTCCTACAAAATCTAGTGTTTCTCTGTTACCCCTAACCTAGGGTTAATTTATTTTTTGTACCTACTAATTACAAAACTTTATAAGCAACCTTGCAATTTTACACTGCTATTATATATATATACTTTTATCTATGTTTCATTTGACTTACCATATTCTAAAAGCTTATGATGAATACAATGCATGATTTAGAAGTAACCCCTGAACCCATCAGTACTGATTCATAAATCATAAACCAAAAAGACAACGCCAAACCAAAAATCTCAAATGAAATTACCTACTTGTTTGTCTGTGTCCACGTACATTCATCCTTTGTTTATCCTGGTAATATCAATGCCTAATGACAGACTCGACTTTTGCAGTCTTTCTCTCATTGAGATCTAATTTCCACATTTGTGAGGTTTCTTACTACTACTTCTCAGGTTTACTTTACTCCCCTTTGTACATTACCTACCACTTGTTTTTCCTTTGTTCATTTTATTATTCTTGCTTTTGCCTTCTGCATTTTTTATTTCATTTATGTAATAAATTTAAGGAAGTACTTGTTCAGAATTCTTTGTTTGAACTTCTTCATCATACCCTAGTCAAAATGTTCTTAACTGCATTTTGCTTTTTTTAGTTGTTTTTACTCTTATAATTGTTAAACTGTATTTATATAGCGCCAACATATTACACAGTGCTGTACATTAAATAGGGGTTGCAAATGACAGACAGATACAAACAATGACACGATGACAATGACAAAGGAAGCGATGACACTGAAGTGCAAGCCCTGGTTCTATTGGTATCCTATTGCAATCTTATCAAATTATATTTCTTTGGGAGACAGAAACTAATAACTTAATATAGCAAACTGAAAGCTAATTACTATCCTAAATCTAGTCCAAACCAAAGCCAAACCTTATTGTGCCCCAGGTCTAGTATAGAATTGCTTATGTTTATATGTTGAGACATTGTATATTAAAGTTACCTTTAATTTCCAGGTTTCCTTTGCTAATAATATGAAAAAATATATCCAAGCCAGGCAAAACTTTATTTTTGTTATTTTGGATAGAGAAAGTTTTGAAACCAATGTCAGGTTGTACTGCTCTCCCGGGCTCCTTCAGTGAAGATTCCTCTTAAAGGTAAACTATTCTTCAAGAGCATAACAAACAGAAATGAAAACAAAAATAATAATAATAATATTAATAATAAATAGGAAGGCTAAAAACTAGGTCAGGTTTATATTGCTGGATGTGTCTCTGCTGTGGATTTTTATTCCAAATCTCCAAATGCCATGTCATTAGCAGCGTGCTAAATCCTCCCGTCAGCATCTCTACTCCGCCCCTGCTGTCAGCATTTTTACCCCACCCCTGCTGTCAGCATCCCTATTCTGCCCCTGCTTTAGCTTCTTTCCAGTGACAGGACAATGAACAATTGCTCTAAACATGGCACTGTTCTATGGAGTGGGAAGGTTGGAAGACAAGCAGGCAGCACCCTACTGTGCTATTCCTCATAGGAAAGTACAATTGTCATCCCATTTCTCAGTTTGCCTTGGAGGATGAATGAATGAGGACAGGGAACTGCTGTAATGCTATATTTTCACCTGAGACTATCACAACCATCACAACTATTACAACTGTTTGTCTCAAATATCAAAAATTAGGAGGTCCCTGACTTCATTCACTGATAATGTAACCTGTGTACATAGATTAAGGCTGGGAACATACGAGCAGATATTTTATCAATCAAATATTTCATGCAATTTGCAACAAGATAAAATTAGATCTGGTAAAATGTTTTTCCAACCAATCATTACCAGCCGATTTTTCACTTCTCATTTAGGTATAAATTTATCAGACACATTGGTAGCCAACAACACGAGCAAAAAAATTTCAACTACATCTGAGTGCTCTTCATCTGAATCAATTAGAGCAATGTTTGGGCAAGCTCCTATTTATGATCCCCAAACAAGGACTGTGGTCTGTTGATGTTATGATGTTTACTGGGGATAGACTGCTGACTTTGGTCTTATGATTCTGTGCTATGACACCTAACTATCTCTGTATGGGGCAGCATGATCGCTCAGTGGTTAGCAGTCTGGCCTTTGCACTAGCTTCCAGGTTCGAATCTCGGCCAGGACACTATCTGATTGCAGTTTGCAGGTTCTCCCCGTGTTTGCGTGGGTTTCCCACGGGTACTCTGGTTTCCTCCCACATTCCAAAAACATGCAGTTAGGTCAATTGGCTGCCCCCTAAAATTGAAATATGTGTAAAAATGTGTAATATTAATAATAATAAATTGGGCTGATTAAATAAGGGAATTTAGGTTGTTCACATTCTATCGTGAATTATCACCTTCCAAGGGATACAGGATTAGATAGTTGAAGTCAGCAGAGCTTTATCTCATATGCTAAGCTAAGTGAAATATCCATTGCAAGGGGATGAATCTCTTTACTATGTGAACAGTCAAAATTGATTTAATAAATCAACCCCTACCCATCTGAAACACAGTGAAGCATACTGTTGTCAGAGTCAGGAATACCTGACCTGCACATGGCCCAGAAATTTTAAATAAGATAAATACTTTGATGCTACAACAGAATAAGTTAAAGAAAGACTGCACAATTACAGTAACACTTGACTCACACACATGATGTGACATGCTCTCTATACAACCTCATAGTGAGCAGGTTAGGCCATCTTGATGCTTACTATAACATTATAGAATTCTCTGTGACCTTTATGTACTTCAAACTTTACTAAGCCAAAATCCAACACCACCATTGGTGACTAATAGTTTGTCCCAGAGACAGCACAGGCTGAATCATGAAAAGCTTTCCCACAACGATTATGATCTTTCACCACCTGGTTTACACAACAATATAAACTATATATATATCCAGAGACTGGAAGTTGTGTGAAAATGCGTTGCTGATGCCAAAGGTCTGAAAGGCCAGACTGGTTCAATGGGATAGAAAGGCAACAATGTACCTAAAAAGTACAATGAAAGTAGGCAGAAGAGCACTCCCCAACTTGTTGGGCCATCAAGCAAATACCCCCAAGCCCTATTGTCCCTTGCCTTCTTATTATTATTAACTTATATAGCAAAAACATATTATACAGCACAAAGTCCATAGTCATGTTTCTAACTGTTCTTCAAAGGGGCTCACAATCTAATGTCCCTACCTCATACACCATTAACAGTCAAAAGCCAATTTTGGGGGGAAGCGAATTATCCTAACATCCTGTTTTTGGGATGTTGGAGGAAGCCCATATAAACATAAACATACAGTACAAACTCCACGCAGAAGTGCCATTGCCAAGATTTGGATATGGGATCAGCAATGCAAAGGAAAAAGTGACCACTTTTCCACTTTTGTGAAGGCTTAGTATGACATGGGGCCATTACACATCTTCCTGTTCGCATCTCCAGCACTCTGTTGGGCATGTTTATAAGAAGAGAGTGAGTAACCAGAAAAGGCCAATTATAAGCAAACTATAAGTAAAGTAAACTTCAGCTTGAACTAGTCTCTACCTGTTTTTAATACCAGATAACACATAGGTATCCAATCTTGTATAATCCTATATGTTCAAAGTGAAGTTTGGTTGAATATTTGCCAGTAAAATGCAAAGCAACACCTCTGCTTTGTATACATTCAAAGGGCATAATATTAATAAAACACAATACATAAACACTAAGCATCATCACTGTTGCAAGCAACATATGTACAAGACCTCTCTGTTCTTGAGAAGTCACTAGACACTTCTCAGATCCTTAAATGAACTGGTATGTTTTATTAAAGATCCAAAGTGTATAAAAGATGCGGCTGCAAAGCTGGCAGTGTACATACATACAGAATTATGACCATGGCACTGCTGTTATGTATTCCAAAAATGTCTGATCAGTGATAACAGTTCATTATTTTTAGAGGCTCTGCCTGTCACTTCAAAGTCACGGTAAAGCTACAGTTTTACATTTCTAGTAATACAATGGGATGAATATATGAATAACACAAGGGTATAATAAAGCAACTATTTCTGTTTCATATTCCTGCTGAAATACAGCTTGCAGTATATATTTTCACCTTGGAGTAACCTTGAATGTTTTTGTTTGCCGAATTGCAAAGCTTTAATTTATGGTTTGCACTGCAAGCACAAAGGGCAGATGAGCATGTAAATGCTTTAAAGCCTAATTGAAATTTTAATTTAAGTTACATAAACATATTCCAGGTGCATCAAAACAAAAGGTGCCCTTGCAGTTTGTTTGCTTTAGAAAGCAGCCACAGCCTTAATAGAACAGGTTGTCCCCTGCCACCATTCTTTGGCGAAGAATCCTTGCTTTCTGGGCAAAAGCAGTGGTCTCTCTGCTTCTTTGAAGATGCCTGATATACCCTCTGCTGAGTCAGTTCTATAGCTGTCTTGTCAGCCAAATTCCTTGCTGATTGAGGAGCTCTGGCACTGACTGAGGATGGGGGTGTCAGACCATTGTAGAAAGACCACTGCTTGGATATAGACAGCAAGGATCCTTTTATACCAGCCTTTCTCATTTATCAACCTTTTACCCCAGAGGAACCCTCAAAATTATTTTCAGGTCTCTGAGAACCCTTAATAAAAACCAATACTATAGTCCGTGGTTATTGTGCCTCTTACAATAGTGGTCAGTTGAAAGAATGTTCTCTCTACAATGGTGTTATAAATGCAGCCCATTAAGAAAGCAAAATGATCTAGCATTGTCACATTGCTGGTTCTGCAATAGTGTTGACTCAAATAGTGTTGAAAAACTATGCCGGCACCAATAAATGGGAGGTCAATTATCCTCTGCATAAGGAACCCTTGGAAACTTCTGGAGGAGCCCTGGTTGAAAATTGCTGTCATTGATCATACTTTTGTATTTAGATTGTGGTCTAGATGCAAAAACTTCTGACCACATGACTACAGACGTCAATGAGGGCCTAAGAAAGGTTCTAATTCAAAAAAAGTTGTCAATAGGAACCTATGTGTTTCTCAGCATACAATCAAACTGTGTTGACTTTTTACCTTCAGCATGTGGGCAATGTTTCCAATATTAAATTAAAAAAGTTCCATAAATTAGTTGAATAGCTCCACTCACCATCAAACAGTCATGGAATATAAGTGTGAGTGTGAGTGTGATTATCCGATGCACCCCTGATGACAACTAGCTATTGGGAACTATTCTCAATGTTTTTCTTGACAATGAACGTTAGTTATGAGTATGTAACTGATGTAACCATTGTGCAGTGTCCTGTTGTGCTCAGTGGGTAGTCATTCCCTCCTATGTGCATATAAAGCCCACAAAAAAGCTTGGATTTGGTTCTGATTAAGGTATACAAAATGCAAACTTTTGCCTTTGTTTGGCCAAAGAGGCCAAGTTTGATCAACACTACTAGACTGTAATATTATCATTTTAGCATGCAATCTTAAGGAATTTTTTAGACTGAGTTTAAACTAGCTGTAAGTGGCTTAGAGTGGTTTCTCCATTTGCCGCACATTGTTTTGGACGCTACATGCAACAACCATGAGCAAGTTGAATAATACTACAATACTGTAATAATACCTTTTTTAACCATATAATATTAGGGAATTATTTTGGCTTCAGAGAGTTCAGACTAGCTGTTTTTGCAAGTGGCAAAAAATGGTTAACACTGGACCCAGTGGTCTATATATTACCATTTATTTGATGGAAGCAGCACCAATGCCACACATTTGTGTATGCTACATGCAGCAACCATGGGCAGCCCCTGTTACCTTGACTTGAATTGGTACCGCTTGAAAAATCCTAAAACATTACAAGTGTTTTTAAGCATTTGCAAGTGGTTTTTACAAGTGTTTTAATTCACAAAAAGGAAAAAAAAAGGTCAAATGTCTGCACAGGCTTGTGACCTAGAACTGCCAGCCTGTTACCCCTCCTTTGACAGTAGGTGTCCAGGGCAGTATACATTGTGATATGAAGTCTGAATGTCGCCTTATTAATTTATTTTGTTTTCACTCAGTGATTGAGTTTTAGCAGCAATTTGTGTCCCTGACCGAAACAAGAGCAACATTCACTTTATTTTACTTCTATGGGCTTTGCTACAAATCATTATTCTATTCTATTCTATTCCATTGTAGCCAGCAAATAGCAATTAAACTGCTAACTACAAATCGCTGTGAATCGCTGGCATTAGCAATTCAGGGCAGCAATTAATGGCTGCTACACAAAATCGTCTGTGCGACACGGCGCTTAGGCATAAGCTTTAAACAAAGAATAACTAGAATAACTTTGTTCAATACATCAAGTTACTCCTTTTGTCTCACCAAACATTAAAATAATACATTGCTGTCTAAACAAAATGCCCGTAATCTCTTCATCAATCAAACCAAATATACTCTACACTTTTTATTTTTTTTTTCATTACTTGCTGCCTTTTGTCTCCCTACGAAAGCTGTATGTCTGAATTGTCATTTGACACATTGCCATCATAAATCTGGTGATATTTTTTCATTTGCCCGTTAAGTGGTGTCTTGAAGCTGGAAGACCATGGTTCAGAGCGCCCATAAAATGTGTTCCGCGAAGCATCGCCAGTGTTTGTGGAGATTCATACCGCCATCTTTTATTTTTATAGTAAACATTTTGTCTGATTAGACGCTTGTCACTGCGCGAGGAAGCTCAGCGTGGCGGAAACGAACAGAAGGGGACCTCTGAATCAATGCGTTGCTCTTTATTTATGTTTATGGAGGTATAAATCTATAATTACGGGGTCCTGCCTCCATATATTGTAACTGCTATTTAATGACAATGAAGTTTTGTTGCCATAGAAATAAGATCAGAGAAGTTACCTATCATTTTTCATTCCTAGACCTCACACACGCTGAATTATAGCATTACCATAGTAATTGCCAATTAGTCACCATGAAATAAGCAAAAATATAGTTTAAAAAATGCATCACGGTTTCTCGGATGAAATGTAAATTACTGCGCGGTACTGGTCAGACAAAAGGATAGAAACATGAAAAAAATTTGGATAAAGGAAAAAGGATTAACCATGACACTTCCGGAAAGGATTATTGGGCATTAGAGCTCTGAGGGCATCTGTGCCAGTACCTGTGGTATTTGACTTTTTGCTTATTTAAAACCCTGTTCTGAGCTCAAGATCTCCCCACCCATTTTGTCCCCTGATCGGCCATTGGAGCACCCCCTAACCCATTTAAAATATATACATTGTATTAATATCCGTTTGCTGTTCTTCTGAATCTTTAATGCTGATGGTTCTCTCTGGAGTATTTTTCTACAAGAAGAAGGTTGAATGGCTCGATGTTCTACCCAAAAAGGAGTGAAATTGGTATTGGTAAACACATGCAATTTTCATTGCTGGAAGCGATTTTTTGTGATCATTTCCAGCCCCAAAGAGTGACAGATGAACAAACGAGCTCTATACACACAGTGACAATTCGGTACTATGGAGAGGTGAGGGGGAGAATGAACCAGCCGCCTTTTATAGTAGTAGTAGCCACTATTGTATAGCGCTTGTTCATCAGACCTTCATTAATCTTTCCTGATGGATCCATGAACGACATTGGGAGACCGCTGTACACATGACGGATAACCACGACTGTGCGTACTGGACACAAACCCTCTGATGTATGTACATAGTCTAACTCTACAGAGGATCGCACCTGAGATAGGGTTAGTATTGCAGACAGCCACTTTTTTTTAACCTCCGATATTGAACTTTTTGCCAAAGCTCTAATCTCATTAAAATAAAACTTATTAGTCTAGTTATGGATTCTTCAAGTGGAACTCTAGCTAAGACTTTTGGCCTCATGCATGTTTAACATATGTTACTTGATAAAGTAAGCAAGCTCAATTGTTGTCTTTTTTATTAGTTAAAAGACTTTCAATATCTTTTCAGGTCTAAATGAATACATTTCTGGCTTATTAAAATATACAAAAATAGTCATCAGTTTCAGTATCAACCTAAAGAGCTCAACCTTATATAATTAAAATGTTGCTTAAGAACTGCAAGAACTGCACAACCACCCGAATTTACATGCTTGGGTCATCTATGAGCCATCATTGAGAACAGCCATTCTTAACCAGGGTCCTTCAATGGTTCCCCAGGGGTTCCTTCAGGTGTGTTAGATTAACCTCCCATTTGATATTGCCTGCATAGTCCCAGGGACAATGCCAGATGGGGGTGATAGCTGTAAGACACCATTATTGTGCCCCCTGTAAGAGTGAAACTCTGACCAACATTGTACGATGGGATTCCACCCAATGGCCCAATGAACTTTTTACAATAAGCTGTCTGAGACCGAAACATTTTTTTAATGAATTCTTTTGGTGTTAAAAGGATGAGATAAGCTTTTATTTAAGATATATGTGGACAATGCATAGTGCCTAAGCAAAGATGACACCAAGCATTATTTGAGGAGTACAATGATCTACTTGAATTATACTAAATATATGTAAAGTTGCAAAAACATATTACTACATAAAAACAAAATCCAGGGTTAGGTCCTCTTTAATACTGATGATGTTCTTTGGGCTTATGTATGAACATCAGGTTAACAAGAAATGTTCTAGTATCCAATCAGAATCTTTGCTTCTCACTTCTGAAATGATTTTTGCAAGCTGAATGGACAATAAAAATATTCATATTAGCATACTGGCTCTTATATAATTAAAATTCTGCCTATATTCCAACACCACAGAGAAATTTTCCCATCTATTGCTTTGCACAGAGACATTGGTATTTTAGCACTGCTTTCAGACATGATGTGAAGGATAGCTTTCCTAGTCATATATCTCTGCCAAGTGAATCAGACTTGGACATTCAGGCATTACTTATTCATTTGCTATATGCTCTCCTTCCACTTTCTGCTTAACCTTGTCTCATTGTTTTTGTCTACTGTCTCTCTTACAAATAAAAGTCTTCACAGGCAGACTGCTGAGGTTCACAATGAGGACAATGGATTGATTTTATTTACATGCATTTGGGATGCAAAGCTCTAGGCACAGTGCTGTGCAGGGGGACGAGGGTCTACGATAAAAATAAATAAATAAATAAATAAATCCACATGTTATGCATGTGTTAAAGAAAAGAAGGACATGTCAAAGATTTGAATGGATTTGCACCTCTGATATGACTGAATCTCTTGCATTAAATAACATATTAATTTTGCTAACAATACTGTCATGGTCGTATGTTTTTTTATTTGGATGGCAATACTGGAAAGCCTAAACTCTTTGATTCTTTGTTATTTAATATATCCTTCAAGAAAAACTATTTTGGACTTATCTGAAATCATATCTAAAATGAATTTCCATTTAAAGTTACCACCTAAACAAAACAATCCATTCTCTCTTTCCTCTGTTGTTCCTTTCTTTACTAAACAATGGAGCCCAGTTATCCATAAAGAACCACAACCAAGATAGCTCAGAAGCCTCCAATTATTTCCTAAGATTGACCTGCAAACCTTTGAGTGCCAATATCATCCACCTACAGCCCCAGCCAGCTTAACCACTGTTCATAAGCAATTTTTCTTGCCAATGGAACACACCCATACAAAATCCTTGTCCGTCCAACCACTCTCTATCACTCCCAAGGCCAATGCCTTCCAGGACCCCAACTCTCTACACGTCAACCAACATCCTTCCTAAAAGAAATCCATTACCTTTCTTTGTAATAAAATGCAATATAGTCAAAAAAGGGCCTGATTAATTAAGGCTCTGCAAGATTGGAGAAGGTAGACTAATGTTGGAGAACCTGGGTGATCTAGCAAACTGGAATGGACTTGATAAGAATCATTTACTATTAATTGGCAATTGTTTACAATCTTGGATCAGATGCATTCCAAGTTTCCTGCATCACCCAGGCTATCCAACAATATCTTCACCAGTCTTTGAGAGCTTTATTAAATCAGGCTCATAATGTCACCAGATTACTGGAGAACAATATACAATTTACAGATCAGTTTGATTTTGAATTTCATTTGGTATAGCGCGGCTCAGTTTAACA
The DNA here is from genome assembly GCF_032062135.1 of Pyxicephalus adspersus. NCBI lineage: Eukaryota > Metazoa > Chordata > Amphibia > Anura > Pyxicephalidae > Pyxicephalus > Pyxicephalus adspersus. The sequence goes on along the minus strand of NC_092865.1, from coordinate 16,794,402 downwards.
ATTTTAGATTCAAATGATTTTGTAGCATGTATATGGCAAACAGTACATGAACCAATATTTTGGTAATGTTTGCTTTTAGTATGAATATGTCCAGTAATATCATATCCTGTCCCTGCAATCATTTCTCAGATTTCTCTCATTCAAAACTCCTTCCCTTTAAAATATATTTTCTTTTACAGTCTAGTAGCCAGGAATGCAGATTCTTTCCACTTGATATTCATTGAGAGTGCCATGAGTAATTGTTATTTCTCTTCTATATTGTGTGTACCAGTATTGCACACATTGGGGCTTATCTGATAAACTTTCTTCAAAGAAAATACAATATAAAACTGGAATTACATATTGGCATGGAAGTATCAGTTTTAGAATCTTTTTGTCTTTTGAAAGTACCGTACACACACTATGATAACAAGATTTAACTATGTATGTAACCCTGCTGAGGTTAATTATAAAGCAGAAAAGCATCTCATGATTCTTTTTTTGGAAGAAGCAAATGTTTTTTTAAATATTGGAGAACACCCTTGTTCCTCTTTGTAGTAAATTTTACATAACACTGTACAAAAAGCAATGTTGGGGTTCCAAATAGAGTAACATAGTAATCAATCAGATTTCAGTATTTTTTTAATATAGCCAATGAAATGTGATTTTTAAGAGGAGGTATGCATTACCAAAATAATGAAAAGATAATACCATGTTTGATATTCACATTTCTCTTCCAAAAGGTATTGGCCATTTCATACTCAAGGCGTGATTAAGTTACAATCCTATAAATGCTTAATTAAATGCAAACATGCCAAAGCATTTTAATATTTAATAAGATGTATCACCTATTTGGGGGCAGTGGAACAAGACTGGGTTGGGTTCGTGAAGGATTCTCTGAACAGTCTTTTAGGTTCCCTGAACCTGATCTCAGAGGTGAACATTATCTATGAGAGACACATCTCCCATGTAATGGATTGATTATTCTTAAGGCATCATATATATCTCAGTAAAAACCAAGATGTTATTCCTCCTCAAAATTCTATTTGAAAAAGATTGTTGGTTTATATGCAGGTCACTCCACTAGATTGTGCTGTGTCTTTATCCAAACTATGTAACAAACTCCTTTCCTTGAAGACATTATTAAAGTTTGTTTAACACTTTACATAAAGATACATAAGGATCTCCTATATAAGGTTATAGGAGATCATTTAAAAGCAAGTGCCCTAATATACCCAACTCAAATGTACAAACTACTCCTATATTATAGGAGTAATATACCCTCTAATAAGGGGGCCTGAGCCCATATCATTTTAAGTTTTGAAGTTTTTAAATGATTGTTTGTTTGTTTTTTATACACACATCATTGATCTATGGCTGTGTACCAATGTTGAATAATTGGCATTGGTTCTTTCACAATCCTTTCCATTGACAAAAGACTGAAGGAACGCTGTACCTGTGTGTAGGTAGCCTAAGTATTTACATTTATTTTTGTTTTTTTTCTGATTATTGTTTTGTATTTCAGCAATGATAGCTGAATCTTATGCTTAGGGTTGTTAATCACATCAAAGCATTTTTCTGTATTTTCAGGTAATATACGTACCTTGGTTTACATTTGGTTAGGTTTATATTCAAGTATATGATATTTTTTATTTATATTTAGTGAATATTTTTATGCCGGCACCTTATAACTGCACCAGTTCTTTTTGTCTTTTTACTTTAAAAAGTGGTCTGGTTAGTTTAAAGATCCTAATTTTTTATGCAATTTCTATATATCAATCATTGTCCTAAGTTCTTGTGAAAAATGCACAGCTATGGTCTATTCTGCACTTTTTGAAATGACTTTTAAAAAACCTTCCTGAGATCAGCGAATAAATAGTGGGATTTTTTTTCGCAATCTCAGATGCCATGTCAAAGGTCACAGAAGAATAGCTCGGTAATCATCTCTCTACTCTAACGACTTGTCAAGCTTCGGTCCCATCCACCTCTCAGGTGTGCCAGAACGTCGAGCACTTTGCTTGAAGTTTATGTATTTTACCTTTGGGTGAAATTATTTATGTTTTCTATTCAGCTTGTACACCGAGCTATCTCTTGGTCTATGACCTTATCAGCACGCAACAGAGTTTTAATGCTAAGGCCCCTGGGTGAATGCTGTGCAAAAACACTAGTGGAATGTCAAAACTGTTCCTTCAACTTTTATAGCGTGTCAAATGGTTACTTCCTCTTTTTCTATTGTTCGTTTTTCTGTTTTTCTTTTCATTGTTTTTCATCATTGTTTTGAAAACCACCAAGCCAAGTTTGATTGTCTAAGCTGGATCCTAGTATTTATAAACTAGAGTTAAGAACTCTGATAGTAGAGGTTTACTGTAGCAGTATTTCCTTTGTTACATCCCTGATATCTAATGTGTTGGACAGACCTGAAATCAGGGTATACAGAGCACCATGGCAAATAGAACCCTTTTAGCCTCCTAGTCTTTGGGAGAATCAAGATATAGGTCACAAGTTAAAACAAATGAGAACAAATTTCAAAAAATGAGAATATTCTCAGTTGAGGGGGATATTTTGAGAACAAGGCCCCCAGGAGCCCTAAATTTACCATGCAAGTCGTAAACCCCTGGGGCTCAATTTAGGACCATGGGTTCTGGTGTTGCAATCTGTGCCCTGGTTCACATTTCAGTACATCATGAAACCAGTGGCATCTGAAGTAGGAACCTTATCTTCTGTGATTAACAAACTGAAACACTGTTTAGCCTTTTAATGTGGGTTATCTTTAAAACAAACCCACAATTAATTGGCTGGAGGGAACCCAGATATACCATACCATATTTATTAATGTTGGCATAGGGATATATTAGCAGTCTTCCTAGCCACAAAAACAAAAACTGTATACAGGTTGTATTTAGAAATCTAAACATCTCTGCCACTAGATACTATAGACCTGTTTAGGTAGAATATTGCTACAAATGTGAGTGTAGGTGGCATTACATGATTTTTCCTTCAATATTCTATGTTTGTCTGCAGGTTTGGCCCACATCATTATTTCATATGTTGTTTTCTTATTTTTGTAATCGTACAAGCTAGAACAGCTGTGACACTTGTCTCTGTTAAACATTTTCAAGCATCTGCAGTAATTTGTATTTTGTAACCTTTTGAGAATGTTTTTCTTAATATCAGTATGAAGTTTTATTTTATTTTGTTTTTAAGTAGAGAAAACTATTACTCCAGACATCGTTAGTGGTGGCTTTGGCACCGTTAAAGATGGCATTTCTCGGTAACTAAATTTTTATTTTAGGATGGGAAAAAATAGGGGTTCATTGGTTTGATTGAGGACAAGGAAAATATGTTTTAGAATGTGTTATCAGCTTAAGTAAACAATAAATACTTTTTCAAAGGCAAACGTTTATTGGTATTCTTTTGTTTAGTAAAATCTAAACTGGTTGGTGGTTGGTGAGCTTATATCATATTCAGCAAGTATGCACAGACTTACCTGTTGGCTATGGCACAGACTTACCTGTCTGCAGTGATGACAGGTCCAGGACATTACCACATTATTATTATTATACAGTATTACACAGTATTTTACTTAAAGTATTTTACACAGCTTCTGGCTGTGTGGTTGCTTTACATTTGTAAAAAGAACCAAACTTCAACAGCATGAAAAGGTAGTTGTCAAACTCTACGGTTGACAGTACAATAAGTGAAGAGGGGCAGTTGGGAGCAGCTAACAACAAAGTTTACAACCACAAGTCTGAAAGCGACCTGGAAAAAATAGATCAGAAAGGCAAAATCTTGTTTATAATAATTTTGGACATCTGACTGATTGTTTATTGATCAGAATATTGATCATGCATGTGTGTATTTGTGTGAAATCTGTTTTTGTGTCCTTGACCTAACACTGTTTTTTCAAACTTTATGGTATGCTAACATTAACATAAACTGATTGAATCCCATAGAGTCCAGTTTTACATGGGGTTAGAATATATTAATAGATAGCTACAGTTTAATATAAATGTAATGATTTTAAGGGGAACTAAAGGCTATTTTCACTATTATTAGAAAGTATTTATATTGCGCCATCATATTAAGCGGCGCTGTACAAAGTCAATAGTCATGTCACTACCTGTCTCTTCAAAGAGGCTCACAATCTAAAATGCCTACCTCAGTCATATGTCTTAAATTTTTTGGGGGGAGCCAATTAACCTAACTGCATGTTTTTGAGATGTGGGAGGAAACCAACACAAACACAGGGAGAACCTGCAAACTCCATGCAGATAGAGCCACAGCCAAGATTTGAACCTGGGACCCAGTGCTGCAAAGATCAGAGTGCTAACCACTGAGCCACCATGCTGCCCTGTACATATTAGTATTTTATCACTAAATCCAACCCTTCTTGGACTCCTTATGTGTTCTCTACATTTCTACCAATTAGATTACATCTTTACCTGTGCATTCTATTCTGCTAAGATGCACCAGCCAATGTGCACATCAAGATTTCACCTATAAATAGAAAATATAAGTTGTGCACTATGATTGTTTACAAGGATTAGTATATAAATGAGAAAAACACAAGAATCCATGTGATTGTGTGTGCATTATGCAATTCTGTATATACAGTATATTCTTTTATTTGGAAAAATATCTCTAATAAATGGTGATCTTTTATTGCTTACCAGGAGTTCAGCTTTTCCAAGTGGATAGAGTTATAAAAATGATTTTTCCTTCAGTGTAAATAAAATGTATGAACATCATATATTAGGCACTGCAGGGAAAATGAGAAGTCATTGCTACGTGTATAACTAACACATTGGAGATACAGATAATAAATCTACATAGCAGCTAAAATCCAGGGATTTTGCGTGTTAGGAATGGCGCTCCATATTGGGAGTCAATCTCAGCCACATGATTGATGGATTGCTGCTCTTCATAGATACACTCAAGTCTCAGATGATAAGTGTCATTTTGCCGGCATTGCAGCCACAGAGAATTCCATTGCTAAGAAAGGTTTCATAAGTGGTACTTTTATTTTCCTGGCTTACTGGTAGGTTTTTATTTTGATCCAAGATTTGATGTCATCTTGTTCCCCGACCTAGGAACAGCCTTAAAAGGAATCAGTGTTACAGAGCAACATACAAATTTTCAATGAAAGTTGCCATTCTGGTATAGAAGTTCCAGGAGAGTAAAAATAAACCTATGATTGATTATAAGACCAATTTTTATTTTAACAGTTTCCTTAAAACAAATCTTGTTATAACTGTTGTCCCATTTACCCCCACTTCCTGTCTATATGCATGATGATTGAAGGGAAAGGCACCACTTGTATGCAAAAATAACCAGTAATGGGTTTTACTGCTACAAAACAGTAACAAACCTCACCCGTCACATTTTTTGACTTCATTATTTACCTTCCTCATGGGCTTTTAGTAACTGGTAGTTCGGTAGAGCAGTCTATAAACTGTAGGGCCAGTATGAGTTCAGCTGGTCCCTAAGCTCTTTTCCCAAGTCTCTGACGGTCAGCAATTCTACTCCTGCCTCGATCAAATCCATGAACACACAAGTCTACAGTGTATTGATCAATTTCTGCAACCTGGATTTAGGAAAATTAAACAATAATTGTAAAGCGTAGACGTGTGAGCAGGGCCAGAATCTCCACAACCCTTCCCTCTCCCCAGATTTCTATTGCCCTTAGATGCCTAATTCCAAAAAACAGGGTGGGATGAGACAAAATACATGGAAATGGGTGGGGGACTCTGTCCATGTGCACGCCTCTATAGAAAAGTATGCACAGAGGCATGCACAAAAGTGGAGAACTAAATATTAGCTTATATCCTATATGTGACACCATGTTTTTGTTTTGTTTTCACTTTCTTGGCTTCTTTATAAACATGTTGCTCTAGTTGTCACATCCATTTTCTAACATTGATACTTGTTTCTTACAGGTGCTCTTTGATGGGTTTTGATTTGAACAGACACTGGCAGGACCCCTCTCCTTGGGCTCACCCTACTCTCTATGCTGTTAAACAACTAATTCTGGAAATGCACAATAGTTCAGTAAGTAGGACAGTTTAATAGTTTCTCAAATTTCACTTTTTCCTTATCATTAAACAAAATAAATCATTAAAAAGCCAGAATAGTGGAATCAGCCATAGAAACAACTGTGAATTTAATTTTGCCTTTGAACCTGCTATACCGCCTCTGGAATCAAATTCATCCACAAAGGTGACAACTGCACTTCAAGCTGTACAATGGTTCCAATAGTTAGGCACATCTGAGGAAACATAATTTATGGACTGTTGTTAAGCCTTAGTTTGTCCTAGTTACCTTTCTACATTTATATTACATACTATATATTATGTTTTACATTAAGGGTCACTTCTCCACTAGAAGACCCCTGGTCCTGAAGCATCTCCCCACCAAAATAATAAAAAAAAAAAGTTGTGCACATTTATATATTTTTATATATATTGAACATGACATCCCACGGTTTTCTTCCTCTTCTTTATATGGCCAGGTTTTAAATATCCTATCTATGTACCTGCAGATGGCTTTTCATCCTTTTTTTGTACTGGTGACCATAGTCACTTCAAAGTTCCTTCCAGGTCTGGCAAAAGTTCTTGAAGTTCGCCCAGTCAAACCCATTAAAGTCCAACTGACTCTTAAATTGCCAACCTCTTGGTTGGCAAGGGAAACAAAGTTTGGGACAAAGTATGTTGGTAAATTACACAGTAGCCAGTATTCCCAATAGCTGATGGTTGCGAGGAAGTGGTTTATGACATAAACTGTCCCAGAAACCAGCCAATGGAAATAATTCATTGTTTTTATAATGCTGACCACTTTGAAGGTTGTCCGTTCCAGTTTCCCAGAAATTACGGACATTAGAAGCCACCATGGGATCCCAATTGAACATAATTGCTATTGCCTTCCAGTCCCAGAGACAGCAATAGAAACCCAACAGATTTTCTAACCTTTACCCACTCTTTTCAAAACTAAACGATAGACAAATCATGATTGTACTTCAATTTTACCCATGACAAACAGCAGTACTTGGGGAGATCAGATTTGTCCACAGCTTTGCACTTCAGAACTGTAGGATACACAACTGTCACACTATAAACTTGAGATCCCATTGTGAGCCCCTTGAACAGCAATGAATCTGCCATAATTTGTGATTAATTTGTGCTTAAAAGAGCTTGGTGGGACGTAAGGGATAAACACAATGTCCTGCACTGGTGTTTGACTTTGTTCTTTATCTTTTCTTCATATTAAATTTTCCTATGCTCTTAAGTATTGTGGGCCCCAGGCAATGTGCTTGCAGGAACCTAATGGAAAATCACGTTCTAATGCTTGGGCAAGTTTGCATCAAAGATTCCCTTGTTTGAGAAACAAAAAATATTCAGAAATATAACAACTTGAATCAGATTATGATGATACAATAATTTTTGCTTGTAATAAAATGCTGTAATCCAATATACATTTTTACTTACTTTATGAACCCTAAAGCACAACTTAAGTTTATTTTTGTTGCTGTCTTGGCTTCTTGTCTTCTCCATGTTGATGGACACCTTCCTTTAATGTGGAAGCTACTGATAGTAGCTGTGTGACACTGAACTGTTCCCGTTTTCATTACAGGGTACTACTATTACAGTACTACAAGGGTGACATGATGATGCATCCACATATAGGTTATTTAATATTTCTACTCAAATATAAACCAATCCAAATATAAAGGTACAAAATCAGGACAATTAGGTTGGGTACTCATACTTGGGTATGAACCTACAGCACAAAATTCAGATGTCAGTGCTAACAAAACAGTAATCAATAATAATGGCAATAAAATAATGTGAATAAATATATTTATGAGAGGTATTTTTAAAACATGTATTTAAAAGAAGAAAAATATAAAGTCATACAGTATTTGGTTTATCATTTTTCCTTTGTTACAGGTTAAAGTAATTTGCACTTTTGGTTTTAGGCTCACTTGTTCTCAATTGATCTCCTATGTATTGTTGTTGGCTACCAGTGGATGCTGCTGTATCCCTGTGTAAAGTATGTCATAAACCTATGTCTATTGTCTTCAAAAGAAAGGATTTGTTACACATTTTACATGAGCACACAGCACCATCTAGTGGTGAGACACAAGTATAAACCAATATTATCTTTCTAATGGCATTTAAAAAATATCTTGATTTATCTTGTGGGGCTCTCCTGATTTGCAAGGGTTAGATATATGTTTGTGTCTAGGGCAGATGTAAAAAACACCTTGACTTACTTTATGCTCTCATTTCTTTGTGATTTCTCATCTGCAACCTTTTTTCATGGTGCTTCATGCAGTGCAATGTCTCAGGCTCTGATCTCATTCTCTAAAATGCAGACTCAATAGTCCTGCATTGTAAATGAGGATGCTGAGGGCTCACCACTACAGCCCAGAGACAGAAGAAGGGCACCTATAGGCGGAGCAGACCTTCCTAAGTTCCCAATACACCTAAACAAGCCTTTAATCCTTAACGCACAGGCGTAGCCCAATTACAATGCAATTTTTTTTCTCCTGAGGTTCAGCTTATATTTCTCGGCATTCTTTTTGTCTGTCAGTACATTTCTGAATGTTTGGCAACCCTGAACTGTACTTGAAGAGGACTCAGAATGTTAATCTAGTTTCCTCCCCAAAGTATATTAATTAGGGTTAAATATCTCCGTGGGAAGAAGAGCCTATATAAATATAACACAGCTCTTGGTATTGCACCTGCTACCCTGTTGTGTTAATGTTACATAAAAGCAACTTTAACAATGCACTGAAGACATGGCAAGGAGACTTCCTCCCATAATTGTTTTGCATGCTGTAAACTCCAGCATATTCACAATCATTTTTACATTTATATATTTATCGGTTGAATACCATTTACATTTAATGGCAGACACAAAGGTTGTAAAAGAGAGGAGTAAAAGGAACCATGGGAGTCATCAAGCAAAATGAATGCAGAATTAAAACGGAACTCTAGATAAATACTATCACCTCCAGTTTAATGAAGAATAGTTACTGAAAAATCATTCAGGTTGATTCCAAATTGATATGAAAATTGATCAGTTATTATTGATGGTATATTTTTAACATCTGATGCACACCAGCTATGTTTCTGGCTGTTTGTGGGGAGTTTCATAGGTTGTCAAAAAATGACTTAACTAGAAATGTTCTCAAACCAGACCTGTGGCTTTCATGTGTTATATACAATACAATGAGCTAGTTAAAAGAGTTCCTTTAGCAAAAATAATTCAAGAATGTTTCAGCTTCCTAATGTTAAGTGTAATTGAAAACAAGTTGACATATTAGTTTGATATTACAGAAATGGGATGTTTTGGGAAAACTTTTTGGAAGAATGACAATTTTTTTTTGTAGAACGTAAATTCATTGAATATTTCCATATAGGTAGGTGCAATGCCCAACTAAAAACCTAACTGACCTCATCTGGCTTGCTCCCTTTTAGATGCTCCTGGAAGTGTCAAATAGCTTGTCTCTTGTAGATGCTGTGGTTCTTTCCACTAAACCCTGTGTAAAGGGCTACAAAATTAGGACAGTGGAAATCTGTAATGGAAATTTCATTGACCATACCAAAGAAGTGTAAAGTGTTAATATCACTGCAACACATGTGTTCCCCTGCAGTGTGGTACAGTGCCATTCATTATGAATATCGCTCCAAAATACTTAACCAATGCACCTGCACTGCAATGCATTGTGGTTTCTTGCATTGGAAAAATTAGCACAAGTGTGATTGCTGTGGTATGATGGCAGTTTACTCAATAATTGGGTTATCTTAACATAACATGCGTGCAAGACAAACCATGCAACCATGAACGAGCATTGGAGGGCTGTGTGAACCCCAGAATGATAAGTGTAATGTTTCTGCATCTACTTTATATCTACAGTTCTATAATAAGAAGTTTTTTTTTTAAATAGGCAATGACCAAAATATTTAAATAAAAAGTAATTTTTCAATTTCTTTAAGTAGGGCTCCTCTTTAATACAGGTAAGCTCTGATCTATACTCATTTCCATTCTGCCTGTTAATGCAGGAAACTTTTTTTTTTTTTTTTTATAAAACCTCAAGAAAACCGTTTCTTGTTCCTTAAATGAAAATCCTTCAAAATATTTAACATACGGAGCCCTCTGGGCATCTGTTTAAGCTTTGTGGGAGACCGGGCTAAAGTTTTTTTCTAAGTGTTTGAAATAAAGTTCTATTTAAGCTTTTGAAAGGAGATGGATTCTCTGTAATATTCCCAAAGAGCTTGTGTTCAAGACAAGTTAGGCCTTTGAATCATTAACCAGGCACTGATTGATTGAAACATCATATTTCTTGTGCAGGCTGATTTAAATGATGTATGCAGGGCAATGTCTGTTCTGGTTGGGAGGATTATACCTCTCTGGATTTTTAAAAGCTCAGTCCCCAGGCATTTTAGACATGTATATTTTGGAAAATATTTTTTCTGTCTCTTATGCATTTCATGGAGATAATTGCCAATTATACCTGATACTCAGAAATGCTTGTTTTAAAAATCGCTTTTGTTTTAGACCTTTTTGTGGTGCATCAACATCCTAAAGTTGTTGAGAGGTTGATGCCATTTTTTTGCTGTTTATATCATTTTAGCCTAACGATGGGATTCCCTTCTCATGACCATTTTAAAGTGTATCTAAACCCAAAAACTAGCATTTAATGTATTGGGGCTTACTGGTCTGTAGGCATCATGCCTGAATTAGGTTTTCTTTTTAGGTATTTCTTTATTTTCTGGTAATCATGAAAGTAACTCACTTCTTCTCCTTGAGTGGGTACATTTCATCCATTGTATTTAAGTGGGGAGCCAAGGTTGTCAACCAAGTTGACTTTTTATACATGAACATTTAATTATTTTTGTCTTTGTTCATCTTTCTTACCTTGGAATGGGAATATTGTAAATTTACAAAGAAAAGATAACATTGTGCTTTCCACTCAGTTTGCATTTATGGCAAGGTATGCAAGGGATTAGGGATTCTGTTAAGTAATAAAAACTGAGATAGAATACCTAAGAAACAAGTGCTTTGTTTAATCCTAAAAATCAATAGAAACTGCTATTTTTTCAGATAGATATTGCATTAAAAACCTCTATTGTTACAGTACTTGTGCAAGAAGTCTAAATATAAATGCCTAGTAAATACTAGGTAACCCTTACCTGCTATACATGCTTATGGGAGGACACCTCTAATGTATGGCTATTAATCTGTCTTTCTAAAAGTGTTAGTTGACTAGCTGGTGTGTTGCTCCAATAGTTTATATATTTTCACATTTTAAGGGTCAGCATGTAAAAAGTGTGCCTTCTGTACTTGTGAACGTCCTTTACTTTGCTTCATTAGGCTTGGTGGCTAGGATCTTTTTTTCTCCTGAAGGTCCAGCGCTGTGGATCATCCAGTGTAGCATCTACTGGTGGTTTGTAAAATCCCAGAAACACTATGTGGTCCATTTAAAACGAGACCAATACCTGATATTGACCAAACGTTCTCCAGTGAAGAATCAATCTTTACTACTAAAAACACATGGACCAGGAATATTCTTTACCAAATAATTGTGGTTGAATTTTAGATTGAATGATTTTAAATGACTTTATGTTATGTTTTCATTCATGGGCTTTAGCTACCATATTGGATAGAGTACATGGCTAGCCGCTGATGTCAGTTATCAATGCAACTGGTCTAACATTGTTGACCTTGGTACTGTAGAAAATCTTTTGGACTTGTTTCAGTTGTTCCAAGAATTGTACTTTCATTGTACCTGGACTAAGTCTTGAACTAAACAAATTTATTTAGGTTGCAAGGTGGCAATTATGTCTCCATGTAAAGTTGAAATCTCTGTTAACAAGTGACTCATTGGAAAAGCCAACCTCCATATTTCTCAGAATAAATGTCTTCTTTAACCACTTTAGCTGGACGAGAACAGTTTTTAAAATTATATTTTAATTATGAGCCTATTACCTTTTCAGTGGTTCCAAAAGAAATAAATATATATTTTTTACAAGAAGAAAATTTGTGTAATATTGTGCTAAAAGTATTTTAACTTCCAAGGACGAAAAAGTTTCTCTTTTCCTAGTTTAACTTGTGTTCATTTTAATAATCTCCAGGACTATGCCAGGGATAGAGGACCAGAGCTTACCACGTATATACAGAACAGTACAGAACAATGTTTCCCAACCAGGGTTCTGCACAACCCTGTCCAGGAGTTGATAGGGGGTTTCTTGGATAATGAGCAATTTGGATAGAAAAAGATGATATTATCAGTCTACTACTGCTCCTTTTTTCTCTTGTAACTGTCTGAGGGGCAGTGAGGTGGCCAAACTATATATGAGTAAAACAGAATCAAAATGTAAGACTGGCTTTTTTATTTTTTTTTTCTTGCATGGCTGAGCAAACTATTGGAATTAATGGGCGTAAATATAGATCCATTGGTAGATAAAACATGTTTGATAATGAATTATAACTTTGCAGCTATTTATCCAGGTTTTACCTTTGAATACACAATTTAAGGGATGTTCTACAAAAAAAGACTATGCACAATATTAAGATGTATGGTTAAGGACAAGTGTTTTTTTTAAACTGGAAAAAAATATTCTAAGCTGCCATAATGGTAAGTTACCTCTAGTATATGAGCCCAGAGATTGGTCCACATGAAAGAGAATATATATTTGCCATCATTAATAATGAGAGGACCTTTAAAGTGTGAGCGATGGATGATGCATGTTACAGGGGGCAGGTGATGGATGTGTTTGTAAAGGTCAAGGTAATTCCCAGTGCAGGCCTCTGACCTTTCCCTCCTCACAGTACTGTGTGCTGGGACTAAAATACATTTCACTCAGCTGTACATTCAGTAAAAGACAGGAGATGACAGAGATAGACTGGAAGCCATTGTGGAGTCATCAGTCAAATATCTCCATTGCAAGATATCGGGATCAGATTTGGCATCAATGCACAATGGTGTTGGTTCAGTATGTGTAAAAATGTCCATTGCCTAATAATAAGGGACAGAACAAAAAAGTTGAGCAGTAGGAACTTTATAAGAATAATTCTTAGAGAGTATTAGTTCTATGTTTCATTACACAACTTTAAAATTCAATATTATAAGTATGGTTCTGGACATTATAATTTACTCTACATGTACACCACTCCACCACCAATGAGATATATTAATACTTCAAAAATCAACATTATAAGAAAAAAAACCAAAGCATGCAAAGAGCATCCTGTAAAATAATATTGGCATGTTTACTACCTTCACCTTAAGTAGGTCAAGCACTCATCTTTTGTTTATAACTATCACTGAATATAATATGCATTTCACAGTTGTCCATAGTGGGAAACCCTTTGTCTTACAAACATCCAGTGTTACCAACTTGTGTTAAACAGCCATTCTCATTATATGGTTGAGATCAGAGTATTAAAAATAAAAAATAAAAAATCTCCAATAGTATCCTTATTATGTGTTACATGATACAATACATGAAACCTGGAAGACTTCTCCATTAGGTATTCTCTACAGCTACAACCACCACTAAGTGTATTTCCCCAGGGTAAGGTACAGTTTTTAGTCTTTTTAGTACCAACTAGCAGTGTCCTCTCATCTGCATCCATGTGACTCGGTTCTGCCCACCATGTTGTGTCTTCATTACTTTGTCAAGTTAAATAGAGTCAGCTCCATCTCCAGGGTGCGGGACTTCCAATATTACTTAGGCCCTTACTTTCATAGCCTGGTGCACCCCTTTCATACATTGAATTTCAGTTCTTTCAATAATAGAGTGTCACATGTGAGTGTTACCTAGCATGGTGTCCATGATAATATCTCTTATCTAGGAACACTACCAAAATGACACCCATGGTGACCCACCTATCAAGGCATTTAGATGTTTCAATTCTTCCTAGGTGAAAGTCTAGTCTTAGGTTTGAAGACTATTGAGGGAGGATGCTAGGATATGTTTATGTATGGCACCGTACTGGCCCCTTCTACCAGCCATGATCAGCTTTCATTACATAGACGAGCACCAAGACCAAGGGACGACATCACTTGGCCTAAGTAAGGTGCAGAAAGGTTCTCTTTAAGAAATGAGACTTTCTCAATGTATTTTTCAGATTATTAATCTAGTTTAGTTTAGGTCAAGTAACTTAAATTATAAATTATATTTTATGGAGGAACAGAAAAATATTTATGAAGTGAGCTAAGCTGGAATTGTTTGAAAAGAATGTTCAATGGCCAGTTTTTGGATTCACCGTATGACTTTGCTGAATCACTGGATTTGTTTGCTTTTGTTATTATAATGTATATACTTTATTTGATATGATTTTCTTGTATTGTTTATACAATAGGTATGGCAATAAAACTACTTTAATTTTGTTTATCTGATGGGTCAGTGGACCCAGGTGTAGCGAAACAATTTCTTTTCTTAATATAATTTTTGGGATTTGGTATATTACAGGACCTTATACAGCAGTACATTTATAGATTTCTCAAGTTATGAGTCTGATTCTGCATATGTTACCAGTAAAGTCAAAATGTAAAATGCTTATATATATTTTTGTCCATTCTGAGCATCTATGATTGAGTCAGGCGACTATCCTATTACTGTACAGTGGTGGAAGTCTCTAGAGAACCCCTGGCTAAGTTTTCTCAGGGAAGATTTGTAGGAATCAATAAAATGGAAATATTTCATTTTTCTGTTTTCTTCTAGCCTTATAATAACATATATTTAAGAAAAAAAAAATGGTATTGTTTATTTACGGCTAAACTCCAAGCAGATATAGTGGACACAAATAATGCAATGTTGTATTCAATAATACATCAATGAATGTAAGCAGTTTAAGTATCTGAATTTACCTTAATATCAGCTTGCAGTCCCCATACAGCAGAGCTCAGAGAAGGTCAGGGAGAAGCATCAGAAGGAGCCTATCGATTCATGTGCTAACAACAACTTATCAGTCATTTGCTTCTCTTATCACTTCAGTTATGTCCAGTCAGTGGCTTGGGTAGAGACAAATCCACTGGGTGGTATTGAAAAAACAGAGAAAAAAAACAGGTCTTCTGCCTTGCCAAAGAATGCTGGGCTATGTGGCAGAACTGAGTAATATTAATTCTGGATAAACAGAAATACAAACCCATTGGGGGGTAATGGGGCTCTCATATATGAATTTATCAGTATATTTAGCTGTTTTCATGGAGCTCAGCTTTAACAAAATAAAACAACATTCCATCTCATCATCACTTGTGCTTCTTTAAAACTCATGAAAGAAATTTCTTAAAAAAAAAGGTTTCCTGACATTAATGAACATGACTGATTTGGTGAAATTAACTCTGTCCAGCAACTGTAATCATTGTAAACATTTATTACTCTGCATGCTATTGCCTCTGTCTTTTGACAGGCCAGCCTGAGGTAATTTGATAAAGGTGACAAAAAATGGCTCATATTTCTGTAGTTTCACCCTGACCTTCCCTCCTGCCAGAAAATTAATTCCGGAGCTGAAACAAATGCATTAGCATTGTCATATAAATGCTTTGCCTAGAAGCATCGCTCATACATTAATCTATCACGCAACAGAGTATGATAGAGCAATGACACCGGTGACACTCACAATTTCCGTACATGCACTACATTTCTGTGCTATTTCAAATTTAATTTGCAGTTTCTACCCTGTATGTGGTCACGTTATACAACAGGTCCGTGGGATCATAGCTCAAGTACCATGGAAAACCATGTGAGGTTCTCCAGTGCCTGGTCTACTGTGCAAGAAACACATTTCACAAGATGTCAATTTTGCACCTAAGTTGACCCTTTAGGGCAGTTTTCTCAATTACAGTTCTGTGGAGCCCTAAGGTTCCTGCAGAGTTTGCTAGGGACAATGAACTATTTTGCCTCTTGGGTCAGTTTACTTGACATCAATGATTCTGGCTATCTGTAAGGGTGACATTCTTCCCAATGGCGACCACACTAACGTACTCTGAACTGTGGATATTCTAATTATAGTAAGGGTTTCCCAAAGACCTGGAAGTTATTTTAAAGGTTCCATCTTAAAAACCTCAAGAATGTCCACTGTAAAGTTTAAAAATGTCCACAAAGCACTGCCTGTGAGGAAGAATAAATAGCTCTCTATCCCATTTTGCCAAGCTCCATTGAAAAGGAATCATCCAAGACCCCGGAGAAACCAGTTCTTCTGGGGTGTCAACCTCCTGTGTTTCCCACTGTGATTAGTAGTTGCTTCTGCTGATGTCCATGT
The DNA here is from genome assembly GCF_032062135.1 of Pyxicephalus adspersus. NCBI lineage: Eukaryota > Metazoa > Chordata > Amphibia > Anura > Pyxicephalidae > Pyxicephalus > Pyxicephalus adspersus. The sequence goes on along the minus strand of NC_092865.1, from coordinate 16,778,151 downwards.
CACCACCATAGTGTCCCGTCCTTTAAATACAGTAGTAAAAAGTTAAATACTTTTTTCTTTTACATTCTTTTTCTTTCTGTCCCATAAACCTATTAGAATGTATTCTCTGCAAAGTTTTCCTCTCTCTTCATGTTCTGGTGGCACCTCATAATTGTACATTTCCTCCATCATCAGTTTGTCTTAGACTCAAACTCTTAATTCCTACCAAACTATTAAGAAATCAAACATCCAAATGTGGCCATCACTATTAGGAGGCCATTCCCACCATGGTGCAATAATGCATATATGGAACAATAGAAAGTAACTTGTGTTACAAGTATTGTTGTGATGATCTGCTATTTATTCCTAATTACTCAAGGCACCTTTATAACTCAATTTCATTGCAGAGCAATGCACCATGGAGTGTATACAGCATATCCAGCACAACAGTGGTGTTTGAAGACCCTTTTAAGTTACCAGTTCGGCACAGATTTGATGCCATACATTTAGTGACTTAGTACAGAATGTGCTGATATGTTTCCTTTGGTGGGGTATGCTAATTTTTTTTGTGCCAAAAACCCGACTTCTGGATCCAAAAATATGATGTATCTGAACTGTCACTGGTAATTACCTAATTAAAAAAACACATAGCCACTACATATCATGTTCTATAAGGTCCACCGTATGGTGGTGACATCTGTTATTGAAGCTCTGAAATTCCTAATTATGTTTTAAAGTGGAGTGATTCACAGGGCTGAGCAACCACCACACCTGAGAATGGCTGTTTTAGTCTGTTTTGGCTTCAAAAGGAGAAATGTGCCTTCTCCTATGTTACTATCCTCCTCTCAAAAGCAAAAGGTAAATCGGAACACAAAAAAAAATCACCTACCTTTAGAATGAAAGCCCTCATTTACTTCACAAACCGAGCCCAACCAGTCAGCACGGGATGGAACAAAGAACGTAACCATCTTTTTTCCTTCTTTTTCTTCTTCATGTCACCCGACCTCACACTAACATGTCTTTGTCCCTTTGTCCATTCTTTTGCACCTGCTGAGTCTTGTAAGTGTTTCCCATAAAAATCATTATGTACCATAGTTGTCACCTTTGCCATTCAGTTCTCTGGCGGTAACTTGGTGATTGAAGATTACAAATGGTGTAGGAGTTCCATACCCTGAAAATTAGTTACAGACACAACAGTTGTCATTGTAGATTTGATTTATTGCTTTCTGTACTTTTATGTACCTGTGAAAGGTCTCAGGGTTATTCTCACTAAGAATTGCTCATGTAGTATGAGCCCCAATTATTTATACTACAGTTACCCCAAAGTTTAACCTGGCCACACCAACAAAACATTATGAGCCCACAGCAACCTGAAATAAAATAGATGATAAATGTGTTCAATACGTGACTATATGTCCTCAAAAGATGGCATCAACCATAACATGGAACATTGTTTATTGTTTGGTTCAAACATGGGCATGGTATGACACCAAGGGCCTGATTTATTAAAGCTCTCCAAGGCTGGAGAGAATACACTTTCATCAGTGAAGCTGGGTGATCCAGCAAACTTTGAATGGATTTCTTCAAAGTCATTTGCTTTTTGCTATGCAAATATTTTGAATCCTGTACTAGATCCATTCCAGATTTGCTGGATCACCCAGCTTCACTGATGAAAGTGCATTCACTCCAGCCATTTTCATTTCCTAATCTGGACCGTTGTAGAACCAAAGATCAATGTCCAAAGTGCTGTAGTCCATACCAAACATTTGGGATTCTTTTGTATCTAATCTAGATTTAGTATACTAAATTCTAGCTGCTTGGGCACATTGCATTTTGTACATCAAGCTCTAAAAAAGCCATCTGAAGCCTGACTGACCAATGTAGATTAATGTATTCATTACTAATACATGTGGAGGCATCCTACAGACTGGTAATGTCGTATAAAGTTACCCTTTTCATTGTGTTTCTACTTCCAGGCCCTGTGTACCAGGAAAGGGTTTAAAACTGTCTACTTTCATATTGTTTGATAATCAAATCCAAATTTCAGCCTGGAGCACAGAATGCTGACTCTTAACAACCTTTCCTAATGGAAAATGTAATTTATTTTCAAAATAAATGCCACATCTGCACAAGAACACATATTGGAAGACTTAATGTAGCTGAAAGTAATTTGTCTTAGGTTGCTTTAAAAGCTTGCACTCGCCTTTTCTTGAGATATATAAGAATACAACAAGATTTACATGACACAGACAAACAGGCTTTTTACATCCCAGTCAAACTGGCATTGTATTAGTTTGTTTTATTCCTGATGCCTCATTGTAAATGTATTATTTTTACTTGTTTCCGTTAACAATATACCTGCGAAAGGCTGCACTGAGTCTTTTTATGGGATTACCAAAATCTGTATCTCATTTGTTTTTTATTTATTTATTTTTTTCTGGCAAGAACAAACAGAATTAGGTCATTTGTTAGGATTTTGTCTACAGGAAAATATACATGTACACTTGTATACAGCTATGGGGCCCAATGGCTTGCACCCCGGGCCTTTAGCTCTGGGGTTCCTTGTTTGCACGTTCTCAACGCAATTGAGTAAGTTTCCTTGCACATCCCAAAATCATTCTGGTAGGTAAACCATCTTTTCACCAAAATTGGCTATAGATTATGTTATGGACTTTACATTGTGAGCTTTCCTAAGGGACAGGGAATTGACATGAATATGACCTGCTTTGTAATATATTGGCGGTTTGATGATATCAGTAAAGCAAGAAAGTAGTAGTGAAAGAAAAAGTTTGTTCAATCCATTTAAAAGGGCAAGACTAGGATCTTAAGATCCATAGTACCTTCGGACGCCACAGCTATGGTGGAAATACTGCAGACCATGTCTATATTTGTGCTGTTTGGTTTCTGGTATTAAAGGGTAGTTTCTAAAAAATTTCAACTCTGACACTAAGTGCTGGAAAAGTACAGGATCAGTTCATCGTCACACCAAAGAACAGTTCCTGGGATGCTGTTCTCCTAAGCAGGAACTGTTGTTGCTGTGACCTTGGCCTGTGGCAGGTATAGGTAGGTCCTGTTGACCCCAACAGGAATTTGTTTATTTTTATTTGTAACCTTCCTTTTTTCTTTATGCCCAGACTTCCAACCATATACTGTAGTTGCTTTCCATCTACAATTGTTTATCTAGGGCAGAGGTCAGCAAATTTTTTGGCCACGAGGCCATTTCAGGAGTAGGCAGGAGCACACTAGGCTGGCCTCTCTCTTGAGTCCCATCCTAATGGCTCGCCCCCCCCCCCCGAAGGGAAATGCCTCTCTTCCGCAATGGAGAATGCGGAGGAGAGGGAATGTTCCCCTATTTACCCCGGCAGTGGAAGTGTTAACGCCGGCCACAGTAAATTGGGTTGCCGGCCGGGATTAGGCCGGATCAGCAAGGCGGCGTTAGGTCGGATCAGCAAGGCAGCGTTAGGCTGGAACAAACTACTGGCTAGGCCGTATCTGGCCTAAAGGACGGAGCTTGCGGACCCCAGATCTAGGGAATCCCAACATCTTAAAAATTACCCAAACATTAAAGTTGAAACTGTTAGAGCTTAGGATGCTTTCATTGTGCAGATATGTGAACACTGTGCCAGTAAGGAAATTAGAACATGCTGACTTTTATAAGTAGCTTTTGTACCAAGGAAAAGCTAGATTTTAAAACAAAATAAAGAGCTATTTATTTAATAACTATAGACAGTTTTGCCTAATTTTTTTGCAATGGAAAACAAACATAAAAAGCAGTCTGGTGTTTGAAATATAGATAGAAATGGATGGATACATTTGAACAGGATTGTGCAGGGATCCTTTGCTTTGACAAGGCCGCAGTGTTAAATGTCATGAGACTGAGAGCCAAGAACATTTAATTCTCTAACATTGATCACTAGCAGTGAAGAGTGATCAATGATAAAGCTCTATTTACTATACTCTGGTTTCTTTCTAATGTATGCATCATGCCGACTGTTTAACTGCTCATTGGTGCCTATGTACAATACAGTCTATTTAAAAATAATATGAGATATTTTGATGGGGTTTCCCCAGTCACATAATCCCAGTGGTCAAGAAATAGTTAAGTGCTCATAGCAAAGATTTTCTCTATCGCTAATATATAACCGTGATCTTTCTGCATTAAAGCAATCAAGATAAGAGCAAATATTGATGTCTTCATACATATTGGCTACTGTAAATGTCATTTTAAAACAGTCTGTACCTTTGTAGAAACCTTTGAGAATATGTCATTGCAGCAATAATATTAATCTGATTGAACATTTCAAAAAGGAGCTTGGGGTAATTTAGTATAGTAATTAGCAGAGGGGGTACCTGTAGAAGTGCTGCTCCGTAAAAGTGTTATGGAAGGCTTAATGTTTACCTTGCATTGGTGAGTCAAAATATTCAGGATTATTATTATTATTACTACTATTATTAGCCAGTATTTATATAGCACCAACATATTATACAGTGCTTAAGTCCATTGTCATATAACTAGCTGTCCCTCAAAGGGACTCTTCCATAATCTAATGTCCCTTCCATAGTCAAATGTCATTACCACAGTCTAAGGAAGATTTGAGGGGAAACCAATTACCTTAACTGCATGTTTTTTGGATGTAAGAGACACTGGAGTACCTGGAGAAAACCCACGCAAACACAGAAAGGACATACAAACTCCTTGCAGATAGTGTCCTGGACCAGATTTGTATTTCAATCTTTTTATTAGGTTTTTGACAAGTACATTATACCAATAACGTCCGATCTGGACATTGAAACAAACAATGGTAACAATACAGTGTAAAACAAGCCTGGCTGAGATTTGAACCTGTGACTTAGGGGTGCAAGGGCCAGAGTGCCAGCTACGGAGCCAAACATCCTGCCCAAGCATCATATGGGGTCAGCTTACACCTCCTCAATGTCACCTACTGTACCTTCTCAGTGCACTGAAGTTGCCATAAAAAACACTATGCAAATACCAGCTGTGCAAATATTCCATGTACCAGCTTCTTGTCCACGCAGCAGATCACTCAAACTAATGAGCGCACCATTGTAGGATGTGGAGGGAGCACATATGTGAAAGTTGCAAATATGTGCCTGCTTTCCAGACTTTTTTCCAGCTTAGATTTAGACACACAGTTGAATAAGTTGTGATTTATTTCTAAAACCTTGGTTCTAGTTTTACCCAATCCCAGCCCATCAGGCATATACTTTTCTCCATGACCAGGGGTGTAGTGGGGTGGGCACGAGTGGGACCATGTCTCCAGTATGGAATTGCAGGCTCAGAGCGGTGAGCAGGTTGTCTCTCTAAACACAACCCGCCCATTCTCTCATCGCAGGCTCAGACCTGCTCAGGAAAAGGGAAAGCTTTCATCAGTTTCCTAACTAGGCCATTTCCCCAAACTTTTTGGCTTTGCTCCTGGCATCTTCTATGCATGTGTTCTTGTTCATGCTCAGTTTTTCTTCCCACCGATGATTTGAGTGGTAAGATGAGGCTGTTTGGAATGAGTTGTTGAACAAAAAGAAGTGTTACATTTTGTTGCCATGTCTACCGCAGTTTTCAAATTTTTACGAAAGAATAAAAATAGTTGCAAAACAGTGGGAGAACACTCTTTGAACAAAAGTTTGGTCACCAAGTAAGCAGTTAACTTTTAAGTGGAGTCAGAGAGGGGATTTCACTCTTCCCTACTGTACCCAAATCTATCCAAACCCTTTCTTTTGATATAAGCTAAGGCATGCTAAATTGACTTGAAAAGCTAGTCTAACATTCTAACTTTTTATGTGCTTCCATAGACCATAACTTTTTTGACCTGACAAAAACTTGCAAGCAATATGCAATATGCAATATGCAAATGGCAAGCAATATGCATGCTCTTGTGATCTAGATCTTTTTGCTGAATAGAAGTGGCTGCAAATGTCACAACCTTTAGAACCTCTGCAGACTTTGTAGCACTTTCTTGTCCCCCCATATTTGAATTGTAAGTGAATATCACAAAATAATGACCCCTCTCTTGTAAACTGACCCAGGTACCTCCCTCCCCTGCCCATTAATTTACAAAATAGGTACTCAAACTGTAAGATATGTCAGCTTTCAACTGACACAGGGCAGTTCAATATGAAGTCAGATTACAAGTAGATAACTGAAAAACATGTAGCCTTTATAAACGCATACATAAGCGACCTAAAGGGTATTTTACATAAATATCTGCCCGAGGCTGTTGATTTACAGGCAACATCCTAAGAGGTTCTGAAACAGCTGCACCAAACTGCCCTTTGCTGAACAGGTGGTTCACCATGGTGGCCTAGATAATTATAAGCACACCAGGATATTGCCCTTAGATAAGCTAGCCTTCCGTACTCATAAATCCCAAAGCTAATTAAAACTGAGCCTCTCTAGACATCATTTCAGGCTTATTGCGAGCATGGAGCCAGCTGCATAAAGTTTGTCAAAATACGTTAGAGGAAATCTTGTTACGGGGGGTCAGAACAAGTCTACGACTTTGCCTTTTGGGCACCGTGCCAGCATCGCTCATGTTCATAAGTAATCAGACTCATTCTAGGACCACAGGGGTCCATCACATTACAATAATACAGCGGGTAAATCTGGCCTTAACTGCAGGCCCAGAGTGCCCTTTCAAAACTAATTTGAGACTTCAATTAAAAAATAAATACAAAATCTCATCCTGAGCTGCATTAATATTGTGCTTTCACATTTCTTTGGGGCTGTGACACTAGCACAGGCAGCCTTCCCTTTGGAAACCTCAGTGATCACAGGATATAAGACAAAATTTGAATTATTTGATAACTTATTAAAGTAATTGCAAAAGTACATGGACAAAGTAATGAAGAAATGCTCTAAGGTTACTTTACACAGGTTATTCTTAAAGGGAAATTTTCATTTTTTGACAGCTTTTAGAAATATATCTTTTACCGACTAATAAATGAGATACACCTGATACACCTTTAGTCATGAAAAATGAATACCAAAACATGCATGGCTAAACCCACAAGTGCTTTTTACTACACACAACCGCAGCTCCCTCTAAATAATCCATGCTGAAATAAACTGTCACACTTACCTCTTCCTCACTAAAGTGCAGATGCCTCTCTCCTGTGCATGCGGGCAGTTCTGACACTGGGCATGTCTCTGTTTCCAGGCATTATAAATTCTGTCCAATCCGCTGGCCAATCATAAAAAAGCCTCTTGACCAGCCCTGGCTATTTATCTAGGTCACACACTGCACTCTGTGTCCATGTAACGTGTCTCCACTAGTTGCGAGCCCCTAGGTCTATTGAGCTAATGCCTGTACACCTGTTGTTTATTCCAGTGCTTCCTGTGTCCAGCTCCTGTGTTATCCCCTCGTTGTCCAGTCTGTTGGTTCCCAGACAACTTCCCTGTGCTGTCTGTCTGTGGATTTTCCTGTGTCACCTGTGCCTCCTGTTGCTTCCAGTATCTCTTGTGTTCCCTGTGCCCGCAGTGGCCCCTGTGTCACTGGTTTCTAACTCCTGGATCCCTGGCAATTGACCCCTAGCCTGTGACCTGACCTCTCTTGCATGCTGCCTGACCCTGGCTTTCCTTGACTATCCTTCTGCTTTGTGATTTGGTACCGTGTGTTGCCCACCTTGGTGTGCCCAAGAACCGCAACCTGGCAGTAACTAGCGGTGCAACATCCTCACCACTATAGGCTCTGGAGAAAACCTGGTTACTGCTTAGCACTTCCCCTTCCCAGGGCTCACACCACCTCCGTGCAAGCCATAGCGCTCCTAGTGGTCCTGTCTTTCGGTGCATCTCATAAACAAACCAAGCTTAAGGACTATATACTCACCAAACTGGTGTATACATGATGTGCAAGGACCTGACTTTTGAATCTCCACAATTCAAGGTTTGAAGAGTCCTTCTTCAGGCTTCCACATCACTGTTTGGGTAACATGTACACATCCTTTAGGCTGCCCAGGAGGGGGTTCCTTGAATACCCCACATGATGAATGCATAGGTAATTCCTGTTCTCCATTCCTAGATGACGTTTTTGAGTGGCTCACATGATGGCACACTTATGTGGATGAAAGGTGGAAAGATAGGAGTATTTTTTTTTTTTATTTTGATCTTTTGATTTTGTTCTAAGATGGCCTTTAGGAAAATGTCCCCAATGTGATAAAGATGCAATAGTATTTCTTTCTCTCCAATGATAGGCCTTCTTGACTGGCCTACCTTTTCAAAAGGGCATTCATCTGCAGTTTTCCGGTGGTCTTCTGCATGGGCTTTTGGTCAGCTTTCATTTGTGTTCTGTCCTAATTTCCTGCTGCCCCAACCATAAACATTTGACCATGATCATGTCTGTTACATATGTTCTTACATATGTTGCGTGTATAGCCTTATACTGACCTAAAGTTGATCAATCAACATCTGGTCCCACAACTTTCCAGTTGGATTAACTTTGACCTTTATCTGACGGTTTGAAACTACTTTTTTGAAGTACTGATCTTGTTCTGTATTATCATCTGCCTAGTTCTGGTTTGAGAAAAGCCACTCTGTTCAGCCAAGTGGACAGCCAAGTGCATATAAGGTTTACCTCAACTCTATTAACATCTTTTAAAAACCTTTAGGATACATTTATTTTATTTTTGTTTTTGAATTCTACGATAACAACTTTAGTAAAATGAAAGAATAGATTTGTGAACATTCTGGCTGCTTCTCTTAAAGTAATGCAACTCAATGAGCCTGGTATATTAAAGCTTTCCAAGACTGGAGAAGATAGACTATCATGGGAGAACCATGGTGGTCCAGCAAGCCTGGAAATATTTTCCTGAACATGATTTGTTATTAGGTACATTTCAGGTTTTTCTGGATCACCAAGGTTCTCCCTTGATAAACTATCTTCTCCAGTCTTGGAGAATTTTAATAAACCAGGCTCATGGTAAGCAATAAATATTCCATGTAGACTCTAGAAGGGTTTTAAGAGTAGGTCAGTTTTGAAAACCAGGGGTACTTTTGCAGACCTCTTCCAAAACAAATCTTCAAAGCTAGGTCCAAACCATCAAAATCTTCGCCATCTATATTATTTCTCACTAAATATAATGGTTTTCCAGGATATTTTTTAATGATTTAATTATTCTACATGGGGCCTTACACCTAACTCTGAGGAAAAGACCTTGTGATTTTTAAACATGAGTTCACAGTATGAGCCTTCTGCAAGCAAACAGATAACAGTACGACTCATCCAAACACAAAAATAGTCATTTCCCCCAGGGACTTGTTCCCTAAAGACTCCGAGAAACGGAGTTTGCTGACGCCCAATGGCAAATGATCACATTTCACTCTTAATAGACAGTTCCGCCGGGATCCAACTAATGGCATTTCTGCTATATTCCAGGGATATTCTTCTCTCTGTAGGTTAATATCTCTGCTGCATCTGTCATGCTTCTGTTTTATGAGTTATGAATGGCTATCAATCATGGGGGGAATGAAGTGAAGCATCTTGTAATTCAAAATGAATTGTAAAAAGGCTGGCAGTGGGGGGAAGCAAAGTGATGCAGTTACTCTTCAGCCGAGAGCAGGAAGAACTGTCGTGTCAGTGTGAAGGGCATAGATCTTTATATTTCTTGAGCAGTAATCCCAAAATCAGTTCTGTAACCCTGACCTTTATCCATAAACACATGTGGGCTAATAAATCCATAGCAGCTAATAAAAGGTCTGGTTATGCTGCTACATATGCATTTGTTTCTGGTTAACATATGTTCAACTGCGGTTCATTAACCAGGAATAAACAATCATGTAGTGATTTTATGGGTTGCATGATTGATCGGTATTAAACTGGACCTATCAGCAGAGTATCATCAAGAATAACTTAAAGATTTATAGAATTATATACAGAACAATATAAAGGCAATAGTCTAAAGAACAAGAAGGAAAATTAGCCTTGGAGAGAAAAATGTTATGTTATGAAGAATCAATGGCCAAGCTGGAAAATAAAAGGCGGAACTAAATAAGTAAACCATAGTAAGGAATTGAACATTTTCTTTGAGGAAAAAAGATTGTGCCGCATGAGACCTTTTCAAAAATTGGATGAAAGCAGTACAGTAAAGAAAGTATGTTTACAAAGAAGAGCAAATGGTAAAATACAACAAAAGTAGAAAACAGATTAAAAAACATGTTTTTTAAAAGAGGCAAAGTCCCACAAAACCAAGGAGTAGTAGTGGTACAAAGATTTACGCTATATGGTCAAAAAATTCTCACTAATGGACCATCTCAGCTATTTGTGCTTGTTGGACATACAATTGCAATACAATGTGCATTAATATGGGGTCCCCTTTACTTGCATAACAGTCTTCAATTTTCTTGGAAGGCTTTTCACACAATTTTGGAGTTTCTCTGTGGGAATATGTCCAGTATAGATGTTGGACATATATATCTGGCTCACAATCAGTGTTCCAGTTCACTACAAAGATGTTCTTTAGGCTAGAGTCCAGAGCTCAGAGTTCCTAAACCAAATTCACCAAACCATGCCAATATAGAGCTGCCATTTTACCCAGAGTAACAGTCATGCTGGATAATGGCCTTTTTCAAAACAAATGAAACAAAATTGGAACCAAATATCTGTCAAAAAGTATTTATAATGGGTTCACAAACTTTTTGTCATATAGTGTAGGTGTTGACAATGGCACTATTGATGGTCACAAATAAAATGACAGCAAGGAGAGGCCAATGCTGAACTATGATAACCTTGCTCCTATAGAAGAGCTGATGTAAGGGTTAGTCCGGAGCCCTTTTTTTAATAAAATATACAAAAGTATGTAAGAGTAAAAAATATTTGAGGAAACATGAACAGGTATTAAACAACGTATTGTATGTGAGAACATGCATTTCATTATTGCACCAACAACATACCTTCCAAATTAAATGGGAAACAGGGACACTTTTTGTACAAAATATTTAATCAAATAACCCTCTGATGCTTTTTTCACTACTTTTCCTCTACACTAGCTGTTAGAAGTAAGCTACACAATAATCCAAAGACTGTATGAAAAGTTCAGTGCAATATACACTTGACATTTAAACAGTACATGTACTTTCAAAGGTCTGTACATACAGCAAAAAAAAAAAAAACATTAAAGTAGGAAAGTAAGACACAGGGATTTGGTTCCAAATAAGGAACTGTTGGGAGCTGCACATAGGTTAAAATTGTCTCCTACCTAATTTATTGTGAAATAAAAAAAACTCAAATATTAATTACTATGTCAATGTTATTTTAAAAATCATTTTTATTATTTTTAAATTTTCAGCTTTCATTAAAAGAATACCTGATGATGTCCAGGCGTTGCCACTTTGCTACATCCTGAATGTGTCTTGCAGGCATGTTCTGGGTTTACCACAATCACCGCGAGGAATGACATAAAGCCCTCGTGGCGGTACATGTATATAGATAGAAATTGGTGCAAAGAAACTAGCGGATAATAACAGAAGAAAAAAGGGAACATTTTTATATTACAGATTACTAGTCCCTAGTGGCACTGGCTGCATTGGTTTTGGGGACTTGTTTGGCCTTTTCACCATTTTTATACCTGGTAATCCTGAAAATAACACATTTTCTGTTTTAGGGAGTCAACAATCTCCATTGTTTTCATTAGAAAGAACCATTGTTGCCAAATAGGCTGGACAAGAAACATTTATATCCTTGTTCATAGCCATTACATAAGGAGCTATGGGATTCATGGTTTACATAACAAAGATATTATTCTTTTGCTTCCAGTTCATTTCAAGTTTCAATGGGGTTGTTCCACTGCAAGGAAATTATGTTTTATTCCTGGAGTTCAGCTTTCAATTGTTCATAGCATAAAATATAAAACTAATGCTGCTACTGAATCCTAGAACTGGTAAGCTGAATTTGTATTCTTATATTTATTTATACTTTTCTTTTTAATTTTTGTACCCTCTTCGCCTTCCCAATTATGAATTATTAGGAAATGTATGCTGTTTTTGTATGTATTTCCTAACATTAGGAATGCAGTCAGGCACAAAAGATAGCTTTACTCTTGTAATGTCAATGAATAATATACATTGCCTTCCCCCCTTGAAGGTCTAAATACCGCCGTCTAGTTATGCAAGTGTACAAAAAGTTATTACTTAAAGGTGAACATATTTGTCACTTTGAATGGCAGCGGCTCTGATGTCACTAGGATTAATATGTAATATGTATAGCATGTCACCAACTGTACTTTGATTCAAGGTTTAGAACTGACTGATCTCTCCAAAGCTTCATAAATCTTTTGCAGAAATCCAGCGCATGTGATTGAGCAGTCCTTTAGCTGTGCAGACATTCTTATAAACCTGTGTATCTTTTGGTAATAATTTATGTGTTTCTATAGGTAGAATCTTCTGCTACCATTACCTATTGCTTGGTATGCTAGAAATAATAAATGCTGAGACCAGTAATAGTCTGCACAGGTTGTGTCATTGGATCTGCTTGACAGACAGGAAACTAGTATTTTAGAAGGATTCTTCAGCATTGGCAGTCTATGTATCCTTCTTCAAATAGGGTGTATGTTAGGGAAAATTAAAAAATAAAATAAACATGCATTACAATTCTTCTTCTTTTTAGAGACCCTGCAGGAACAGAAAAATACCCGTTGATGTGCCAGTGCTCTTATTGCGGCATGACAACACACAGGATTTTTGTGGACCATGTGTTGTCAGTCCTGTCTAGTTGACTCTTACCAAAGTATTTAGACCCATCTGTAGCAGTACTTATCTCGTACAGCATCTTTCAGACAGTTTCTGTCTATAGTTAGTTGTTCTAATTTTAGCTTGCTCTAGGGGTGTCAAACTTAAATACACAGTGGGCCAAAATTAAAAACTTAGACAAAGTCGCGGGCCAAACTTGAAACTGAAATAGCACTGCTACTACATACAATTGCCTGGGTCTATAAAACATTCCAATGCGGGCCCCCACATAGGCAGAGAGGCTGCTGGTCTATAGACGTGAATGATGCTGGGAATTGTAGAAGTGGTGGGACAGCTGCAATTCATTTATAGGATTCCTTTGGGGGCCAAAAAAAGGACGTTGCGGGCCAGATTTGACCTGTGGGACCCCCTGCTCTAGACTGACTTAAGTGTACCATGGCTGTGCAATGGGGCCAATTTTTATAAAGCTCTCCAAGACTGGAGATGATAGATTCATAAGGGAACTTTGGTGATTCAGTAGACCTTGATTGGATTTGGTCCAGGATTGAAAACATTTGCCAACCAATAGCATAAAACAGGTTTGCGGAATCACCCAGATTCTCCCATGATAGTCTGTCTTCAATGTTTGTTGGCACAGTGCCTTGTAGTCTCAACCAGAGGCACATTTGACAAGTTTGGCAACACAGGAGAAAAATTAGCTCATTTAAAACAAAAAGTATGTCACAGGATATTCTTTAAACAAAGGCTGCAAATGTGAATAAAAATGTTTTAATATATTTACTTGTTGAGTTTTTACTAATTGGGTTTAAATCTTCATTAAAACCAGGAACATTTCTATGACAGAAAATTCCAGGAATGCATCAGACCAAACGCAATCTCAGATACATTTGATTGCTATGCATATCCAGTCCTGCAACTATGATGGCACCACCAGCTGGGCCATGGTAACCCAGGAAGGGGCTGACATTCTGCTGACGTCTAATCCCTGGTTGTAAATTACCAGACCAAAACCTATATGAGGCTCTGATTTACCATGAGGTGAGATGTAGATAAAAATACCTTCCAGTTAACACACCAAATATAAAGATTTAGGTAATCCCTAATTGAACTCACAACATGAATTGTAAGTCAGCAAAAAGGTCCCGCTGGAAAAGTGATTTGCTGTATGTTTATCTTCTAAGGATAAAGGAAAGCATGTTGATATCAGAGCTGCATGTATATAAAAATAGATTTATTGTAACTGAAATAAGATCAGGATTCAGAAGTTATAGCCTGGAGACTTCATGATGAACCCTTTGTATTTAAAGGGACTGGTCTATCCAAAAGTGGAGAATGTAAGGCTGAGTTTCCTCCATCTTTTTATCTGTTATGTGTGTATAGGGGAATAACTTCACTCTTACTCCATCCATACTGGTTGGTGCTTGAGGGCCCAGGCTGCATAAAATCTCTAGTCTGGGTATTGGGTTACTGAAAACAAGGACATATTGGAAATGGATGAATGATGCTGGGTATTATTCAACCCAAAACTGGGGTGAGGTCAAAGGCAGCCATTGGAGCATAAAGTGGGTGAATAGTAGGGAAGAGCAAATTTTTAAAACTTGATCTTGCTGACATTTGGCTGTTCTGGTTTACCAAAATTGTACACTAGAACGACCAGTGTAAATTCGCCAAAAGAGATCAAATTTAAAAAAAATTTAAAAATTAAAAAAAAAGATTGCGGGCTGTGCTGATCAATGAATGCAGCACCGTCTGAATTCATTGATCAGCTCAGTATATGATCACCAGCACTAGAAGTTAAATGGGGACAAGTCCCCCCATTCAAAACTTCTAGTGCTTTCTGATTGGCTGAATATACTGCGATCCCAGGGCACTAGAGGTTAATTACCTCTAGTGCCCTGAGATCGCATACAGGAGGATTCCCAGGGCTGCATGAACGATTGCAGCCCTGAGAATCCACGGCGATCCCGGGGCACTGGAGGTTAATAAACCTCTAGTGTCCAGGGATTGCAGTGGAACTGCAGATGAACTCTCAATGAAGTTTCATCATTGAGAGTTCATCTGCAGTTCAGTTCCCACGGTCACCGGACAAGTACAGCCCGGTGACTGTGGAAACTTTGCGGTCACAGCTGTTTGGATGAGGCATGCGAGTGCCTCCAATCAGCTGTGACTGCAGGAGAAACTCCATTGAGAGTTCATCTGCAGTTCCACTGCGATCCCCAGGCACTAGAGACTAATTAACCTTATGTGCCGGGGATCGCAAACAGGAGGATTCCTAGGGCTGCAAGAATGAATGCGGCCCTGAGAACCCACTACGATCCCGGGGCACTAGAGGTTAATTAACCTCTAGTGCCGGAGATCGTAATGATTTCCTCAATCTTCCGATGGTTTTGCAAAATTGGTTTGCCAAAATTTTGCAGACCCATCGGAAGTGCGAGGAAATTTTTGTGAGAATTCTCGTTCATCCCTAGTGAACAGTGTCGTACCACATTTTTGTCAGTTCTTCACTACAGCATATATAGTAAGTAGAGGCTTTTCGACCAGCTGGGTCTGCTTTACAAGGAAAACAAACTGTAAGACATTGATCTCCTTTGGTTTTAGTACAACCTAATTGTATTTATAACTGTGCAAGATGAAGCCATTAAGGCAAAACTCTCCCTATTTTTCTGCTTCTCATTCACACTCATTTGAGATCTGGGAACACCATAGAGGTATCCCATGGCATTCACCAGAACAAGCTGTCCTTTTTAAATTGACAGCCAGCTTCTAAAAAGAAACATTTGGTGCCTGGCTTATTATTTTCAAGACCTCTTTATCAGCCCTAATCCTCATTTCACGCCCATCCTCTGAAGTTGCAAATAAAGTATTCACAGAAATGCTAGAAGCTACGGTTTTTGCAATTGTTGTAACACTTCTTCTAATCAACCCAATTGGTTATTTGCTTTGTCCTTGCTCTAGACATGACATATCCTGAAAATGAGATCATTTTTTGAGGCATTAACCTGGCAGGTGACTGTCCCCTGTCATATTGTCATTCACAGTAGATAAAAGCTTTATTCCACTGAATAGATTTAAATGCTAGCGGAAACAGCCTCCCTCCACCAGCTGTTGCTGCCCGGGGCTAGGACTTATCCCTGTTTTATTTCCGCTGTAGTCTCAGTTCGGAATTTTGCCAGATTAAAAGAAACTTTTACCTCTATTAAGCCCAGATCCCCTTTCAATGGGGGCGGAAGACTGAGCTTTAACAGCATCCGCTTTGCTGCTGTGCTGGCTCCATCCATCAGACTGACAGTGGAATCCGATGGGCCAGTCATATTGTCTATATTTCATACACAAACATCAGGCTTGCTGACAGCACTTTGCACACTCGGAAATTGCTTTTGCTGTGATCTGAATTTCAACTAGAGCTCTGCTTTGGCTCTCTCTCCTTTTCTGCCTACGTCTCTGTGTGTGTATGACCCTCTGGAATAGCTCCTTCCCCAAACAGATAATGCTGAAAAGCACGCTAGCTTGCATGTCTGAACTATTTAATGTTTACAGCACGACGGCTGTTTGTTAATTTTCAATTTTCAAAAAAGGAAGCGGATTTGCCTTGGCATTTGCATTTATAGACACATAGCAAGCTGGCGTAACACATGCTGCCCTATGGCCTTGGTGGATAATGTATTTCATGGAGCAGAAAGTAAGAGTTAAGGCAAGAGCTAAATTAATAGGGAAATGGGAAATATTTAACCTGCCAAAATCATATTTAGTTTTACACAGATGTTCTTCAGGTACCCATGGCACTCACCATAGACATCTTCCATGCTGCTCGCTCCTTCTAGTCTTTGACCTTTTTAGATGAAAGAATTAAATCCAGATATTCTGCAGACAGATAACTTTTCATGACCCTATCGAGTTCTTTTCTCAAGGCCACAGCATGACTTTATGACGTCACCTTGAGAAAAGGATCTTTAAGGTCCATTGACGTCAGCTCTATTTTTTTATATGTGATGATTTATTTTTCAATAACCTAAAAAAAGAACATTCTAGGATACTGTTGGCTCTCTACAATGGTTCACTAATCAAAAGAAACTCCCAATCCACTGATTGGAGAATAAGGGACCAACAGCAGTACACATATGTGGTCAAATCTATGCTAAAAATCAATAGTAATAACACTGATAGCACGGGCTAGCATGAAATGGTCTCCTTTTTCCTCCGAGTTTAGGTGTGATTTCTGGACTACAGTCAGGATCACCATAACATTACTCTATATTTTCAATTATTTATTTTGCAAAATCATTATCTACCAAACAGGAATGATAGAATTTAAAAGTTTACATGCACAAGTGGCCCATGTGGCCAGGAAAGCTGTTTTTGCACGGACATAAGACATTGGGGTTGAATAAATAAAGGAGTTTAGGCTGTGGGTGAATGATCACTCTGCAAGAGATAATTCACTAAGTTCAGCGAATGAGGTGGAACAAGGTGAAGCTCTGCTGACTTCAACCATTCGATCATGTGCTAGGAAAGTTCTTTTTTGTTTTTTTTACATTTCCTTGCATGCAATAGGAAATTCTTTGCGAAAAATTTCAACACATTCACCAAGCAAGATAAATTTTCCTTTGCAGAGTGAACAGCCTGAACTTTAGTAAGCCTTACGCCTTTAGAAAATGAAAGCTTTACAAAATGCAAGACAGAGAAAATAGTATATGTGATACATTCTGACCTTAAAACTAAGGAGAACACTATCAGCTAGGAGATTCACTTTTTCTTCTTTCCAGGATAGTTCTGAAAAACAAAATGCAAACTGCAGAAATGCTTTAAAAAAATGTGCCAAAAGATGTTCCAATACAAAAACCTGTAGTGTGGTTGTGGTTGGGACGTATCAGTTCTTTATAAGTGAGCCCATAAATACAAATAGTTGTTGTATTTTATCTTTTGAAAAATCCTGAATGTAACGCTGTAGAAATGCAGGTACATGTGTTTTCTGGTTCTAGGCACCTCCCTTCCCATAACATGACAACAATCTGCCCGCGTACATACTTGCAATATTTTATCTTTGGAAACAATTGACTAAGACCGATCGTCTGATAATTGTTAACAAAATCAGTGCACAACGACTGACCAACGATGCCCACGAACGAGGATTGTCGCTGGAAATGAATGACCGTACCGGCGGATCTGATTGAGCAACGATCGTTCACTATCTATTGTGTGTACGGTCGTTCTGTGATTGTGCAGTACACTTTCTCCTGTACATGTCACTTCCTGCATTGTTCAAGCGATTGTATCTAGCGTGTGTACACTATTGTATTACACGATTATATTTGAACGATTGTATTATTACAGCATGTACAAAATTGTGCACAATCCGATCGTTCAAAATAATCGTGCATAATCATTAGTCATTCGTTTTCTAATGATAATTATTGCAAGTGTGTACCTAGCTTAAGGTGTAATGTATAAAAAAGCAAAAACTTACATTTTCAAAAATTTGGGCTGGGAGGGTTGTGAATAGTAAATATGTTTCACCTAGACTTCCCAATTATGCATGATGATGCTTCAATTTGGATTACCATTCTTAGTATTTGTAATAGAGCAAACATATATTTTATTTTCTCACATCTGGTCTGGGTGCTAGGGGTTTTGTAGTGTCTCATGTGCGAAAGTTCTCCAGAACTAGGCCAATGTTTTACCTGTAAGCCATGTCTCAGTAATTAAAAAGTTGAGCAAATGTCAATTTTATCCAGTATATGAGCTGACTGTTGATCAGGGTTCTTTTGCTGGGTAAAAGGCTGACTATTGATAAAATGCTTAAAAAAGTAAATGTGCGTTTTTTTGGGGGAACCCATTAGTAGACTAATTAGTCAGAAAATACATAGGTTTAGTTAGTGGCTTGGACTTGGATCAGCTATTTTGTTTTATGGTATTGACTTTCTGTACAAGAGAGAAACAGAGCTCAGTTTAAGGGTAAATATACCTAACTTTTTTTTTATAAAAGTATTTTGTAATTTTATTTTATTTTGTAATATTTTTGTAATTTTATTGGTTTACAGGCCGCTAGTATCAATTTGCATTTCCAATCCAGTTTTTGCAGTTTCTTTTCCGCGGCTATGGTCAGCACATGCTACTGTGGATACAAAAAGGGCAAACAAGATGGGATTACAGATTGCGCCCTTGCAAGAAAAGATGTTTATGGAGTGGGCAGTTAAAATAATGAGACTTTGAAAGGCTTTGAAGAAAGTTATGTCTTCCTAGGCAGCTGTGTATAATCTGGTCTATGGCTCTGTGCCTGGACAGTTGTTAGAATGGCAAACAGACGAGCTATTAAGGCTGGTTGGTTAACTATTCCAGGGTTCCTGTCTAAATGATTGAAACAGCTCTTTTTGGTTATAATCCACTACCATTCCAATGCTTTCCTCTAAGTTTAATAGCTAGAGTATTTCAGAGTCATAATCCATCTATTACCCACTGTAGCCCAGTCACAAAATAGATTTTCATTATTTTTTAGTAACTGTAATAGGTGTTGCAGGAGAATGGAGTTTAGAAGATGTATCGCACTGGGAGGCTGTCATATATGGCTTTGGAAAGACGCAGTGAAGTTTAGCGTCTAGAGAGAATATTTTCAATCCACAATGGGAATTATATTCACACTGATAATACTTAAATATACAATTGGAGCTGATAGAGGAGCAGCAGGAAGGGTACGAGAATTTTAAGAGGGACAGTCACATTTGTACTTAATGAGCATTTTTTTTCTGGGACAATGTGGATTTATAGAGTTGTTTGAAAATATATCTTACAGAGGTAGATCCATTTAAGTAAAGCCCTACAGAGAGAGATGAGACAGGAGGGAAAGAAGCGGTGATGTTACAATAATTCTCTACAATTCTACAATAATTTTCTGTTTTGTCATACCTATCTACTTTAATTTTGACCTTGTCATGGCATAGCTTTTTATAAATCTTGGTCCCAAAAACTAGTATAAACGGTGTAGCATAGTGAGAAGAATCAGGATGGGTTTAGTAGGTAGTTTTCTCAATTTTACCTGGAAAGGGGGTTAAAGGGTCTGGATAAGGCTCCAAGTGGTGCTGCGGATTTGCTGATCTTGGTTTGGAATCCAGGTCCAAAGTGTCTTGAAAGGAATGGGTTGGCCAAACACTCCATCCCTCTGCAAAGCCAGAATTTGCTATAGCTCTGGAGCACCTGCCTAATCCAAATTAAAAGGAATCTGCATTTCAGATTGAGAGTTGGTGCTGGAGGTCAGATGTGCTTCAAGAAGAAAATATGTGTAACGCCAGTATGAAAAAGTCTGGTAGAGTCTTAGTGTTGGTAAGGCCAATAATGTCTCCAGATTGAGAGAGATATCCAAGTAGGCCTAGTGTTGTCCTTTACACATGGACATTTGTGAGTATCTTTAAGATGTTGATATAGTTCTAAGAAGGCTAGGAGCATCTGCAGGACAGAGTGACAAAACTCATGTATTTCACCTATTTCTGAGTTCAGCTGGGTGTCATTTGATGTCCAATTAACTCCTCTCCTTCTGAGCTAATCTTACCCTGGATTATTGGAGCTAGTATAGTGAAAACATTGGCTATCCAAAAAAGAATGGTGGAGAAGAGGTACTCAGTGGTAGGTCAGTCAATAGTAAGGGTACATCAACTTCAATTATGATCAAGGTCTGACTGCAGAAGTATTAAACTACCTCCACTTAGGGTCACCAGCTAAGCATACATTATTTGTACCGGCCTGGCGGGCAAATGCCACCATGGCCCCAAGCCCAATTAAACCCTTGATGTAAAACAATAGGAATATTCACCTATTGAAGTGGTTCAGGCACACTTGTGCTTACTACAGCTTTAGCTTTTTAGGTATAGGATCATTCGCTAATAGTCGCTCTTAAAACTATTATTACTAGAATTCACTCTGTCAGCAGAATGAAAACATTTTTAAAAGCATTATTCCTGTACAAGAAGGTCAAATATGGAGCTTAAAAATGTCTAACCCAGTAGAATGGGTAATATACAATAATGTGCACAACAGTTTAAGTGCTTCACACTGAACACTCTCACTGGAGGATACCATAAGTGTCCTTAGTCCACTAGAAAACATAATTCTTGAAGCATGTGGATTAGTTTTGACTTTTTTTTTTTTGCTTTTCTTATTATATGCCCAGAAGCTTGTGTTGCTTTTTTTCCACATCTCCATACCAGTCTTTGGAGGTGTAGGGGAAACCAGAGTGCCTGAAAAAAAAAAAATAAACATCAAGATGATGTTCTAAGGGAAAGAATACAGAGTGTCTATTGCATTTTTGGATAACCATAGTTGTGACCTACAGATGTTTTTTCGCTAAGACGCCACCATGGGATTTAATGGTTCATTCCGATGTATTAGAAATGCCTTACGTTGGATTCACACCATGACCAATGCATTTCACTTGAGTTGATGTGAATTGATATCCCCTTTTTAGTGCTTTAGGATGATGTGTATTTTTCATTTGTGGCCCTAATATGCTTAATATAACTAAAGTTTTCTTTAGTTCGCAGCAGGATCTAAACACATTACTATATGCAGCACACTATAATGCATTCTCCGTTTTCACAACCTTCTACCAATGTTTTGGGTACGTCTTAATGAAAACAATGGATTTTGGATTGTTATAGTGTTAGGCCTGCACTGAGCAATGCGGCCCAATGCACAAGGTGTGTTGTGAATAGGACCAAACAGTAATGCAAATGCCTATTTAAGATTTTATATCAAAGAAACAATTTGCAAGTACATATTTTGGTTCAGATGGTGACACATATCACATAGGTTTAGAATTTTCATTAAACAACATATAGGATCATAGATGCTGCCAATTTTGTCAGAGAAAAAAAATGGCAATTGGGGGGTGGGATGGAAAATCTAGTTATTTTTGACATTTCATCTATCAAAATGCAAGCTTCTGTAGAGGAATGAAGTATATAAAAATAAACTTTCCATCTATTTGTCAGCCAACAAGTCATTGAGTAACTGAGGAATGTGTCAGCGTGTTTCAAACAGACCCACTTAAAAAGGCAAGGAGAACAAAATAAATTGCAAAACCATTGTCAGTGGTAGAGCTATGAAAACACACATACTTACTGATTCACCATCTGGGGAATTCTTAAGCTTTTGTTTTCAAAAATGCCCACATAATAAGACAGAAATCTTTAGCTAAAAAAAGAGGGGAGCAAGACAAATAGCTATTTTAGAAGGGAAAAAACAGTAGCAGGTGATGTGAATTTAGCCGTAGGAGTATTTTGGTTTTGGAAGAATTGGTTTTGGCATCGAGATTCTGGCTCTAGGATTGTTCCCCATGGGTTCAATGCTTAAACCTTAATGTGACCCTGACACTACAGGGTCAACAGAAAAATGACCTTTAATAGGAGAGTTTATAAACTTATTTTTCTGGCAGCTTGTGTGTGGATATGCTGCTGTTATGCTGGTCATCAGTCATTGCACGTAGTGAACCCAAGACTTCTAGAAATGTACATTTTAAGGCTGTTCTTTTACAGGTAATTTAGATTTAGCTAAAGAAAATCTCTCCTACACATTTCCTATTTACTTCTGCATGTTTACTGATATTTACTAATTTATATCTAATCAGGTAATAATTGCTTTTTTATGCTTGCATGGGGGGCTTTTTATGAGTGAACAAATGTATGCTTGCACAGTACGCATGAGGTTTGGATTTGCTGCTTTTTCACAGTGAAAAGTTTGCAAGTTCATGGCCAGGAATATTGAATAAACTATAATGCAGTGCATGACCTTTTCCTTCGTTAGCTAAGGTTAGCAATAATTTTAAATAAATGGACAACCTTGACCTCTTTCATAATCAGAAGGGCTCAGCTAATATTGCTCTAAGGGATAGCAATAGGGATGTCTGAAAGTTCTGTGTACGGAGTTATTTTTTGATCTTGGCATCTATTAGAACTACAAATATACAAATTAAATTATAAGTCTCCCCCAGAGTTCAGTGGGGTTTGTTGCAAAGTTTGTGCACATAAAACTCTAAGCAAAATTGGAAAAACTAAACACCTGCAGAGTTTCTCATATCCAGTGCACAGTGAGTGCAATCCCTGAAACTATCTACCAAACTGCACACTGATTGGGTTTGTTAAAACCCTAGTTTGGAAAAAAATGTACTGACATACCCATGTCAACATTTTATCTGATATATATATATATATATATATATATATATATATATATATATATATATATATATATATAAAAAGAAGTGTATTGTGGTGCATAGTAAAAACTGTGAAGGTACTATTTGTTCATTCACACAGAATTGATGGTATAGGCCAGCATTTCAGCATTTATATGTGTAGTAATTCAGACTTGAAGTGTTTTTTTTTTTAGAATCCATTTAATAACAAATAAAATGCTTTTCTGGTGTCCTTATAGTCATTTTAAAATTGAGTTATTTAAAATGTATTGGCAGGTTGGAATGTTCTTATTACTTGATCTGCCATTAAATTTATGAGAAAGGGGTGGGGGGAATACTCCATGCCCGCCCAACATCCAGGTCTGAGGGATTCATCTTGGCATTGGTCAAGAGTCATTTTTATTGGCTTCTGACCACTCACTATTACAAATTACTCATACAAATCATAAGGCTCTATTTATAAAGCAGTGACTGAAATATTCCCTGGTGCAACATTTTCTAGGTCTGTGTGTTTCTCCTCCAGGGAATGATTTAGTAAATGTCAGATTCACTGCTTTATAGACCTCATAGTAATGGTAAAGTAAACACAGTAGTAGCGTCTTTGTTTGTTCTTTATTTTATTAGGTGTAGGTAATGTGAATACATCTTATACCTTTTAGCCCTAGAATTGAAACAATATTCCAGCTGAAATATAAATAAAGTGCAACAAAAATCCTTGTTTGCCTTAAAAAAATACTAAGTTTATTAGTATTTATTTAAAGTCAAGTGGCAGACATTACAGACTTGTACTAACGAGCTACTAAGGAAATAAATTTAATCCATTGGTCCCGAAGCAGTTAAGTATAACCTGTTTTAAAGTTATCCTTTTTTTCAACAATCACAAAGAAAAGTGCATTTGGAAAACGAAATGTTCCCTGAAATAAAATAAACTGATGCTACCAGGTGATTGATGCTTTCCTTACCTCTATCTGACACTTAAAAGTATTTTTAAAAGAATACTTTCAAATTTGACTGGTAAAAGGTATGATTCCCACTGACAGCTCCCGTCTGTCTGATGTCATGGGGAGCTCACAAAAGTTTTGCATATCTAAATGTCTTCACTATGTTCTTATTTTTACTGGGATCCCTAAAAGGAAACTAGCAGAGCAAAAAAGCGATACTTTTCAGTAAGAAACAAGTAATAAGAATTTTTGAGCACATAAAAAGACATTTAGGAACCCCAGGGTTCTTCCAGAGTTTGAGGGTAGAGGGGTTCCTCGAATTGTGTTTCATTGAACTCTCATTTGAATATGCCTGCATAATTCTGGGAACAACGCCACTTGGTAGGGTCAGCCACATGACTTTAATGTTTTTAGGTGTCTATAAAAGTTTTATTCTCACCACTATAGTAGGGGGCGTACCTTCCGATGGCCAACAATTTAGAAGGCTATTTTCTGACCTCCAATAGAGGTTTTAGTAGCCCAACAGCCTAAAAAGTGAATAAAAAGAGGTAGTTAAGTGGTTTCATGATTCTAGAACTATAGTAAGACTTACCACTGTTACTATCACCCCCAATGATAGATACCCCTGCAAATTGTGAGATTTGGTGCTCCACCTACTCTACTGATAACACATGCTACTATGTTACATACAGTCATGCTGAACATCATATAAAGCACACCAAAACTGATTGCAATCAATCAAGTTTGATGTACCCCCTTTTTGCACATCTCATGTAATCTGAAATGTTCTAACTGTACCAGAAGATAATAGTTATGTACATCTGAGATGGACAGAATCACAAATGCATTGGCAGAAATGTATTTAATATATGTTTTATGTGTTTATATGTATTTAGCTGTCTGTTTAATTGTTCTTGAAGAGTTTAATACAGGGTGCAATCATTCTTTACTATGTGCAGTCCATGCAGGGTTTTATAAAAAGAAAGCTTAGCACTAATTCTGCTCCTTCAGGAATAGAAGGGGGTGTGGGCCATTTACAAAAAACTGTAAAGGAATAATATGTTACAGGGAAAGTAAATTATTGGAGCTTGCCTACTTCCAAAAAAAGCCTTTGGAAGATCCTATGTAAAGTCTCATTTGTTAAAAGCCTACTACACAGTTTTACATGAATGATCATTTTTCCTGTAAATGTCCAATAATAACTTTGGAACAACAATCCAGCTTTCCTTCATTTTCAGTTTTTTTTCTGCAATACCTCTAGTATACTGTAATTTAATTAAACTGACTCAATTATAGGTTATTCCCCACTGCTGAACTCTTCTATAACCAAAGCTGTGACAGCTAATTATGTTTCATCCATACATGGTGCTGCAGCCTGTAGCTCACATATGTCGTCCTCGCACACAACCTGTACTTGTCTAGCCGACATATAATATACAGAAAGTGCAGGTCAACTATAATTTATTTACCAGTAATTAATAAGGGTGCTATATGTTCCCTCTATAAATATTTATATAACACACTGGCATATGAGACTGAGTTTTTGGGGTGTCATATATGTATTTTGTAAAGCCCATTATAAGTTGTTGTAATTCATGTGCTATGCATAGCTGCCAGACAGAAGAAATTTTGCAAAAGAAACTTTGAGTCATTGCAATTTCTGCATTTTTGAATACTTTAAAAATACTAAGTGGATCAAATTACTATTGATGTAAGCTGAAATTAGTCCAATATACCAACACCAATTGATTAGGTGTATGTCAGGGCAAAATGACAAATAAAGGAATGAATAGAATTTTCAAGAATCTTGTTTTCCATCCAAAGTTCTGCTCTTAAGTTACTCGAATGCCAGTAGCCTCCATCACTTTCTGGACAGCACTCTACTGCATCTGTACACCTGACTTTACTCAGACATACTTAAATGGAGTTTAGAACATTCAATAAGCTCTTAGTAAGTAAGTAAGTAGTCTTACTACCTACCTGGTTACTTTATGGTTGAAGATTTATGGATTCATTCTTGGTTTGGAATTGGACTTCCCTTGGATTCTGCTTTAGTCTTCCAGTTTTCCTGACTTTAGCTCCTTTCCTAACCCCACTAACCCAACACCTGCCCTAACATCAGCCTTTTACCTATGCTCTTGGTTTGCAATTCTGTTCCACATCTCTGCCTGTCTTTTTGGCCAGCTGCCCCCCTTCCTCATTAATGCAAATAATTAATGTAAATCCATGAAACCCTATGGCCCCTCAGGAAGTTGCTAGGGGTTCCTTAAGCCATGAGCAGTTTGTGACTTCCAGGTCGGTTTAGGTGACACCAATCTGTATTGGTAACATTCTTCCCACTGGCCGGCACTGTAAGAAGGGTTCTACATGATGACCACACAATAATATACGGTGAGTTGTGGATATTGTATAAAAGGGGTTCCCCAAGATCTGAAAGTTATTTCAAGGGTTCCCTCATTTTAAAAAGATCAAGAAATACTGATGAAAAAAGGATCCCTCACATCCTCTAAGATCCAATTGTTTCCCCTTTTAAGTGACCATTGAATACCATACTGTAAAATATCATCAGCTGATGTGTACACATATTTTTTATTATTATATTTAAACAGATCTTCATATTGAATCCCAAAGAATAAGTTTAGCTTCTATCTAGGTTTCCAACAGTTTTCTAAATGTAATACATTTTTAATAAGCAGACTATTTAATAAACTTTAACTGGGAAGTAATAGCTCATTATGGTCTATTAAGTGTAAATCTGAAGCAAACACTGAGCATCAGATGTGTCCTGTTACCTGTGCTGTCACAGCTGATGAAGAGACCTTTATTTGAGGCAGGGAATGTAAAAGAGCAGGGAAGGTCTCTGCAGAATGGTACCAGCAACCAAACATTGCAGATGTTAGAAGACACACCATCTGTTCCAGCACCTGGGCATTCCAGAGCACAAAGGACATTGAGTATTCATGCTTAATGCTGAGTTAGTTGCCTTTTTTGCATCTTAACCCCTTGGCATCTGTACAGAATAAACTGCAGATAAATCCATACAAATGAGCTGGTATAGCTAAAGCTGCCTGGGATGGAGTTTTACTCGGCATAATGGACTCTTTGGTGAGTGCTAAACCCCAGCCAAAATTAAAAAGATAAAAATGAATTACGCAATAAAATTTAAAAATACCCAATCCCGCCTCTTTACAACCTTCAACCCTGTGCTTTCCCTAGTACCTTTTAACTTTTTCTGCGTCTATATCTCTTCAATTGTTCCAGCCATTACATGTAAGCCAGTGGCAATTAATCCATAAAATAATGGGCCAGATGTATTAAAACTCTGCAAGACTGGAGAAAATAGACTATCGTGGGAGAACCTGGGTGATCCAGCAAATCCAAAACAGATTTCTTTGGCAAATGTTTTCCATCCTGGACCAGACCCATTTCGGATTTGCTTGATCACTCAGGTTTTCTAATGATAGTCTATCTTTTCCTAGCTTTAATAAATCGAAGCCGCAAATCAATGATAAAAGCATATTTAAAGTAGTTAAGAACACATGGTAATAATTTCAATTGTGGAACATATAGAAAACACACTCAATCTTATGGGACATTATTGGCCTTCAAGCTGCTAAATCCAAGTGATTTCTACCCAAACTGCTACTCGGGAAAGCCTTCATTAGAAGAAATAAACTTAAGGAGCAGGTTTTGACAATCAAGGTAACATTTACACCTACCTGTGATAGGAACAAAAATTAAGACTTCCCAATGCTTGGGTTGCCAAAAGTCATTGGTTTTAATCACTCTAGCTAAACATATCTATATTTGATATGGAGTTTCAGAAGAGTGGCTTTGGAATTATTTCTGTTCTCCCGGATACTATATTTTTACTTTTTTTATAGTGTACCTTTTTCGTAGATACTGGCTCTGTTGATTTAACACCTTTCCTGACTATCTCGCCACAAAACACCATTTTTCTTCTTCAGAAACTCACATTGTTCCCTCGCTCTGTAATTTCTACCATCTGCCATGAATTTGTTTGGCTTTAGCCCCTGCCAGCTGTATAACCGTTACCTTCCCATCTCCACAAAGTCAAGGACAATATGAAGAAACAGTCTGAGCTGCGGAAAAGTTGAACAACATGAATCAGGGTGCCTAAGCTTCGAGATGCATTTGTCTGCTTTCTGCTAAACTGTAAAGCTTTTGATGAATCCCATAAAACAAGATAAATGACAGCTCCTGCTAGACATTGATTGCATTGGATTTAACCCTTGTCATGGGGCCCCCACTGTCCTCAATTGCGCTTTAGATAAAATGGACGATATTGATTTTTTTTGGAGCTCTTATTTTAAACTAGGCTTTTTGAGAAATCGTTCCAGAACCTTTAGGCTCGAGTACATATAGTTTACATTTAGAAGTGGTTTGGCATTTCTTTCAGTATTCAAGATCTTTTTTAAGATCCAGTCCTATTTTCACTGAAAAGTAAGCCTTGAAATGAAGGGATTTTGAGAGCTTTGGTAAAAAGGAAATCTCAAAGCAGAATGCCAGCCCAAAATAATACAATAAAAAGAAAACGCCCAATAAAAGATAAATTAACAAAACCAATATTCACCTTCAATCCTTAGATTTATCCAACAATGCTTCTTCTGATTGCTGGATGTCCTTAGTGTGATGGAGAGTAATTTTTAACCTTTATTTTTTGTGGCAAGGGCTTTGTTTGCTCATTAGATTTTCACTTCTGCCGCAAATGGAGTTGTGATACAAAAATTGTTACATTTCAAGACATAATAACTTGTGTTGTCTTGCAGGTAAATTGTTTAAAGTGTACCTGAACTCAGGATGTCCTTTTTTATTAGTAAGTGTATGCATTATGTTCTCCTTTGTAATGAGGGTATAGACATACCTTTACTTTGTCCCTTTCACTCCTTTGTAAATAAGTAGATCGTTCAAAGCTGGAAGGGAGACAATCTAAAGAACTGCAAGGACTGTTCTGTTGTGCAAAAGCTTATAGTCCTAGCAGGCAGAGTATGGTTAATTATAAATGAATAAATACAGTTTTATATTGCTTGGAAGAGTCATACCTTTCATAAGTGTTTGGTCTCCTGGAAATTGTTTTAACTTTTTTTTGTGTTTGTGGACACCTGACCATCACACCTAGATGAACATGAGTATGCATTCTAAATGTATGGGCATAAATATGGAGTTGGCTCCCCCTTTGTGCCTATACCTTCTTTTACTCTTCTATGAAGGAATTTCAGAAGGAAATGGAGATTGTATATGGAAATATGTGTCCATTCAGTTTGAAGAGCACTTGTGAGGTTAGACAATGATAAATAAGAATCTGGTCCACGATCAATATTTCAATCCAATGCAAAATGTTTTCAGTAGGGACAAGGTCAAGGCTTTCCTCAGGCCACTCCACAGTTCCTCCACATCAAGTCATCAAACCACTTTATCATGGAGCCAACTTTGTGCTCAGTCACAGTCAACAAAAGAAGGTCTTTCCCAGACTGTTTCCAAATTGATGCAAGCCCATGATAGTGTAAAATGTATTTGTGACCTGTAGAATAAGAAGCTGTAAGGCCCAGTGCTAGCCAGATGCCAGACCCTCAACCTAACACCACATTTCACCTATTACAAGGCTCCGCTCAGCCACGGGAGGCTAGTTACATCATCCCCTCACACAGTTGCCCCCAAGGTTTTCTGTGCTCATAGGATAGCATCAGGCAAAGGCCAGGAACCCACAGATAAGGTAGTGCCAAGATTTTAGCAGAATCAAGTCCATAATATTGAGCTCACAGGCAAGAGGTTTGTCCAGGCAGCATACAATCCAAGGGTCAGGAAGAGGCAAGGTCAGCAACGATAACCCAAACGCAATTGCACACTAGCAGCAAGTCGAGCAGCTTAATGCTACAACAGGCACTGGTGACTGGGAGCAGAGAGCTTATAAAGACTGAGCAGCCAATGGCAGCATAGGCTTTTGCTCATTAGCCTCAGCACAACTCCAAATCTCCTTCAGCATGCCCACAGAGCAGGGGATGCCGAGAGATTCACAGCCAAAGGGAAACTGGGGATGCCGCAGGCTGTAGAGCAGAGGAGTGATAGCTATTTGCTTGATTTCCCCTGCTGATGTAACTGATGCTATCGGAGAGAAAAAAACAGGGTGCGCTGACCTGTGATGGCTTACTGTACAGGATCCCTGGCCAGATAATTGTCTCCTAACAAGAGCACCCTTTACTTGAGAAAACCCAAACTTAATCTAGAGAGATTCGCATATAGCAACATTTGCACATTAACATACGTACAAAATTTATAGATGTCTATTAGATTGTTTTTCCACCCATTGCTTAACTGGGGTGTTTGTTTTTCAAACATTTTGAAGGACGACCTGTAGGATCCTTTAACTAAACTTATTTATTTCTCACAACGGTCCTGGTGACATCTGTATTTGATTACAGCTAACATATATTATGCAATGAATTCCACATTTATATAACACCGAGTGTATACAAGTAGAAAAAAATCTACAATAAGATCTAGCACCCCCCCCCCTTCCCCCATCTATCAAATGATATCATTCTTCTGCAGTCTGTAATTGCTTGTATGGAGAACAATATTTCCTCGGACAATCTATAAATGAGCCTCGGAGTCGCTTTTGTCATCGAGATCCCTGTCTCAGATGTCTGAAATGATAAACTTAAAAGTTTGCTTTATAGAAAAGTTCACTTAGATGGAACATTATGAAGTCTAACTTCCTTCTTTTTTATGAAAAGCTCTCAGACAGCCTCAACTATGTGCCTAAGGACAACGACTGAAAAGCCGTTTGTGAGATAGCTTTTTCTCCTGAATAAATGAATGGAAAGATTTTATGTTGATAATAAAGATAAGTAATGCATTTCTTTCTGGAGCACTGCCTGCAGATACAAAGACATATGGGATTTTGAAGTGATAAGGAATCGGACCCTTAGGGTCATTTGGTTGTCAGGACTGCAGCTATCTCGTGCCATAAAGCTCACAAAATACCTACATTTCAAGCCTTGACGAGCATCACGTAGTGTGATTTTCCGCAGGAACTCAAGGTGCAATTTGCTGCCTTAAAGACAAAGTGTCCTTTATGCTACCATGAAAATCTTTTCTAGCAGCCAGGCCTCTGCACACAACTGCAGTGAAAAAAGCATAGCAATACTGATAGTTTTGTGTATTTTATACTCTTTTATATGGTTTAACCCAGTGTTTCTCAAGGTTCCTTGGCGTTCCTTGAGCAATGAGCAATTTGTGACTCTCAGTTCAGTTTAGGTTGCACCAATGATCTTTTTGGTTATCTGTAAGGGTGGCATTTTTCACAATGTTAGAGGCATTATTCCCATTGACCACCACACTAATGTACTGGTATCTGTGTATATAGTAATTATAGCAGGGACTCGCTGAAAATCTGAAATTTAATTCAAGGGTCCCCCCAAGGTATAAAGGTCTAGAAACACTGGTTCATCCACAAGTGTTGTTTAAATATGCTGCTAGATTTTGGCAGCTGTGTTGGGTAAGGATGAGGTTTGGGTTCGCCACTATCGGGTTCCAGACGAATTCTGTAGGTTTGACAATTGTGGTCCTGGGTAACTTATGTGCAGTTTCACCGAGATTTTTTTCTCTATGCCATATGACAATGTATGGCCTTTGCAGGCAAAAGGGCCAAGAAGTGTACTTCTGGATAAGTTAGCCCCCTCACTGTAGAGAGGGGGCATGGAGCAGGTATAATTTCAGTGAGCTGGAAGTGTGGGGTAATTTAGGAAACTCTACTTTAATTCTGATTGCTAGCTGTTTGGACACTTGTCTTGAATGACAATTTTTGTCTCTAATTTATTTTTTTGGATGAAGATGATGACGTGAAAGATCCTTTCCAACAACAATTTTTGCACGTGTGTACATAGCCTTACTGGTTTAGGTTATCTTTCTAAATCCTCAGTAGTATCCTAATTCTTGTATATAGAGCCCAGAGTGTGCTCCTGGTCTCTAGTACATTTTGCCTGGTTTTCCCCCAGTAAAAATGCCCTGCCACTGGATAATTTTACATGGCTATATCGTCTTCAGTCTCTTAATTCCCGATGAGAGTTTCATAGCAATCAGCCAGAGGCAGGACCATTTATTTGAAGAATTTATGTAATATGTCCTCAAAATTACATAAAAGCCTCCTTCCACACAGTATATTATTTTTGAATTTTTTTTTCTCATTGATACATCTATCAAATGGAAATGCTAACCCTCCCCAAGGGCCCTATAACTTTTTCACAGTAGTTTTACTATTACCTTAAAAATGGCTAGAACTTAATGAATGGATTTGCCCCGAACTTTAATTTCTAGTGTCATGCACGGAGACAGGACCACTAGGAGGCTCTATGACTTACACAGAGGTGGTGTGAGCCCCGAAAAGGGCCAAGGAGTGGAGTCTAAGCCTTAACAAGGTTTTCTCCAGAGCCTCTGATGGTGAGGATGTTGTGCTGCTGGTTACGGCCAGGTTCTTGTCCTTGGGCATACCAAGGTGGGCAAGCACAGTACCAAATCATCAGGCAGGAGGATAGTCAAGGAAAGCCGGAGTCGAGACAGGCAGCAAGCAAGAGAGGTCAGTTCATAAGCCAGGGGTCAATAGCCGGGGATCCAGGAGACAGACAGCAATGACACAGGGGCTACTGCGGGCACAAGGAACACTGGAGACACTGGAACCACCAGGAGGCACAGGAGAAGCAGGGATATCCACAGGCAGACAGATACACAGAACTAAGGGCTCAGCACAATGGAGACACAAAGGAGACAAGACTTGTTACACAAACACAAAATAGAGTCTGAGAGCTAGATAAATAGCCAGGGCTGGTTAAGAGGCTATTTTCTGATTGGCCAGCGGTATTAACGGAGTTGATAAAGCTTGGAAACAGAGGCACGCCGTGCATCAGAACTGCCCGCATGCGCAGGGGAAAGATGCCTGTGCTTTAGTGAGGAACAGGTAAGTGAGACATCTAGATTGACGATTTTCAAATAGGATTTGCCCATCCCGTGGACAATCGAGCCCGGGCAGATTCGTCCCATGCTAGTGCTGGGTGTCATTGGACTAGGGTAGTACAACTAGATTTCTGATACATCTGATGTCAACCATTTAGGAAGAAGTTGAACCTAAGCTTCCAAGCTACTCAGCATTTCACCCTGTCAGTGAACATATTGTCATGTTCGTTTAGGTTAGCTTTGGCTATTTTACTAAGCAATAGGAATTCTAGCTAGAGTTGGTTCCTGAAGTAAAGGACGGTCAGTGTTCCCATTGATTGGTGGTTTGCAGATGCTAAATTACATAAACTATAGATTTATTCAAGCACTAACCAGTGGGAAATTGACCGTCACACCAATGCATTGGTATTCTACTGGTCCTCACCTTCTTTTAGGCAGTATGGCTAAACAAGAAAACATGGCAGATATGCTGAAGTCAGCACTTGGTTGGGTGGCATGAGAGAGCAAATTCCCTTTTGTATTTATAAATGCGAACAATACTTAAAGTAGATCTTAGCCAAATCATTAAAATCTCATATAAACTTTTACAGTGTAATGTAATTTTAAAAGTAGCTTTCAATGGTCAATAGAAAATACATAATAGTATCCAGTTAAAGCTGAACTCAGACAATAAAATTTCATATACACTCTAATGTGTTCATGTAATTTCCAAAGTTGTTTTCAATCTTTTCATGTTTGCAGCCTATATAAGGAAAATTCATGGTATTCATGCAATATCCAACCTTATTGATGCACTTCCTGTTACAGGGTGACACTTGTTGCTCAGCTTTACTCTTGTGTGGTCATCCTTTTACATTTGAAAAAGAGTAGCCAGAGTGAAACATACTGGGTCTCCAAGGCTACGTACACACGTCAGATGATTCTCATCCGATTATCACTTCAGGGCTAGTATCGGACGAGAATCTGACGTGTACAGGGGCCGTCCAATATCTGTCTAACATTGTCTGACGAACGATAAACGACCGCAATGCGAGTCAAGGGAGAGAGCGCAGCAGGGTGACGGTCACTCATTTTCCCCCCTCCTCTCTTCATAGAGCAAGGCGGTGCTGTATGTACAGCACTCATTCATTCATCGTTCAGTCTTTTGTTGTTGGAAAGGATCATGAAAGTTGATTTTCAAGGCCTTCTAAGGCAGCCCAAGGCTGGAGAAGACTATCATGGGAGAACCTGAAACCTGAAATGGATTTCCTAGGAATCATTTGCTATTAGTTGGCAAAGGTTTTCTGTCCTGGACCAGATTCATTCCAGGTTTGCTGGATCACTCAGCTTCCTCTATGATAGTCTATTCTTTCCAGTCTAGAGGAGTTTTTATAAATCAGGCCCACTGTACAGACATAGCCCACTTTTATAATTATTTAGATGTTGGTCCTGAACAATGATGTGCAGCTAACAGTGGAAGAAGTAGACAAGACATTGCTGAGGGAATATGGAGATAAGCTACGGTGGAAATCCAAAAACGGATTAATAAAGAGGTAAATGGTATCTAATTATAAAGCCATGGCAATTGTTTATAATACATGGTGCTTAAGTACAAAAAAAGTCATCCAATTATTGACTACAGGTTTGGCAACCAAGGTCTTTTATATTACCTTTTAAAATACAGGTAGTCCCCGGGTTACAAACGAAAAAGGGACTGTAGGTTTGTTCTTAAGTTGAATTTGTATGTAAGTCGGAACAGGTACAATATTTGAATTATTGCAATTAGGACAGATGTTTGTCTCAACATATTATTAGGCAGTGAGGTTGCGGTTACTGTATAAAATCCTCACTGTGAGTTAATCACCAACAAAGCAAAAAACAAAAAAAAAATCTTTTTGAAGCCTATACATTTAATAACTTGTGGAACAAGCTGTGCTTTGATATGCAAAAAGAAACAAGTGCAGTGTTTGTCCTGGTCATGAAAAAATAACAAGAGGTTGCAGAAAGAGCTTTAGCAAAAGATTTCCTCTGCAAGTCATGCAAACCGCCCCCTCCCCCATCCAGCCTCAGTCCTGCACAGGAGTGAGCAGGGAAGCCTCGTTCGTATCTAGGAAGCGTCTGTATGTTGGGTGTCCTTAACCTGGGGACTACCTGTAATGATGTGGATTGTGTGACATAAATGGCCACAACAGGACAGGGTCTTTGGTTATCCTTAAAGCATAATTAAACCCGTCGCCTTTCTGTCTCGGGCGCCACCATCTTCTTTCTTCTTCTTTTTCCAACTTGATCTGCTGGGTCAGAATGATGATGAATTTTAGTTTTGCTTTAAATCAGGTCCCTAGACATGCTCCACAAGCTCAGGTACATTACCAAGCTGACGTGTTCTTACTTTTTTCCAAAAGACATAGCTTTGGAAGGACTGACAATACCCAAGCAAGTGCAAGCATCATAGTCCGGATGAGCTCCCAGGTTTGAAATACAAAAACCCCAAAGACTTTTTTAGACATGCCACCAAATCTTGAGTTCCAACAAGCCTTAAAAACTTCCCTTTTGCCAAAATATTCTGGAATAAATACCCTTTATAAGAAAAGCCCTTGCAGCTACACTTTGTCCACCTGACTTTCATCCCTCAATCCTGTAACACTTAATTCACATATCAGCCATTATCTGATCTGTTCCTTCCCTAATCATGTAGATCTTGCCCCCCCCCACTCCCATCCATTTTGTTTTGCTCTTGGGCTTACTATAATTAAATGATATTCAACATTATAAATTATTATTATTTGGTGAGTTACTTTTCAGTATATAATATGCTATTGTTAGCTTCTATATTTTGCAGCCCATAGCAGATTTATGTATTAGTACTGTGAATTGCATTGAAGGAAATCAGGTAAAATACTTAGGCAAAAAAATCAATGAAATAATCTAATTGCTCTTAATGTTCCTGCGCCGTTTTCACGTGCCCAGCACAAACGCTGGAACTTATTCAATCGAAGGGTATAAAACAGCTGTAGCATTATTAACATTTAGGGATTATGATCAGATTTGGAGACTTTTGCTAAGCCAACTGTTAAGTCAAAGCTGCTGTGCTCTGTATTATCTCTGGCAGTTTGTTGTTCTCCTAAGCACAATGGTGGGAGACTTTCAGTGGTGATTAAGCAGCAGACTACATGTTACAAATGCTTGTATTCAGGTGTGGTAGACACCCTAAGAAAGGCAGCTAAATAAAAGATTAACGCATCTGATTATGTTCTTCCAAATTTGTTTTTTTTGTTAGCAGAAAAGGTTGATTGTATAAGGTTTCCTAACCGATTTATGCTTTTCTGCAATTTTATTTATTTATTTTTATTATACCCTGAAATCATTTTCATGTTAGCCAGATTTAGCAAGCTTGTTACTGATCTACAGTCATTACATGATTGTGAGGATTCTTCCTCTTATGCCATGGTATATGTAAATAGGGCTTCAATGGTCTCAGACTAGAATATCCTAAATTGGCCATTTTTTATTTCAGTTCACCTCAAATTACCCCAGAAAGTGGCCAGGCTAATTCTCTAGAACAGTTTGGTTGTCAACAACATGCTAAGGGTTTACAAGCAATACAGACCATTGCAAATAAGTGATGGGTGCAGAGATGCATCGCCACTTGTATCTAGCACTTGATTGTGTGATTTAATGTCACATAAATCAGTGTGGGGAACACATGGAACAACAATCCTGTACCACACTCATAGCTTAGTGCAGCTTGGTAATGGGGATTCAGCATACCAGTTCAGTGGTGTCTGCATTATTTGTAAGTGTACAATTGGACAGTAAGATGGAGAGGTGCCACAGCTAGAAATATCTCAAAAATGGAGCCTTCAACAAATGTGCATTTCAGCCCTCATGCTAGAAACCAAACCACTAGTTCCTGAGACACCCATCATTTGGCAGTATATTGATAGGTTTAGAGATCACAGAGATCTGAGTTACGAGAAAAAATTGGTGGGTTGGGAGATCACACTGACCCAAGTTAAAAGAATAAATTGGTGGGTGGGGGATCTTATAGACTGGAGCTGCTTGAATATATTGATGGGTTGGGAAGCCACAAAGTTCTGAGCTTTGGGTTTACATTGGTTAGTTGGATTATCACAGAGCCTAAAGTTGGAGGTATCAATTGGTGGGTTGAGAGACCACAGAGTCCTGAGTTATTTATATATATTGGTGGGTTTGAAGACCATAGAGCTCTAAGTTGCAAGTATATATTTGTGGGTTTGGGGATCATTGAGTCCTGAGTTGCGTATATATATTGGTGGGTTTGAAGACCATAGAGCTCTAAGTTGCACGTATATATTTGTGGGTTGGGGGATCATTGAGTCCTGACTTTGCAGGTAATGTAGAGGATTGCTTTCTGAGTTTACCCATGATTGGGGTTGCAGACAAGAAGATTTACCTTGGACCATGTGTAGGTGAATAAACCTTGAGGTAACCGGTGTATTGCCTTTTAGACTGAGCATCTAAATCTGGTAATGTTGAATGCAGGGTTTTTAGAGAAAGAAACAGTTTTTCTGTTTTTAAACTGTAATTTCTAAACTGATTTGTATATTCATTTTTGATTCTTTAATACCTTTAAACAAAATATAAGTTAAGGATAGTATTTCTTTAATTTCCCCAGATAGCTGTATTGGTCTTGATCTTTAACCAGCAACGTTAAATCCTCTTCCAGCCCAGACACAACATTTGACTGGTTTCAATATATTCTATAATTAAGCTATGTCTATAGAAAAGACAGTTTAATGTTATATTCTTTTCCCAGATAAATGGATGTCCCTGAGCAGTGACCTCCATTGGTAACCTTATCGTGCTGTGTCCTACGATAACACTTAGCCAGATTAAATTTATTACCCAAATATGGCATTGCAGTTGTAAGAGTAATAGAATTGTCTGAAAGTCTTGGGGTATTGTTTGTGTACGAATTAGAACAGATCCTAAGAATGAGATTTATGGTATAATTATTGAATCAGCAGAGGCCTCCCATATAATATGTCATCATGCATTATTTTCAGGGCAGTACAACAGAAAACAGTTCAGACATCAGTCCCTTATGTATCATAGCCTCACCGCCCTGTAGTAACAAAAGGGGAAAATGTCAAAGACACAGAGGGCAATATGTATAAATGCAGCCTAGATATGTTATAAATGGGATTGTACTCACTGAATGCTTGTTCAAATCCAATATAAAATTTATAAAAACCATGTACAGTAACTTTTCTTTTAGAACTTGATAACAGTGTTAGCTGGAATTGAACTTTAATCTATTTGTTGTAAAGTCCTACATGTCTATCTAAGACTTCCTTTACAACTCGGCTTGATTGCAGCTGAGTGCCAGGCAGTGAAATGTAATGGAGGCATCCATTGTGTTCTGGGCATCTTCAAATTCCCATTCTTTAGCTTTAGATGATACTAAAGTCTTGCATAGGGATTCTGCTGTTGTTGTAATTGCTTTTTGTGTCAGAGTAATCCAACATAAGGAATGAAGGAAAAAGCAGCCAAACAACAAAAACCAGACTGTTCCCCTTTAACCGCTCACAGTCTCTCCAACTGAAACAAGCATCCTTACTGGGCAACATTTACATTATATGAAAACATGTGGAATTCCTCAAAATGAGTTGGCACCTTCCTGTAATAAAAGCAAATGATAAATAAACCTGTTTGCAATTTTCCTGCAATGATAAAAGGTCCAGGAACCTGTTACTGTGGCACGAAGCTGCCATCTTCACCACACAGAAAACTTCTGGGGCCATGACGATCTTCTTTGGCCATTGGATGGCCACTGATGATGCAACTCCTGTGAATTTTCTAGAGTTACATTGCCCCTGGCTGCTTTTGCATGTACCATGCTGTGTAGATATAAAACAAAACCTACCAGGACCCAGGATTCTTTTCCAGCAAAAGAAACTATGCATACTTCTTTTGCCAAAAACCTTTACCCCCAAGTGGCCTTTTTTTTCACTTTAGGCTCCCAACATGGTTGTAGATTAGTGCTATATGAAAAGGACACAGGGAGCTGCCAAAGGGATCTGGACCACAAGAAAGAGACACAGGCACACCACTGCACTCCGCCAGCTGACCCAAGTTTTATTCAGTTTAGGTCAGCATTAGGATCTATTGCCACTCTAAATCCAACTTGTCTTTAGAACAAACAAGTAAGGCAGTAATGTGTTATCAGTCGATAACATACTACCATCTACTGACCTTTTCATCTCAAATTAGCAAAGGTGGGGGATTGATCTCAGCAATGGAGTCCAGGATAAGTAAGTAAAATTGTAGTGAAGTCTAAGTGACCCCCATCACAGTTAACTTTTAGTGGTAATACCCGAGGAAAAATAACAGGTATGGATCTCTGCTGAAGACAGTAATTACATCTGTAATTACAAATGGAGCACAAAAAAAATTAAACTTAACATTTCATTGCTAAAAGATATGATATGTTTCCTTTGAGTTTTTCTTTATGTTTCTGAACAGTAGAAAAGTAAACAAGATGCAGACCGTAAACACCGTTCTATCGCCTTGTGCAAGGCGCAGATAACTTCCATTTTTGTTATGGTAAAGCAGAGAGAAAGAATCGGCTTTTGTTTTACCAGCTCAGGAAGAAAGAATGTTCTTGGGTACACAGGGTCACCTGATCTCGTAGGCAATTACACAGTTACAGGAAAAAAAAGTCTACAGCTCGTAAGCACATAAAAAAGTCACTTCTGGGAATTAAGCAGAAAAATGACTTTTTAGATGTCGTCTGTTGAATCATTTTGAATTCCACCTCCAGAGCAGAAAATGATGAGTTTAATATCATAGCAGGAGGTATCTTGCAACTCTTTTAAAAGACAGCTCTCAGCAACCGGCGGCTTCCCAGCTTACAATTTATTACTTTCTCCTTGTCTTTGCAGACAAATTATATGACAATCACTCTTCCTTTTTAATTCCAGTGTGCTTTGCTTCATCTTAGTTTTAATTGCTTCTTCGGCAAAGCAGCGAACTTTCAGTAAAGGAAGCTGCTTGCTTTTTTTTTCTATTCTAAGACCGTTACTGTATGTATTTACAACAAAGGGAAATAAATATGCCTGGTACTTATCAGATGAAAGCTTCACAAAGGTTTATATTTTTAGAAAGTGTTGCCTGAGGAAGAATTGATGCTCAGCATGCTATTCAAGTGCACCTGTCGCATATAAGTACAGAGGAGGAAGCCCGTTTAAAGATCTGGTTCAGTCAACAATAAGAATGAAAGATCAAATTTATTTTGGTTTTATTTTGGCCTCACCAGTCTCCCCAGTAAAACCTTTCAATTTTCTATACCTACCTTAATATAGACCTTCTCAGGGTATTACCTGGTCTTTTGACAGATCAAGGTGGGTAGGAGGGGCAACCCGTTTACATATCTTCCTGAAAACAGAGACAGTCAGAGAACTGTTCTTTAATATTGGGTCCCTGGCATGGTTCAGGAATAGGGTTAGGTTCTTATTCGAGCATAAAGGAGCACCCTGTGCCATGGTTTTCTTTTTAAATAAATCCTTTTAATTCTTTTTTTTTTTTTTAATTATTTTAAATTGGGTAAAAACAGTGTGGTGTTTTCCTTAGTGGTATATCCAGACCTTTAACTAAGAATGTAGCTTGAACAATATTAGTTGAGTACTTCATCTCTAGTAGTTCCATCAAAGTCATAATCCTAATGCCACCCCGTCAGGTACAGGGAAAGCAATAAAATGTTTGTGCTCAGGTATAGACTCTACTTGCCATGTAAAAATTTAGAAAACTTATCTTCTGCAAAGCATCCAGCTTTTCCAAGTGATGTTGATTTTAGAACTATGTAGACATCATCAAATGGGAGGTCAGTCGGCCACAGTTTGAGGAAACCATACCAACATCTGGATCAGCCTCTCTCAACCTTTTAACATGGGGGAACCATTGCAATTAATTTCGGGTATTCAGGGAACCCCTTCCATAAATACTATATCCACAACTCGCAGTACATTAGTGTGGTGATCAGTGGTAGAATGTCACCCTTACAAATAGCCAAAAAGATTGGTGTCACTAAAACTGATCCGAGGGTCACAAATTGCTCATTGATCATGGAACCCCTTGCAACATCTGGAGGAACTGTAGGGTTCCACTAAACCCTGGTTGAGAATGATTGATCTAGTAGGTCAATGTATAGCAATCCCAAACCAACCCACCATATCCTGCTTTTCTACTTGTTTCACCTTGTGATTCTTCCTGCATGTGTTCTCTTCTTTCATTAACATTTGTTCAGCTACACATTTATTTTTATCAACCTTTCCTCTTCCAAAAGATATCAGCGCATCGATCCAATCGCTGCTATCTTCTGTTATTTGTGATTTCCCCAGACTGTTAAGGCTACAGTGATGCTATATAAATATAGACCTCACAATTGCTGTGGGGCATTTCATTAAATCAATTTAATACATTATGTTAGACCTAAGAGCTGTGTAGAAAAGAAATTGAACTTATATGTTTATTTTCCATGTAAATGAGTTCTATTTTCTGAATCACTGACATGAAGCTGTAGGGAGCAGAGGGATACAATGAGCTCGCTATTTAATAATGCGTTCTCCCAACAATAATGTGCTTTCTATAATTGTCCCTATTCATAAAACACATGACATTTAATGTTGTAATAAAATAAATTCTACTAACCAATTACCTGTTTGTGCAAGGCTAAGCAATAAGAAAGGGAATTGATGACTGAGGTTTATAGGCTAGAGTACTAGAGCAGAAAAGTACAACTAGTTCCTCAATACAGATGGATATTGGCAAAATGTGGACCTATGATGACTCTTTGAGTAATATATAAAAGAGTGGCTAATCCCTTTTTTTCTATTATAAAAAAACCCTTTTTTTTTTAATAATAGGAGGGCCCCTTACCTTCTGTATTTACCGCTGCCGTCAAGATTGAATATCCCAGGATGTTTTGGGCTGCTTCTTCTGAGCATGCCCAATCACAGATGTGCACAGATGGGGCTTTCCCAGAATTAAAGAAAAAAAGTGCCAGTCTCACTCATGAGCAGTGAAATTGGAACTTTTTTTAACATTTTCAGGAGGTAAGAAGAATATGTAAGAAGACTCCAGGAGATGGCAGTGCCCACATGTTCCTCCATGCTAGAAACAAAATCCAGGTCAGCGTAGGACCTACTGAAATTGGATTGCAGAGAGATCAAGGGCTCTTCGAAAGAAAGGTGTTAATAAGAAATGATACTAGCCTACATTTCTGACCTGGTACTAAAATAAAACTTGTCTGGTTAGTGTTCTGATCCTCTGCCTTCTTATTTGAATCACTTTTGAATCAATCCCAAAATGAGTACGCAACTCCGGTGTTCAGGTAATTACAGTTATCTGCATGCTTGTTCCAAGTGATTGAAACTACTAAAATATCAGATTTAAGCAAATTGGCTTTCTTTAGATTGAGTTCAGCAATGGCGGCTTATGTTATCTCCTAGTATTGGTCCAAATAAATGATCACTGCCACAAATTTGAGACTGAAAACATTATTCCTCATTCTTGCTGGTGACATCACTGAAATGGAGCTCAAAGCTGGAGCTTGTGTTGTCATAATATATTGTAGAGCA
This sequence comes from Pyxicephalus adspersus, assembly GCF_032062135.1. Classification (NCBI taxonomy): domain Eukaryota; kingdom Metazoa; phylum Chordata; class Amphibia; order Anura; family Pyxicephalidae; genus Pyxicephalus; species Pyxicephalus adspersus. The sequence continues at coordinate 16,735,791 of NC_092865.1, read as the reverse complement.
TTTAAAAAATACTATTTCTGTATATTGCAACATCTCAGGGAGTTATTCATGCACAAATGATTGAAAGATCTATTTCAGCTCTTTGCATCCAGCATATTTATATGTTAAATGTTAATAAAAAATTAACTCAAAAGTTTTGTTCATAGCTGAAACATCTTAAAATAAAAATCTTAGTTTGACTTAAATAAGTGTTAATAGTAAGCTTAGTCTTAAAATAATAAGACGATTATAGTTCTCAGGCTTAGTAAAAGGTCTGGTTGAGAAACACTGCTTTAGGAGAACACATCTGTACATCAGTTAAAACCTAAACATAAGAAAAACATCCTATATTTTCACCTGTCATCCCAAAATGTTTTTCTATGTAATAATAATTTGAAATATTTCATATTTACTTGACTAAGAGTGACATTTTTTAAAATCCAAATATAATAAAGACGAAATATAAAACACTATACATTAGTAGAGAACAAGAAATTGTTCTGGCAGTTTGATTTAAGAGAGCATGAAATTTACATATTAACATTACTCCAAACTTCAGACCCTGAACTCACAAAGCATGCAAGATCTTTCCTTATTCTGACTATTTCAAATAGATGAAAGCTGCTTTAGGTTATTACTTTATGTTACTGGTTATTGCTATGTATCATCATTGTGAGGAAACTCATTTGACAAAGCTATGTGACTTGAGTTACAAAAAATGGCAACTGTTTTTCTCCGTCTTTATCAACAGAAAACCAGTCTGGAGTTTTACATTGACATCCATGCCCATTCCACCATGATGAACGGGTTCATGTATGGAAATATCTTTGAACAGGAAGATCTATTTCAAAGGCAGGCAATTTTCCCCAAGCTGCTTTGTGGAAATGCTGAGGATTTCTCTTTTGTAAGTACCAATATTTTTGTTTTTTTCAAGCCAGGTAAATGTTAGATGTTAGACAGATGTAAATATTAGTCTAATTGGTTATTGCATTTACTAGATTCATATTTAAGCCTTTTAAGTCTGAATTTAAGAAAAATAACTTAGCAATATAGAAGTCCTACCAAGTACCAAGTACCACCAATAAATAGCATTCTACTTAAAAGAATGCAAATCCCATAAAGCTGTGTTTTGATACTGGTTTCCGTATCCCCCTTTTTAAGTGCACACAGGCTGACATGCTGGTATTTTACCATATCTTGTAAAGTTGGGTACAATGCCTTGTGAAAATCATTTTATACTCTGCTTTAGTCAGAAATAAAACTATTACTGCCCTAGGTGCTGAGGCTTCTTTTTTTCTAGATTGAAGGTTTTGAAGGCTCTACTTTGGGTGTTGGTTGGCATTGCTGCTTGGGGGACATGAACACTTCCTACAGTCAGTTTAGTGAAGGGGTCCTTTCATGTCCCAGAGAACTGCATAGTATTGATATCACTACCAAAATAAAAACCAAACTATTCAACAACGGGTAAAGCAATACCTTTGCAAAAAGCTCTATTCTTTCCCACAATGAACAGAAAGTTATAAGAAAAAAATTTAGTTGGACCTGACCTGGCTTAAAATGAAGAGATTCAGCCTTGTCCATTCTGGTATTAAGCTCCCCCTCTAGTAATTTAAATGTGAAATGCTAGAACCTGAGATGGCTCTATTATTACATATCTTACAACATCTCACCAAACTCTTCCAAAACTATACTATATACACCTTGCTAAAGGGTCGTGTGCAGCCTAAAAATGTCAATACTTTCTTACGAACCAAACTCCAGACTGGGCCCCTGCTACTCTCCCTACTCCCTACCTTTACATTTTGAATACCCACCTTTGTTCTAGGTGTCTTTGTTCCAGTCACATGATATCATGGGTTTATGATATCTGGCTGTGAGCCAGACCTAAATGCTGCCTGGAAAGGAGTCGGTTAGTGGCGTGGCATTATTTCCTGCAGGCTTCGCCTTTGAGTCCAAGGGGCCGGTCCTTAAAACTTTAGGTTTACAGGAAATTAGGTAAAGTTAACAAACATCCATCTAGAATAGGACCAGTGGTGGATCATAGGGGGATGAGTGAATAATGGATTACACTGGAAACAGACCAGGGTGCATAGAGGTTTACCCATGAAAATACAGAACATCAAGAACCTCAATCATGTTGTGTCCTGGCTGAAAGTTAATCCTTGGTTCTGAGAAATAGACACTGGGCCACCATATCTGTGTTAACATGTACCCGTTTAGAATTTGGGTCTATAAGCTATGTGGGTGGGATGGACTTAACATACATATGCATGATTAGTACACAATTTCTGGGTATCTTTTAGCTTTCTTATAAAAGGGTAATCTTCTTTACCGGCCTCCTTAACAGCACAAGCTTTAGCTGCATTTTACCTTTGGTTTTGCTAACTGTTCTACATGAACACCAACATCTTAAACTATTTTCTTTTTTAATTTCACTTACCCAGATAACAGCTAGAATATCACTGTTCACAATAGCAGGATGTGGATTAAAACGGCGATCTGAGCTTGTCCGACTGATAAGCAGATCAGCTGAGGACCATTCCGTGTTACTTTGTATGCAGGAGATTTGCTTGTTGTTATCGGGAAGATGTGAGGAGCTGCATTTAGGAATTGCTGCTGTTTCTTTTTATTATTGTTCATCAAAACTTCAGTGAAATAATAATAAGGAGAAAAATTCTGAAGGTCATTTTGACCTAAAACAGCAGAGTCTGCAAACTTTAGGAGACACAATAAAAAAAAGAAGCCATTTGCCTGATGGAAAGTAATAGAAGTGTTTTCATCAATGAGGCAGGCATACAGTAAATGGTTTTATTTCCCTGTTTTCAGGATTTTAAAGCCTTGTGTTACTAGCTTCTATACCGAGCCTGTGAAAAGCAATAATGATGTAATTATAGGGACTGTTTAATGCTGATTACATTTCCTCTTATGTATGGGAGCAGGCTAGTGTGGCACCTTACTACTTGTTAATTTATTCTGCACATTTTCTCTTTTTTAGGGGAGATGTAAACCTGATCACTAAATTATGATGTTAATGTCATTTCAAAAGTTTTTTTCAAGACTTTTGCCATGGTATGCACACAGATGGTATGCACACAGAGAAGGTACCAGCAAAAAATAAAATGAATATATAAAGCAGAAGTAAACACGCATTATTACTCACCTATCCATCTTCCATGGCAGAGTGCCGCCATCTTCCTTCTCTTCTTCAACCTCCTTCTTTTTGGCAGAAAGAATAGGTATTGCACAAGGGGCATCACTCAAAGCCATGACTCCAGGAAGGGAAAATCCACCAATTAAAGTCCACCTCAGCACTTCTGGGACTGTCAGTTTCTTAGTCCCTTGCTGTGTTCAATAGCTTCTTTCAGTACCCCACTATGCTTAGTGGGGTATTTTTGATCCCTGGCTACAATCATTGGTTCCTCCTGCAAACCCTACATTAGTTTTATGTTTTGTAATACCATTGGGGTCAACAAGAGGAACTACTGAGCTCCTCTAGGCTTAAGAATTAAGAATAATAAGAATTAAAAACCTGTTTTATGTAGGTATCTTCATCCCAAGTGGTATAATTCGCGACACTTCTTGTGTGGTTTCTAGGCCTTCATACGGCTGAATTCGCATGAGCAGTTACATGCCGGCTAGCTGGCAGCCACTTAGCCCCCTTAACCTTTGCTATTCCTGGCAGCAAGAGCTCTAATTGATTCTGTGGGTAATCATTTGCCATTTGCTATGGCAGGGGTTAAAGGGGGCTTAGTGGCCACCGACTAGCCACTCCATGAAAATTAGGCCTGCAGTTATGGAAACATCCCACCCTTGGCCATGTTTCCATAACTGCAGCATGTACACATACAACCTCTGGCACCAAAAGTCCCTCTTGTCCCTCTTTCTTCCTTCCTGTTTTTCAGTGGATATATATTATATATATATAAATATATATATATATAAATGATTCCATTTGTTATTTTAAAAAGTTAATATAAAATAAATTTAGTTGTGCAAAAAGCATTTGTTGGCTTAGCTAATAGTTGTTTTTTAATTTTACTATGGTCTGCAATAATAATTCTTTATGGTCTGCAGACATGTCGTTGCACACATATTTTAATCTAAAAAGTCTACTTTTTTCCTATTTCCAAAAATAGAGAGGTATGCATTGATTTCACAAAATGTTTCTACCATGCCAAGTGATCCCCAGTGCCTGCCAATCTGCAATCAGCAAACCTTTAAAACACAATAAAAAATATAGTAGTAAAAAAAAAGTGCAGATATAAATGTCTGGAATTTGCAAAACTGTGCGCAAACTTTTCTGACATCAAGCTTTAATCATGTGCCATACACAGGAATAAAATGATTATGAAGCTGAGCAATTTCCATTAGCGAAGTGCAGGTTGCTTCTGGGCCTTGCAGTCTAGCAGTGCCCGGCCATAATTGACTGTCTCCCAGCCTGAGCCAAGCTGAGAAACAATGTTCTATTAGCCAGTGACAGTCACATTGAAAAGATTACTCTCCTTAAAGCATCTGTCAGCTCTGATTGATTTACCAAGCACTGCAAACTAAAAAGGTTTCAAGTGCAGATACAATTCTGTGGGCATTTATCACAGCAAACTAAAAAAGAATTTCAGATTATACTAATAATCTGCCGGGTTTTCAGATGCAAACCGGCCAGATCCAGTTAATAACTTGTTTGCTGTGAAATGGGATACGCTTTTGTGTACCAGAATCTCTCTTAAATGAATCACGGCTCAAACGGATTTTGTTCTGTGGCTTATGGAGTGAATTTGGCTTAGGCAACAGGTTCTTTATTTACCCGTAACAGGCGGGAAACTGTCACCCAAAAATGTGGCATGGGATGGGATTTTTGCAACTTAATTGGTTTGTTAAATATGTTGCTGCTGTATGTTGCAAGTGATAATGCATCGGATTAGCTTTTTTAACCTGTGTTCTGGTTTTCCAAATAAGGAGCTCCAGTGAGATTTTTTTTTTTTTTTTTTGCCTGCATGAGATCATGTCAGGAATGTATTCATATATTCAAAGGTCAGTTTGGTGGGTTGCCCAGTGTAGTTCATTATCTGCATTTATTTCCTAGTGAAATACGTCTGTTGAATTGGAAATGTTACAGACGGCTTAAGTTACTCACATCCTGGAAGTTAGACTGCAGTCAGTTAAAGGTGCATTGCACTCCGAGTTGGAAATTAATATGGGGTCATGGTGGCCCCAAGTCACAGCTCTAGGTAACTTAACCCTCAGTCTATGGTGGAGGTACATTGTAAATGGTGCCATGTCCCCACACAACTCTATAATTTCGTATTTCCATGAAAAGATCAATATGGGACTTTTCAGGCACCATTACAATCACACACAATATATCCATAAAAACACAATTTATTAAAAAGTTACTATACATAACATCACCATATCATGTCATAGATACAATTCACAACGTTCATTTACAGTTCTTGACGTGTTTCACAGCTTACCCTGCTTCTTCAGAAGAACTCTTTTTGTGGAAAAAAAAAACTAAACACTGAAATTGATAATTGCTGGTATTCTGGTGCTCTGGGAACTCCGGTTATATGAATGCGCTTCCTGGAATTCCACAATTCCACCCACTTACTGTTGGCTCAGTGATGCCTATTGTACAAAGCTGCACTGCACAGAATCATGAAGAAATTGAAAACAAGAACATGTTGAGGGAAAGTTATTATGAAACATTAATTAAAATGTAGATGTAGGAAAACCTAAACTTTGCTTATGAAGGTCAATGGGTACACTACTGAACCCAACAGCACATACCTCTTTCTCTCCCATGCTACTCTAGAAAAAGTTGGAGCTTCTAGAAGAAGAACCCATCTTGACACCATGTAAGCTAGGTCTCACTCAAACTATTGGGTACACAGTGGCTATGGACTTTATTACTTGATAATTTGGGGGAGCCACATGCTCCTCTATATTCTATATGGTTTATTGCTCCCAGTTAAAATATTAGGCTGAGGGCAAAGGAAAGGTATGTATATGTTCCGTTAAAGAGGGCTTTAAAGCTGATGCTGTGTTCTGTGTGGGCAAAACCAGAAGTTTGCTTTAAGGAGAATCTGGAAGCTCACTTTTAGCACAGCTGCAGGTTTTTGCTAGATATAATTAGTCTGGACTTGCCCTTTAAATAACAAAAAATGTGTTCTATGGGGGAGTTTTAAAGGTAACCCATTTAGAGAAAGATACAGCAGCATTGGTGACTTGTTTCTGATGTGCAGGGTCCAAGACTGGCTGCTTTATAATGGTTTCAGTATCTGAAACACAATGGTATACAACTGTCACTGGGATAAGTGTCCATTGGAAAATTCCCCTCACCTCCTGTTTTAGTAACAACTGTAAAAATGTATATCCTAGGGCACATTGAGCAAATTAATCTCTCCAGTAGGGATACAGATAACTAAATAACAGCATAGGGGAGGGTCAGAAATGAAAAAAAGAAACTCTTATTTTTTCCCATGGCCAGTTTTTAAAGTATTTTGGTCAATAAAATATGAAATAATATTATTTTTAGCCAACAGGGGAGCTCTCAGTATTTGTACATATTTATAGGTTTCTGTTTCTTGAAAAAAGCCAAATGTTTACAGACTTCAGTAGCTTAACTTGAAATTTACATAAATAACTAAATGGCTTATTGCAAAATCTTTTATTAGAAACAAGTGGAAACTTCAAGTCCTTCTTTAGTTCACCTTATCCTGTATCAAGTGTTTAACATTTTAAACAAAAATATATGTTTTTTTTAAATGTTGACAATTTTACAGATTAATCAACCTGTAGACAGACTAGCTAGGCAAAGTTTATAAAAAAAAATAATTTAAGGTAGGAGTGCTATCTTCTGTAATATTTCCTAATTAGGTCATAAATATAAGAAGGACCTTTACATTTTTATAATTTTATCAGTATATGTGATATTATTTAATTAAAAAGACTGAGACAAGTATTACATTTTAAAGTTACATTTTGGTATGTATAAGGATAGGACATCCCTTCACCCCCATTCCACCCCCATTCACTCACATCTGGTGGTAAGTTTGCATGTTAAGAGATGATGCATCTGCTCTTTAAACTACATAAGCTGATTGGCTGCTATAAATAACCTAGATACTTCCTTTTTATTAGATGAGTTTTAGTATAAGGCAAATTATCCAATCAGATGCCAACTTTCTTTATTCTCTCCTTGCTTTATGTGACTTGGTTCAGTGGGTTAGATGATTGTTGTGTTCCTGTAAGCTGTGGTTATTCTGCGCCACGCTCACTCCTCTGTATTCTAATCACAGGCCGGTGTCAAAATACCCTAAGCACAGATTGAATGATTTTTTCATTTCATCTTCTACTTCAATTTCATCTGCTTCAAAGCTTCTCTGGAGCCAGGGCCTCTTTAAAAGGATGAATTGTCAGCTGCTGACACAAAAACTGAACACATTACATTACCCGGCCTGCGCCGCGTTAACAAAGTTGTAGCGTTTTGTTAACTTTGACATTTTCTCCCTCCAGTGAGTGGATAAGTGAATTACACCCTGCTGGACAGAGCCGGCGCACAGAACAGATAGCTGATTTGCACCCTAAGTGGCACAAATAAATAAATCTCCTGTAGTCAGGATGAGACATTGTTGTCCGCAATGCAAAAATTGAAAACAATTTTTTGGAAAACAAAAAAATAAATATATATATATATATATATATATATATATATATATATGTATATACAAAAAATTTAAAGCTGAACACAAGGCAACCAGCTACTAACTATACTATACTATAAAAGTACTATACTCTAATGTATTTTAAAAGTATTACCAGCTAAAGGATTATTTCTCTCCATTCAGTCCTTTATTACTTGCACAGCTCTGCCCCGAAGCTTAGAACTGCCTTGTCTTTATCTTTTTTGCTGCGGTTTTAAATCTCACCCATCCCCTTGCTTCATCCTTTAACTGGACATAAAGAAGAAAAGCAGCACTCCAATGAGCTAATCCCTCAGAGTTCCCTCTGCTTTGTTATCCAATCAACATGCAGGTTGTTGTACATGAGCACTGCAGCATAGCTGAGTGGCTCCATGTCCTGCATATCCCTTCCTCACTTGGAGCCCTGCTGATTGTAGGTAAAATTGAGGCTTTTAGACCTTAGACCTTTAAATCCATGTGGATAGGTGCTCCTGAGCCTTTCTATTGTTGCCACCCCAGAGTAAATTTTGAAGTCAACCTCATTGTTTAACCTCCCTAGCGGTTCATTTCTTTCCGGTTTTATATGTCTAAAACGGGCACAGATAAGCGCTCTATTTACTAACCTTCGCATAGGTTTAACTACCCCGAGTGTGACTCGGGGTTACTACTTTTAGCAACTTTTTTCTACCCCGAGTCACACTCGGGGTTACCTCTACGGAGGTTAATAAACACTTTGGGTCTAATTTATTAAAGCCGTTCAAGACCGGGGAAGATAGTCAATTGTGGGTGAACCTGGATGATCAAGCAAAGCTCAAGGGAAGCCTTTTTATTGAAAACAAATACGACGCCTATAACTACAGCTACTTTCTATACAATCACAACAAGGGAGCCATGTGAAAAAAAGTACTAATAGTCACATTACAGTATGAACAGCCCTGATTTACAAAAAAAGGTTTATATATAGATAAAATAAAAATAAGTGTTAACTAAACCATATTGGCCTATAACCAAAGTTTGGTTTTGATACAAATACACTGCCTAGCCTAAAAAAGTCCCCAGTCCTGTTATTACCTGGGGTGCTTGTGGTGGCAGTGTTATGATCTATGGTACCTGTGGGGCAGTGTTAGGATCTGGGGTGCCTGTGGGGGCAGTGTTATGATCTGGCGTGCCTGGGGGGGAAGTGTTCAAATCTGAGGTGCCTGAGGGGGCAGTGTTATGATCTGGGGTGCCTGGGCGGAAAGTGTTATAATCTGGGGTGCCTGAGGGGGCAGTGTTATGATCTATGGTACCTGTGGGGCAGTGTTAGGATTTGGGGTGCCTGTGGGGGCAGTGTTATGATCTGGGGTGCCTGTGGTGGCAGTGTTATGATCTGGGGAGCCTGTGGGGACAATGATATGATCTTGGGTGTCTGTGGGGGGCAGTGTTATAATCTGGGGTGCCTGTCGGGGCAGTGTTAAGATCTGGGGTGCCTGAGGGTGCAGTGTTATGATCTGGGGTGCCTGAGGGGGCAGTGTTATGATCTGGGGAGCCTGTGGGGACAGTGTTATGACCTGGGGTGCCTGAGGGGGCAGTGTTATGAGCTGGGGTACCTTGTGGGAGCAGTGTTACGATCTGGGGTGCCTGAGGGGGCAGTGTTTTGATCTGGGGTGCCTGAGGGGGCAGTGTTATAATCTGGGGTGCCTGTGGAGGCAGTGTTATAATCTGTGGTTATTTCAGTTGGTCAGATCTAGGCTTGGCAAAGTTAAGTGCCCCAAAAAATGAGGTCAGCTGACTACCTGAATATACTAAATGATTAGGTGTCTCCATCAATGAGTTTTTCTTCCCTGATGGCGTGGTAATAGTCCAAAAAGATAATGCCAGTATTTATTGGGCTCAAATTGTGAAATGGTTCAGGAAATTTGAAAAATCATTGTGACACATAGATTAACGACCAGAGATTTCAGACCTTTAGCCCATTGATAATCTTTGGGATGAGCTGGAGAAGACTTTGCACAGCTCTCTGACGCTCCCTTCATCAATACACCATCTTGGAGAAAAATCAATGCAACTCTGGATGGAATTAAATGTTGTGACTTTTTGTGTGACCTCGTTGAATTGATACCACGGCAAACGTGACATCATCCAAGCTAAAGGCTGTCCAATATTACAGTGTCCTACTTTATTTTTGGGTATGCAAGGTTTATCTACATGTTATAAATGTTATACTGTTATAAATCTTACTTTCACTGACAAGGTGGCTTCCGCTGCGATCTGTGTCTGACAGGTCAGCTTTCATCCCTAAATGTGTTCAGAGTGATTATTATGATTCTCTCTATATTCCAATGAAATAAAACGATGGAATCCCACATCTATCCGCCACTTCTCAGTGCTCTTGCTATCAGGCCCTGTGCTGTACAAGTGAAGCGTACAGACCATTTTGCGATATTTTCTGGGACAATTGAAAATAAATACAACTCAATCTGTTAGAAGAAAGAGCTTTCTGGGGCTTTGTTATATTTTCCAGTATAAAGCCACAGCCACCAGTCCTGTCCTGTGGGCAGAGAGCGCGTCTTGGCCCGTGCTACCATCTCACGCAGATTTGTGCAGGCGTGTGCTGGTGACAGAGACTAACAGACTGTAAAAGATGTATATTTTCTCTACTTTCTCTAGCAGAAACACAGCCCCGAAGAAAAACTGAAATAAATAGGACAGCCTTGTCATATGGTGGCACGGAGTCCAATCCTGCCTGACCTCGGGGTGTTGTTTTAGAATTAACTGCCAGAGTTAGGCGCACGGAACGTGAAATTGGAATTTACCACTTATATGTCATTTATTCTGTGTCTGCTCCATTATAAGTTCCCCTGGGTGGTATTCTTTCCGAGTGTCTGCTATGCTGGCGCTACAGTGGTAATTTATGAGATGCAAGCGGTAATAACAACCCAAAATGTATGGAAGGGTTATCCCTTGACCTGCAGTTTTCTATAATTTTAACGTCCTAGTGACAGGAGATGCGGCTGCTAACATTTTAGTTAATTTTTCATGCAAATAGAAAAAACAAAAGTTTACTTTTTAAATCAACTACTGTAATGTCCTGAAATTTTTCTTTTATATTGTGTTCCTGCTTGCTAGCTGAAAGCTGGAATCAGGTTTAAATCAGACAAAATATGAGGATATATGGTATATAAGTAGGCTTAGAGGAGGGGGTGGGTCCAATGAATCACAAGGGTCACCAGCATACCAAAAAGGTCCAATGTAGTTCAGAGTTTTATTTGTAAGAATTCACCATTTTGGTGCCATTGTGAGCCTCTTCCCTGGGCAACATTTTTACCTGGTAAAGAGACCACCGATGTCCTGGAGCATTGCATATCTCAAATAAAAGCTCACCCTTTTATTCAATGAATTTGAAAACAATGGTGCCATACATTTGTGAGTCACTACAACACCAAACTCTTTAAAAAGTCTCTGTGCTATATGGAGTGCACCAAGTTTTATATATATTCCCCTCTGGGTATGTGTCACCAGAATAATGATGCTCATAACAGTGTGAACAGTTGGTACAATGGCAGTATGAGCGAGCTCCCATGTTGGATGAGCCTATCAAGGATGTTTGCATTGACCCAACATCCCCAAGGACCCTTAGATTGAGGAGGTCACATGATCCTCATACAGAACTACAAAGAAAAGGCTTCAACCAAGCATACAAGAAGCAAAGGGATGCAGGGATTGGTGATTGGGAATGAGAAAGGACTGATTTATTTTAGCTTTCATTTGGTAGCATGAACTTCCTACTGGCATTCCACTATAACTTTAGAACCTGGATTTATTTAAAGCAGAACTCCAGTTCTATCTTCTGTTTTTCCCATTGCATTTGCTCCTGTACTAAAATTGTACTTAAATTGATTTCACTACACACTATGAACTTTTCCCAATGTGGATTGGAAGATGAAGCAAACAAGATAAAACCTGCTTCATATCCTGGTTGGAGGACATCTAGCATCATCAAGCCCTCTCCACCCAGGCCTCAGTACTCCCTGGTCCACTCCTTTCATTCATTGGATTCCATTTATTACCCCTCCTATTGTATGTTGCTTTCCTACCTCTGTCTGTCATTTGCAACCCCTATTTAATGTGCAGCGTTGCATAATATGTTGGTGCTATATAAATACAGTTTAATATTAATATTAATAATAATTTCTTTCATTCTTGGGGGCTCAGCATCATTTGTCGGCATTATCACAGCTTCCTGTTACTAAGAAGTTACCTACAGCACCCTGCCAAACATTTCAATCAGCCATAAACTGCTGTATTGCAAAGAGATGCACAGAGAACTACTGATGATGTCCTAAATAAAGTATGTAATAGATAGATTTATGTAATAGTTTCCTTAGCATATTGATAAGGACAGAAAGGAGGAAAATATAATCACATTAACCTCCATCTATAAGACAAAGCAGAATTTTATTTAATGGGCCATACAATATTTTTGAAAGGCCCCTGTCTGCTTTCACTCCAGTGCTCTGTAGTTTTTAGCTATGCCTCTGTCCTTATGTCATATGGTCAAAAGAGCATCTCCCTCCATACGTCAGTCAAAGGCACTCTATTCTCCTGACATAGCCTGCGCTCCACCGTGTGTAACTTATTCTCTTCTCCATGTGTGAAATCCAGAAGGTCAGGTGGTGAGTACAAAGCAACGAGCCCTCTCTACACTCCATATATCAATGACAAGTAGAGAGTACTAGAAAGAAATATGTTCTCATTTTCAAACTGCTTCTTTTGTTAATTGTTCTGCTGATATATGAAGTTGCCAGTAATAATGGCATTGGCTTCCAGGCTTGGAGCAAGGTAATGCTTTAATAATTTTATTCTGCTTTGAGAAATATTTTGGACTTATTATAAAATTACAACAGAATTTTAAACTAAACTTACTACTTCACAGATTCATTAGTTTTGCAATATTTTATACTGTTTATATATATTTTATAACCAATATATATTTATATACCTGGGTTAAAAGAATCAAACAATTTCATTGAATGTGACCCAAAGGCAAACATAAATTAAAAACTTGCATTCTCAGAAACGTAAACATTTAGTTGATCCAGAGGAAGGCAAAAAAATTACAGCTCAACCTATTTTGTTCCATTAGGACATAGAAATTTTTTTGATGTCCTAAACCAATCAGATATTACCTGGATCAGTGGTTCTCAACCAGGGTTCAGTGGATGTCTAGGGTCTTCTCAGAGGTTGCCATATTAAGCAAAAAGCTTCTAATAATAAGAACAGAAAAAAGAAGAACTAGCCAATCCATTTTAAAGTACAATTTCTTAACTGGCCCTGATCCCTCCATATGTAGTTTATTATCTTTGCCTATGTTCCAATACACTAAGAGCTGCTATGTGCCCCCTACTCTTTTAAAATGAGGGGATAGCATATTTAAAAGCCATAGTAGTCTTTTTTAAGCCTGTAGACTATTATTCAAATTGCGCACAGTAAATCATGGTAAAACAGAAGTTTGTAAATATGCTCAAAAATTCTTAAGACCTGCAAATCTCAACCCCCACACGTTTTGCCTTACATTCATGGTAGTGGAAAACCGGACCCTCATCCCTAATTATAATCTCCACTCATCCCGTTACCTTGTGCTTTACATGATCTAAGATTCCATTGTGACTTCTAAATAATTTTTTACAATTCTAACATATAGTTCAATTTTCTGACAAATCATTATATAATAGAAAAAATTAAAGCAGTCATTAACCTCCGTGCTATGTCATTTTATTGTAGCCTTATAACGACTACTGTTTAAACATAAACAACAATATATCTAATCCTCACACAATTGTATAAAATAATTAAAAGGAAAATGTTCATTTGAATCCAAACAATGTCTTTCGGCGCTTATTCTTGGGCTTAATATGCTTCCCTGCCGATAAGGTTGAGAGTTACTGTCTATTAAAATGGAAAATAGAAATGTCAACTGCACAATGTACTGTGCGTACCATATAATTAAAAAAACATTTTCTTTTGCTTTGTGCTTGCATAGCTATATATACCTATTATGTGTTGTGTCAAACAAGAGGCAACCCACTGTGCTACAAGTTCTCAGCAGGAACATACATTCACCTGTGCATCTTCTGCTGGTGCCAAAATGCTTTTGTGGGTCTATGCATCTGGTACTTAGGATGTTCTAGTTAGACCAACTGACACAAATATGACCACGTCAGTATTCTCTACCTGTGGTGTCATATAAAATTGGATTCCTATGCTATACAATACACTACACCAGTGCCAAATCCAGGGGTGGACAAATCCCTGTTGCAGATTTGTTGTGGCAATTGAAAAAGTTCACCTAGAATACTGGTTAGGCTTCTAAGAGATAGGCTTGGTGCTTTTCCTGTTCATGTGTGGGTACCAATAATCACTTTAAATCCTATTGGAGTAAAGCAATATACAAATGTTCTCATTCTGAGCAGTTGAGCAACTAATGTGTGTGTGCACCATGAGCAGCCTGGATTCATTATGGGGAGGTTCGTAGAAAGCATTGGGGCACTTTCAGGGACATTTCCTTATTGCAGATTAGCAGTGTCAATTGAAAAAGCTCCCCTAACAACTTGGAGAATACTGGGTAGGCTTCTAAGGGATGAGCTTGGCACTAAATATTTGGCAACTGTAATGATTGAGCATCTATGTGGAGGTCACTGCTAAAAACTGAGAGTTTTTGTATTGATAAAGAAGGAGGCACTTCTTTACTGAACACGGAGGCACTATTTTGAGGTTTAAACTGAGTACGGGCACTTAGAGGAAGTTAGTACTAAATATGGAGACAGTATTGAGAGGTCCAAATTAAGTGTGGTAAGCTGCACAATGAGAATGTTAAATGAAGGAAAGAGGAAGATAGTAGTGCTGGTATACGAGGTTTAATTTTTATCAGAAGTATGGAGTTTGCACGTTTTTTACTTTTCTTGTGTGGGTGCATACAAATGTTGGCAATAACACGGGGTGTCCGTTTTGAGCAACTACTGTGCACCATGAGCAGCATCACTTTGGGGAATCCATAGTGAGCATAGGGGCACTTTCTTTGACATCTGAGCATTGGGTACTATGGATAGCATTACTGAGCACAGAGACATTGTGAACTGGTCAGTATTTTGCAAGGGGAAACTATAGAGGGAGCATGGGGGCACCATGGAGAGACATTTTTTGCTGGTCTCTTACTGTTTGGAGCTGGCTGCTGCTTTTTAGGAAGTTTCATCCAGACCTGGTCTAAAAACATTTCCTATCTATTAGTGCCTAAATTCTAAGCAATTTTTGAGGAAATTACTCTCTTAAAAGCTTCCCTCCTTTTTCTTTTATCTGCTAATACCCTAGCTTGTCTTCTGGTTCCCCGTCTTTTTTTCCACCAGCCCTGACCTACTTCTGTTGGGTACAAGCCATGGTCTCTGCACTATGTTGTCAGCCCTCAACCTGTATTAGGGATAACTTAGTTCCCCACCAACTCATCAGCGGGGGGGCACATAAGTTCACAACTTGTTAAACAGCATAATGTAAATACCTGAAACCAAGCCTAGTGAACAATAGGCAATCCTCAGACTCTGCCACTTGGTATAAAGTCTACCCCATGTATAGGACCTTTGTAGATCTGTATCCATGCTGGAGATATTTCTCTTCATTTCCTTTCAGGATGTGAAGAGGTAAAAAAAAATACTAGTGGTGAACACATACTTCAAGAAAACACTTTATAGTGAAATAGAAAAGATTAGAACCACAGTCAGGTTATTAAAACCATCCGCGTCTTCCTATTCCAGTGACATTTGTCGCCGTCATATCTTACCCTTCGGTCTTTTATTGGACCCAAATATCTGCATTTGCTTTTCTTCACAATCATCTCTCTTATCTGTCTGCTGTGAACGAAATGAAATGGATTCCTGTTATCAGTGGATTACACAATTATGGTTTAAAATTATATCTATGTTTCTTCAGCTCTGTGGAACATATATACACAATATTGTACAATTACATTTCTTTTTTTTCGATTTAAAGTATCTTTACATTGTGTTTTTTTTGTAGTCCAGCACATCCTTCAACCGAGACACCATGAAGGCTGGGACTGGTAGAAGATTTTTGGGAGGTCTTTTGGATGATTCTTCATACTGTTACACCTTGGAAGTCTCCTTCTATAGCTATCTGTTAGGAGGGACCAGCACAACAATACCCTATACAGAGGAAACGTGTATCCTTTGATATTACTCTGAGCTTTGAAAACTTTGATAGACCTAGGAAGAAAAAACTCAAGGTATGTTCTATCTGTAAAATGTTCTTGAACCTGAACCCTGTTGTATATGAATGGTAATGAATGAAAGACTATTGCCAATAAATGCCAAAGGGGGTAAGGGGGTTAAGATTGCATTGAAGGTAAAAGTGGCCTTTTCAAGTACCGGAAACGACTTGGAAGTATCAACATATGTTCCCTACTGCATTGCTAGAAACCGTAGTAGTGTGCCTTGGTTCCAACATTCCCAAAATGTCAGTGCTGTGAAAGGAAAGATGCCAAGCCACTTACAGGAATAGCTAAGGAAAATGTTGGTCACCACTAACTTTTCTTGTGTAACATTCAAAGCCCTTGAAACATAGTATTCTCCCAAACACTTCTGGATTGGGCCAGGGAGACCGATGGCAACGTGTCACAACGTGTCAGTGAATTGAGCATATACCGTATTTTTCGGACCATAAGACGCACCGGACCATAAGACGCACCAGTTTTTAGAGAAGGGAAATGAAGAAAAAAAAGATTCTGAAACAAATAGTTGCTTCCTGGTGCAGAATGCTGGCTGTTACTTTCAGTTTCATTCTGCACTGCAGCCAGGAGCAGGCACGTGCTGCACAGCCAGCATCAAGGAGACACGCACACAGGAGAGGAATACGGTAAGAAACTTTTTTTTTAACAGCATATGTGTAGGCTGTATCTGGACCATAAGACGCAGGGACTTTTTTCCCCCACTTCTGGGGGAAAAAAAGTGCGTCTTATGGTCCGAAAAATACGGTAGTTCTCTGTAGGGCAAAAAGTCAAAATTAAGTTACTAAAACTTTTTTTAAAGCCCCCTGAAAAGTTTTTGAAATAGCACAAAGTATTTGAACATAGTATTGTCACTAAATGTGTGGGAGGCAGGGAGACCTGTGGGATAGGTGTGTATAATAGGCCTGATTTATTAAAGCTCTCCTATACTGGAGAAGATCAAGGAAGAACCTAGGTGATCTATCAAATCTAGAAAAGATTTCATAAACATCAATTGCTATTAGTTGGCAAATGTTTTCAATCCTGGACTAGATCTATTCCAGGTTTGCTAGATCACCAAGGTTCTCCAGTTGTAGTTTTTATCTCTGGCACTCTCGGAGAGCTTTAAAAACTCAGGCCCAATGTTTTCAACTTAGAATTAGTTTCGAAATGTATATGTATATGTGAGAAAAACAAATTTTAAGTCCCATTGGTTAATTTGCAGAAAACTGCCTTAGTAAACTTTGTATTGTTTTTATAATTAAATTATTATTATTTTATAGTATGGAGGTACCTTAAAACTCCCTGTGAACAAAAAATTTTTTAAGATGTGGAAAAAGCCCCCAAAATGTGTAATTTGCAGATGAGTTTAGTTTATTGGCAGCACAAGACTTCCCAGGCTTTAATTCCTAGTCAATTGGTACTATTCCTTTAAATGTGTAAAGTTTAATTCAGAGATTTTTATTGATAAAACATTTGTGGCTTTATCAAATAGACAATTTCTTTATTCAACATGTTTGGAGATTGTCTTAAATCAATACGTGATTTTACTTTTTTAGTAATTAAAAAAACTGTAAGTCATTCCCTGCATATCATTCTAATATGTATAAATATTGGTGACAATACTATTTTCAGGGGCCTTGCAATTAACACGAACATCCATTTGGTTGAAAAATGTGTAAAGTAAACTTCTCAGTTTAGCTCATAACTAGTACGGAGCTTTGTAATATTTCTTACAAAATCAACTCACACATTTTAGGATTTAGGCAATCTCTCATATAGCAAATCTATTTTCTGCAGGCTTAGGAACTGACCTCAAATACACTACGGCTTGTCTGTTTCATCCAGTTGCTATTAAAAACACTGTTTAGACCAGATCACCGTATCCGAGACTCCACACTTCAGCAATCCAAAGCTAACCCAACTGTCAGCCCCATCTAAACTTCATTATTAGATTTATTTGAACTCCCTAGAAATGTGCATATGCAATGGCAGCCACCTGTGCGACACATTCTGTTAAAGTATTGATGCAAAATATTTATACATGGTGTTGGCAGCTATCTTAATGTACAGAGTATATGAGCCTTGGAGATAGTTCTTTTTTTCCACATCACTTCCAACCTGTCAGGGATCAACTAGGCTTATGCAGATCAAGGTTTATCTGGTTTGGTTTATCCATTGCAGTCGCCCTCAGTCAGAGAGCAGAAGCTATGCTAAAGATCAGCAAGATTATTGGAAGTGTGGATTATGGAGGTATCAATTCCATAGGTTAAAAATGACCCTGCTTTGCAAAGATCAGCAAATAAATCACAGGTGTTAGAGGCAGCGATAGGAAATTCTCCTTCCTGAGAGGTAGGAAGAGAAGGCGCTTAATATATAATTCATAAATAAGGAAACACATTTTCCCATGATGCCATAATTAGTTCTCTATAAACTTTAACAATAGTTAGTTCAATACAATGTACGGAGACAAAAGGTAGGAAGATAACTTTCTATAACAGTTTAAATTTATGGGTGGCTGTTCTGGAAATGAATCCATTAATACCGTTAAATGGGGTAGTTGGATACTGGCCTAGCACCCAGGTGGCCTTATATACAGGTGCATTCTTGCATTTTAGGTGCAGTATAAATGGCTAATTGGTTCACACAACTGCAGCAGGGTTGTAAGTGCCAGGACAGTGACTACCTGGAGTTTGTGTTGGTTTCTTCCAGCTGCCAAAGACATGCAAATTTAATGAGCCTTGTGGTGTAAAAGCACTATGCATGCTTTATAATCTGCATTTGGAAAGAGTGAGTGGGAAATGAATAGAATATAAAATAATATGATGGGAATCTTCTTTTTTATGTCCCTATCCCATCAGGGAAATGTTTTATCCTTTTTTATCCTTATTGCCAGAAGGCTAGCTCAAAAAAAAGAAATCTTCCTTCACCCCCCTATTCCTGGAATAAATCAAAAACTTGCATTACCCATTGCTTGCTGCGCAGGAGGCAATGTTCAGTTGAATGCTGTTAAGTCCTATAGTTAAGTAATACATTTTTTTATTGTAAAACAGTATGTACTCCATTTACTGTAATACTTTGTGACCTGTAAAAGAGCGTAAAAAAAATCTTGGTTTATAGCTGTTTTATACCACTAGATGGTGCTGTGTCCTCATGTAAATTATGTAACAAACATTTGTTGAGCAGTTTATTATTAAGGAGTTTGTTACATACTACATGAGAACATATCACCATGAACTGGCAAACAAGCAGCATAAAAGTCACCCATCATAACCAACTCAAAAGTACAAAACATGTAAAAAAAGTGTGATAAAGATAAACTGGCTGAGCCCATGTGATTTCATTGTTTTCCTTTTAAATGTTTTAAAAATAACAGACAATGAATGCATTTATTCATGCTGTTTTTTACTAATTAAAAAGAAATAAACTGTGTGATGTTCTCCCAAAAAACTATGCATAGCTGAATGTACAGGGATGTTGATGACAATACTATGTTCAGGGGCCTTGCAATTAAAACAAACACACAAATAGTACATTTTGCAATAATTCTTACAAAATCCACTCATAACTGTTTTGAATGTTAGCAGTTAGGGTCACATTTTGCCCTGGGTTTATATTTGAGTCAATTTATTTTTCCTTTTTTTCAGGTAAAATTAGGTAGGTGTAGTTTATATTTAGGTTGGTTTATATTCGAGCATATAAGGTACAGGGTGCAAAATAATCACAATATGAAAAAAAATAAATTAAATTACTAACAAAGATAGAATTGATTCCAAATCCTTATAGTTTTGATTTAAATGTGACTTGTAGAAGTTGAGGACATGAGATACAGTGCTACCAACAAAGATATAGTTACATTATTAAATCATTTAGACTCCTAAATCCCTCAATTCTCCATTAAGTAAGAATTTATAGATAACAAAAGATATTTCTATACATGGTTCAAGCAATATAGAGAAAACCTGCTAAAGATTTGCCAGGCAGCACCACTTTGGCACAAGGTAAGGAAGGGTTAAATTGTTCCCAGCAAAATCCAGACCAAGCGGTTCAGACGACAATTTACTCTTCCCTGCTTGGCATACATGGAAATTGTGTTATCAAACGTTCTGTCTGTTCCTGTCAGGTTTATAGCGATCGCTTCAAACAATTTAATGTTGCTGAAAGCCTACAGTTACAAATTACAGACTTTTAAAGTTATTTTGCAACGATAATGCTATCAACCTTTAATACGGTTTTCCAAAAAGGCGCAGCTTCGATAATGACACACGGAGTCTCTATGAGTGGAAGCCATGTATTTGCATCTCCAGCTTTTGTTGCTGTATTGATATTTATATTTTCAGTCATAATGTCTCCAGTGTTCGCTTAGATGCGCAGTGCAATCTCCAGATGACAGGCTATGACTGTGAGGAGTACTGGAGCCACAAGGGATTCTGGGAGACTGAAAACAGAAATCTACAATTTACTGCTGGCAGGTATATATATAATTTTCTTCTCTTCGTATCAGAGCTCTACACTAGCATTTTAAAGTAAGTGCGTTCAAAACCTGATTCCTTAAAACCGAATGCTTAGTCTTTTTTTTCCAGCTACCACAAGGTCAGGAAAATTGCTATGGGGGTCCATAGCCAGATTTTGCAAAAAGAACATTGGTGATAGGTGGTAGCTTAGTGGTAACAAAGAATATGTATAATTGTGCAAACTTACTTTGCTTGCTGCATGTCTAAAAGGTGCTAGGAATGTTTAGACCCCCATTCCGCTTTGATCAAGACCAATGTTCCATGGAGGGTTCCATGGAGCCCCAGGGTTCCTCCAGAGTTTGCTAGGGGTTCTTTATTAAATGAGCAATTTGTGTTTTCCTAGTGAATGTAGGTAACACCAATGATCTTTTTAGCTATCTGTAAGAGTTCTTCAGTCCTCACACAGACTACTACGGTAATGTAATCTGAACTGTGGGTATAGATATCATAGATAGGGTTCCCTGAAGATCTGGAAGGCATTTCAGGAGTTCCCCATGTTAAAAAAA
>NC_092865.1:16713420-16714484 GCF_032062135.1 Pyxicephalus adspersus | reverse complement strand
AGATGCACGAAGGTACCATTGGACCAAAAGTCTTGACATTAGAATAGAACTTCCATTTTATTTGCCAACTAAATGAAACCCAAAATAGAATGATTTACAATGCGTTTGAGGACTAGGTAGGAAATGTCCCTTTGAAAAAATTTATGAATGGAACAGGGTAAACAATTTCATTTGAAGATCTAAGAGAAAATTGGGGTTTGTGGAGCAAATTAGTTTTTCCCTATAGAGAAATAAAGAACTTTATTGAGGCAATTAAGGTGAAATGCCATCAAACGGAAAGAAATTACACTCAATTATAGAAAGAATCCCGTGGGAGAAGATGACCGTGGGAAAAAGAGCTCTGTAAGTTTTATACATGATTTTAATTTACTCTTGCAATCATTACACATTTGTATAATCATATATAAATAAAGGAATCATTTCCAAACAATACGTAAAAAATAAGTGTACTTTTGACTACGTATCCCAGTCTTCCACCTTCCCTTCACTAACCTAACTCACTGTCCCCCCTCACTGTTCATTACTTACCAAAATCCAGTTTTGGATAGGGCAATTGTGTACATTTTCTCACTGCTGTGCTGCCTGTGCCTGTGCAGTACAGCCAACTGTATAGTGGACTTCTATAGACTGTTTCCCAAGAAGGTAGACAAGAATAGTCTGAGCCCAACAAAGTCAGTGGGGCTGGAACTATGAAGGGGCAAGGGTTGGTTAGGTCAGTGGGGTGGAAGGAGCATGAGGGATAGTTAAAACATTTCAAAGTTAATATAAAGGAACAGCTAAAGTTTATGTTTATGAGTGCAAAAAAATTCAGCATAGTAGATTTAAGCTCTGTTCAAACTGGTAGTGAGGATGGAGAGCGGTTACCGTCAGTTAATATGGAGCTTCCACCCACGTCAGCCCCTTAGAGAATGAATCGTGGTGACAGTCAGCAGTCCTGTTCAGTTCCCTGGCACCCGCTTTCAAAGCTGCAGATGCTAATTCTTTAAGAACTGGTGTTGTGTTGCTAGTGACCAAGAAGTTAGCAAGGTGCCATCTGCAGGGACCTTCAAAGGAACACTTGATCC
>NC_092865.1:16710676-16713155 GCF_032062135.1 Pyxicephalus adspersus | reverse complement strand
TGCAATAATTGTCGTTGAAAACGAACAATCCACAAAAGATCGTCCGATAATTGTTAACAAAAAAAGTGCACAACGACTGATCCACAATGCCGAGGAATCTCGCTGGAAACGAACAACCTTTCCAGCGGATCTGATAGGGCAAAGTTTGTTCTAAGTCTATTGTGCGTACGGTGGTTCACTGATCACGGAATGTTCTGTGATACACTTTCTCCTGTACATGTCACTTCCTGCATAGTTTGAATGATTGTTCAAACGACAGTTCCTAGTGTGTACATTAGTGGTGGATAATATTTCAAGGATCATATGGTTACAGCATGTACAGAATTGTGCAGAATACGATCTTTCAAAATAATCGGGAATAATCGTTGATCATTTGTTTTCAAACAATAATTATTGCAAAAGTGTATCTAGCCTTAGTAGCTGATGTAATTGCTGTGCTTTACATGGTATCCTGCTGTAACTTTTCCTGGCTGAACTTCTGCAGAAGGAAATAGGGCCAGGCAAAAGAAGCATGGCAGAATCAGCAGGTATTAAATTTCTTTAAATAGAAACAAAATAAAATAAGGGCACAGCAGGGGTAACTACCAAGGTTTAACACCATTTGTATCAGTATGATATTTCATTGGACGGGTGGTGGGTTGGCAAATTGGTAGACACTGACTATTTTACCCTTTTGTAGGCATTGCTTAGGAGATGGGTAGACAATGGAAACATTGTCAAATCTTAAGGTTCCTTGTAATAGAATAATATTAGCCATTAGCCATTAGGCATATTTAGAAGGTACTAAATAAGGTACATTGATACATTTCCAATGTTACATTGAGTAAAATATTACTTTTACAACATTAGATTTTACAACAGATTAATTTTCTACTTCCTACCAATAGCTTTATTGTATTTCTGTATTTTTTAACAACATCTGTGCTAATAGTCTTTTGTAAGAATCATATGGATTGTGTACTGACAATAAGAATAAAGAACTTGCTTGAAACAGGTCAACTTCTGCTCAAATACACATCTCGGAAGCTTCTCAAACTGAAGCCTTCATCACAAACCCAAAGCCTATAAACACCACATAGTATAGATTATATGAGGTATTAGTGGGAGGATTTGGTTGTACTTTGAGCCCAGTTCACTACTGATGCTTAGCATAGTCCTCTGTCATTTTACTGCTGGTTTTACTTATTTAAATTTTAAATGTGACTGGTCTTCTTTACACAATGTAAATAAAGTAAAGAAATAAGATAAAATTGCACACATTTCTACCGAACAGATGTGGATTAAGCACATAAGCATATCATTTTATGCTCAGGCAAACAAAATCAACTGCAAACAATTTCTAAGTTAGTGTATATTAAGGGGATTTTTTTTGGTGAAAACAAATCACAAACAAACTAATATGAACTGACAATATAAATGTATTTTGAAAGACAAGGATTCCAAGAATACATCAAACATACTTATTTCATTGTCACCTGTGTAAATGTGTTTAATCCTTTCCCGAGAATCCTCAAAGTTTATCCTTTGTCTTCTCTAAGTACGCTAAACAAAAACCCCTGTCACCGAGGATGGCGGTGTGTGTGAAGCAAGCTTATGTCTGCAGCCTTCCTCTGATACTTTACACTTCAAATACAATGACAATCAACAAAGTCAAAGTCTGAGTTTATTCCGCTAATACTGGATTTACAATGCATTGATAAATACAGCAGGATTTTATCCATTGTTTTTTTGTTTTATATAGACAGTCGTTGATGTGGTAGATGTTTTAGCCTCCAGTTTTCAAAAAAAAAATATTTCTTATTATTCCATAAATAAATTTTGGAGGACATTATAGTAAAATAGTATTCCATGGAAAGAGTGCTAAACAGATATACACTAAGGTCAAATTTTCATGGATACTGATTAAGGTTAAACTAGTGAAAATTTTAAAATAGTTGTTTAGTCATTACAATACACATTCTATAGCTGTATACTTGAGTATAAACCAAGATTTGTTTCCCATCAAAATGTCATTAGATAAAAAAAATCTCTGTTTATACTCAGGTCACCCAGTAGGTGGCACTATGTCCTCATGTAAAATGTGTAAGAAACTCTTCCTTTGGGAGACAAAAAACATTAGTTTGTTACATCCTTCACATGATGACACAACACCATCTACTGGTATTTTAATAAATTAATAATTTAGAGTTAGTGATCTCACTTATCAGTGACATAGTGATATCTGTACATATTTGCATGTGTATCCAAGAAAAACCTCTGTTTTTATTTAAATTTGGCAAAACAGTTTTTTTTTTTATTTTGACTAGATAGAAAAGTATGCTTGTGAACTTTTGTATTACTTTGCATATTGCATTGGTTTTTTTCTTGTTATTTGCTAGTTTTGAATTAGACTCCCCAGCTAAAACTCTTGAGATGTATTTAGTGCAGCAAGCAGGACCTAACAGCTGTTTCTGCAGAATAGCGCCATGGAAATATTAGT
>NC_092865.1:16708363-16709955 GCF_032062135.1 Pyxicephalus adspersus | reverse complement strand
CAGCATAAAGGACACACACGCAGGATCAGATATCTGGAGCTGTCTCGGTGAGTACTTTTTTAATTTACCGGTATGTATGCTTTTATTTTCTTTTTCTCCTAGGTCTTATTTTCGGGGTAGGTCTTATATTAGGGCAGGTTTACGAAATAGTGCTAGGTCTTACTTTCAGGGTATATATATATATATATATATATATATATATATATATATATAAAATTTATTTACAACTATTAAAACACATCAAAAACATTTTATATCTCATGATAGATCTCCTAAAAGAGCTGAAGGGTTTCTCTGAAACTGTGTTGGGCTGTCAGAACGGAGTCTAGCTGGATTAATGGGGTTTTTTTTGTAACAGATGGATTGAACATGAATACACTGTTTAATGAATGCTGGGAGGCATTAGTAGAGACTGGTAGAGTTTTACTGGCTTTGCTGCTTCCCCCTTGGTCTGTCATACAACTTGTGAAACATTTTGCCTCATTAGCCTAGACTCAGCCTTTGAGAATGGTTGTACATATCTTCTCATTCCTGAAGAAGTAGACTGGATTCCGTGAAAGGTGTAGAATACTTGATTAACATTCTTTAGGAGACCTATCATGAGATATAAAATGTTTTTTATGTGGTTTAATAGTCGTAAATAAATTGTTTTTATTGTGGTTTTTACATTGGTGAATGTGATTATTTGTATTAATATGCCCCAAAATTCCCAGAGACTTTTTGTCTCTCCTTTTTCTTCTTTCTGAATGTTAGGGATATAGGGATGTGGCATGTGTGAAATCCAAGAAGAGGGTCTTCATAGTTTATATATAATATATTTATGTATATTAGGAGTTTGTACACATAATACATTTATTGTTTGTCATGGTACATGGTCTTCCAGTAACAGAGAAATGTATTGTCTGTAAAGTTGATTATTGGTGGCAAGTAACATTGCAGCCGTAAAGTTTCCACAGCTCCAGCACTGAGAAGTCTCTGTGCGCTGTCCATGGTGCTGAAGTAATGGATACTGACAGCTGCTGCTCCCTACAGTAACTGAACCACTTCTGTAAAAAACAAAGAAGACACGCTCCTTCAGGGCTACACAGAATTGTTTCATTAACAGACAGTTACAGTATATTTGCTGCTAATACAAATATGCTTTATAGGCATATTAAATAAAGCGTCTTCATCCAAGACAAACTGCTCGTTTATATGATGTTCAGGAAAGTTCTGTTTTAATAAAACATTTCAAAGGAAGCATAATTCTTTTTTTGTATATTGCACCTCTATTTAAAGAAGTAATAATATTGCTAAAATTAAATGGGGGGGGGGGGGCGAATGATTCTTCCAAACTGGGATTCTGATCTGGATTTGACTGATTCACATTACTCAAATGTTCCAAGCTAAACTGATCAACTGTATTTATTATGCATGGTGGTATCATTGCCCTATTGTGGACTTAGTAGAACTTAGTATATGAAAATTATATAATGATGTAGTGCAAGCTTAAAGTGATCTTTTATAATTAACATATTGTTGTGATTCACTCTGGGTCAACTGGACAAAGAATCCCAACTGGAATAGAAAGTTAACCATGTAAAGGGTTCAAA
>NC_092865.1:16687812-16707836 GCF_032062135.1 Pyxicephalus adspersus | reverse complement strand
CCCCCCCCCCCCCCAAGCAGGGTCCGTGGACCACAGTATAGGGACCGCTGGTCTCTGTGCTCTCCAGGCCCAGCTGTCAGAGAGCCACTAGTGGGCCAGGGGTTGGGGACCCCTGATATACAGTATTAATAAGTTCAGAACTGTATTAATATTTATATGTGACTGGAGTATAGCTTTAATGTGCTAGTGATATTTCTAACTTTATAGTTGAAGAGCTATTGTTATGGTTTTTGGTTAACTTTTTCCCCTAAAATCATTATTTTACAACTAATACTGAAAATAATTGTGCAGAGCATTTTCTGCTGTTTACATAGAGGCCCACACTTTCTGACCAACCTAGTTTACCCAAAAATCCATATGTGGCTGAATGTGCAGAACACAAGTGGAGAAGTGTGCTTTGTGACTTATTCAGTTGTGTGTGTAATTTGAGCTCCTGCTGTTGGTCTACTCACAACACCAGCTATTTGCAGCAAATCAATACAAACTGCATAGTAAGAAAAGAGGAATGTACCCTAGAATTCTACCCATTAGCTATTGTCAGACATTTTATAAAGCAGTGTTAAGTTTTCATCATGAGTTTTACTCTTCAATGCAAAAACTGTTATATAACAGACACCAAAAATGTACAAAAGACATAAAAGAAAAAGTAGGCTGTAGACAATATAAGTGATTCAGATGTGTTTGTTCTTTAATGATCACAGTTCTCCCTTAAGACTCCTATTCTTCAGTGAAGCAGATGTCCCCGCTGTACAGAACCTCAGGCTGCCATTTCAGGCAGGTATTCATGGATAACTTGTAATTACTGATCAGGTGCCACAAACCCGCTCAGCAATGCAGATGCTGTCAGTTCAATTGCCAGGAGCATGTCCAAGGATTACTGCACATCACTCACAGATCCCTCTTATTGAAACAAACTGTTGGCTTCAGTCTTTTAATCAATGCTTTGACAACACGGCTTGAGAAGTCAGCACCATTAGCAGCTATTAAATCTGATGTGTAAAAATACATCCAAACATCAAGAAAAGTTACCTGGTCAGCAGGGGTGGAACAATTAGAAGTCACAGGGGTGCGAATAGACATTTTACCCCTAGGCTGGATGGACCTAACTGCAAAACTTGTTACCCGGAGGCTCTGCAAACAAGGTTAAATATAAAGGCAAAGAGAAATGTGCAGGAATCATAACAATCCTTATGTGTTATTTTTCTGACTGCTCCAAAGAGAAATGCTGTGTGGGTGTTATGGGTTACAGCACCTTCCACAAGCGATAAAGTCAATTTAAACCTGAACTGCTAAAATCTCATAAGCTTTAACATGTTAAATTGTAACTGAACCATTAAAAAAAAAAATGCAACCAGGAAGGTCCTTTATTGCAGAAGGGACAGGGAATCTGGCTTCTGCAATAAAATAAACTTACCTGCCTGATGCCAATTTTAGATTTAAACTCACCTGTCCATTTTGGGTGTCTCTATCTCCTTCCACTGATTTTCTGTGGTGCCGGGACCTTGGCCATCTTGATTGGCCCGGCCATTTTATTAGGCATAGGGCTTCCAATATAGTTGGAAAATTTCAAGAATCTACAGCGCAGTGGTGTACTACAAAAAGAAATTCTGAGCAGGCAGGTAAGTATATTTTATTGCAGAAGGGACCCTACTGCAATAGGAATCCGATTTGCTCACATTTTTTGTATGCAGAACTATAGTTCTGCTGTAATGCAATTTTTGACTTTTTCAGCATTAATTTAAAAAGTGCCAGGTGATCCTGCCTTGATGGATCTTGTTTATTTACTTCCTGTAATTAGGTGACAACTTGATACTGTCTGTGTTCCTGCATTGTTGCCCTTCACATGTCTTTAATGGAGGCTACAAGCGGCCACATATTGCACGAAACATGATCCATTGTTTTCATTATCAACCAGAACAGTCTAGAACAGTGATGTGTAGTTGATGCTGGAAAGAATTGGTATGTGCAGGAAGTGTCTTAAATATGCTGGAGGAAATCAACAGCACTGAAATGCTGAAAATAAGCAACAATAATAATGGAAACAGTAATATTTTTTAAAAATGTCTTTTGTGTATGGTGCACAATGTGTTAGGAAACTAAAGGTCATCAGTTTTCAGAGCCACTTTAACTCATTTTAACAGTTTATAAAGTGCAGCCAGGTATAGTTACAAACTAAAACAAATTGTGATTTTATTTGAGCAACAAATATTTTCCCCCTATTCATTGTAAGTGCGCAGATATAAATACTGTCCCTATTGTGCGTGTAACAATATACCACTATTAGCCCACCCAGCTTGGGTTGCAATAATGAGGTGCATCCACCTGGCAAAACAAATGCTATACAGTCCATCTAAAGTGGTATTTTGGTTAACTTTGGTGGGCTTACAGTGGAACGCCAAAATATATTTTGTCCTCATCCCTTTCTGCTTCTTCTTTCACTGCTACATAGTTACAAAGTTATTCAGGGTTAAAAAAAGACATTAAGTTCATCCACTACGAAAAAAACCTAATTGAAACCAGTATATTCCAGATAAAACCATAAATACATAGTTGATCCAGCGGAAAGCAAACAAAAAACCCTTATAAAACATTGTTCACCCATGTTGGTTCTCTTAAAAGGTCATCTGTTGACTTTTTAAATATTTTAGGGACTTCAACTGTGAGATAACCCTGCATACTTTTCTTTGTTCCTGCCCCATCTGGAAATGCTGTATGAGCTTGCACATCCTGTTATCCCACTGGTTTTCTTAAATAATCTAAAATAAACTCCTACAAGGAGACTGCAAACCTATTATAATCACTACAGCAGGTGTGCAACCTCACCCATACCCCAAAGAGGTTCAAAGTTAATTCTCCTTGAAGGGGCAGATATCTGGTGGCCCCTTTAATAAAGGTGGCTTCCAGTATACATAATAACCCCCCCCCCCCAACAAACCTCCATGTCCTTTAGAGGAATGTGATATGGAGAAGGAGCACCTTTCCCTCATCATTGGGCAACGAAGGAATGTGAAGTGCAGAAAGATTCCTTTACCATTAACATTATGCTACAAAGGGAAGTGATGTGGAGAAAGAGTCTCTTTCCCTCAACATTTGGCAACATAGGAATGTGATGAAGAGAAGGATTCCTTTACCCCCCACATTGGAAAACAAAGTAATGTGATATGGAGATGGAACCTCTTTCCCTCAACACTGGGCAACAATTAAATGTGATGTGGAGAACGATCCCCTTACCCATAACATTGGACAACAAAGCATTGTGATATGGAGAAGGAACCCCTTTCCCTCAACACTGGGAAACAAAAGAATGTGGTGTGGAGAAGGAACCCCTTTCAGTCAACATAGGGCAACAAAGGAATGTGAAGGCGAGATGATCCTCTTACAAACAACATTGAACAAAAAAGGAATGTGATATGGAGAAGGAACCTCTTCCGGTCAACACTGGGCAACAAAGGAATGTGATGTGGAGAAAGATTCCCTTACCCCAGCATTGGGCAACAAAGGAATGTGATATGGGGAAGAAGCCCCATTCTCTCCAAAAGTAATTGGTAAAGAGAGAAGGCTTTGTCTTTTTCCCCAGCATGGTCCCCACTAAATGTTGAAAGGCATATGGCCTGGTTTGGTACAGGAAGGATAAATGGTAGTATGAAAAGAGGAACAAGAGTTCATTAGTAAATTCTCAAGGTACAAGACTGGTTAAATAATAGAGTTTTGAAGACTGACATTGTAATGTAATATTAAGAATCATGGCAATGTACCAATTACAGATGTATTTACAGATGGTCCAAACATCTCCTTCCAACTATGCAAAGAGCACAGAGAAGCAATATACTGGTAATGATTTGAGGAATAGTGAAAGTAAACCTGATCACCATCATCATCATAATCATCTCATATTCTGTTAATAATATTTGGCACTCCAATACATTTATTATGATTTATTTATATTATTTCCTTTTATTAACAAAACTACCCAAAAACTGGAGAATCTATGGTAATATCCACTAATAAAGTGGCCCAATACTTCAATGTCAATAATTGTATTTTCTGGACAAAAGTTTTCCCCAGTGCTGATCACATGAGCTGAAGCTCAGATATTTGGTCACATATCATATGTATGCAGAGGGCCATTGCTGATTTTTTCTTCTGAAAGTGCTGGTCGCCTGTCACACTGATCCAAAGATTTCAGTACCTAAATGAAGAATAAAATTGTCACTTGCCATAAGCTTGTTCCAAACATTGCCAGGCAATTAGCACTTTCTAAAGTAGTTCATCAATGGCAGTCGTCTTGTTTCCTAGTATACGTTTTCTTAACCCTATTTCCTTCCGCCATTTTCCAGAATAATGCTCTTCTAACTTGGTTACATTGTAGAATAATAAAGGGCTCATAAGGATTTAGGCATTCAAACTATTTTGCATAATTTAACTCAACAAAGCCAACATAGGTTAAATAAAGTTTCCTCCAGACCTTTATTTTATACTTTGTGACATTAAGAGCCTCTTTTGAAATTTAATTTAGGATAATCCACAATCTGCTCAGTGATCATACTTTGTACTTTGTTGATCTTTGCACCTCTTAATAAAGTAAACCTGTCACCACACATAACCTATTAATGCTTAGTAATTAACTGATAGCACCTGAAGCTGCCTTACTTCTGCTTCATTATAAAATGGCTTCCTCGGTTTTCAGAAATCCGCCGACCCAGAGCATTGCTATGGAAATTTTAACTTTGCACAAAGTGCACGCTCAACAGTTAATTGTGCTGAAGGACAACTCTCAGTATAGAGAGTCTTTTAAAGTGAACCTGTAAAGATAAAAATATGGGAGCAACTTTTGGTATTTTCATGGTGGGACCCTGTAGCTAGTGGAGTGCAATGCACATTGTAAGGCCACTTTCAGACTTGGAATTCAAAACCGCATGGTTATCCACTCCCAGGTGCATAGCAAACTGCTGCAATGAAACCAGGGGGTGACAAAATGTACTACAGGTCAAAACATTTGCACAAAATTCCATTGTGTTTGTGGTGGCTCTGTGGTTCTTCCTCCAGAGGAAGAAAAGCAAATGCATGGCGAGAAGCAACATGTTGCTTCCAGGAATCAATCTGCAGATGCAACCCCCATGCATTGCAAATGCCTGCACAAAGTGGTCCCCAAATGCTCCTGGGAGTGGTTGGGAACTGTTTTGTGCAAGTATTTGCATACCTGTTGAGCGTGCACTTTGTGCAAGCATTTGGCTCCATTAAGCATGCGATACAATGCTGACTTACAACATTTACTACAAGAGGGGCCTAATGCACATTGCTGCTGTTAAACCCATACAGCATCTAATAAAATGAAAATGAAGTATTGTATATAAGAACGATTGCCTTGCCGTTGCTAAAAATCTTATGAAATGTTACTTTTACTATTTCCGAAAAAAATGAATTCTCACTAATGTTGAATCACACACATTTAGCAAGCTGGTTCTTATAGTTCCTCCACAGCTAAAGCAATCACCCCTGCTGTGCATACTGTACAGATTATCAGTTAACGGACTTGTCTTCAGAACCTGGAAGCCCGGAGGCAAGGATGAGGTCAAGTGGGGCCCTTCAGGCGTGGACATGTTATCACATTAGCGGCTGGTTATCTTTAGCACCTCTGCTCATGTGTCACCCCCAATTAATATATCGCACCGGGCTGACAGTTCACACTGACAGGCCCTAAAGATGCCACTTAATTTGTGACACTGCTATTACACTTAAAGAGAAACTGTCAGGAGAAAGTAAAAATTGCTGCTAACTTGCTTTACCAGATAGTTTATGTAACCTTATTAGGATCACACAGATCAGCAGCAGAGGTGGCTTGTGTGTGCATACAGTGCTGATTAAAAATAGTTCTGCTGAGAAGATATGATCCTCGTTAAAGGAATACTGCATATGTCAATGCTTTTAGTAAATATCAGTGCTTATTCTAACCTGCTATTGTTCTGTAGACATTTACATGAGCTATATTAATAGGGATGGATATAAAAATCAGATCTGATTGAAAGTCTGCTAGAATTCCCCATTGCAAGGTATATTAACACAGGAAATGCAATTTGTTGGCAGTTTTGGTAAATTTTAGGGCTGAAAGTTTGTTATTGCTGTCTAGGTATTCAGAAAGCTTTTTCTCTAGCCAGCGGGGTCTTGCTTTATTATTTGGCCCTGTGGATACATATGTGGATTCCACCACAGTTCTGCTTGAAAATAGATACACTCTGTATTTAGCATTTGGATGAATTTGGGACTTGCTCCATTGGCACATGTTTTGATTTTACCACAATTCTAATATTTATTAGTGTATTCAACCTGGTCAAAGTTAAATAATAATGGCAAAATGTTTTGTTCAACTATTTAACAAACCCATCAGTATGCGTGCCAAGGGGGTGCACGGCTGGGCTAAGGCAGGGGACACCAGTCCTGAGTGTTGTGCTGGAGATCACAGCCTGGCTTAGGGTTCTCCCCTGCTTCCATCCCTTGGTCAGTTCCTTCACTCTGAAAAACAAAGCTGTCAAACTGACAGCTTAGCCCTGCACATTACACTGTAAATTCTTAATCCTCTCGGCCTTGTTTTCCAGCTGAAAGCTGCAAACTCTGTGGCAGGAGTGCTTACACCACAGACTGCAGTATACATTGCAATTTGCCATCTTTGCTTTGAGCGCCAGAGGACCTGGAGATGGTCTACCTACTATAACCACATAATCAGTTGAAGTGTTAGATGTGCAGCACTCTGTTCAAGATGTCTATAGTTTGACCTACAAATCTGTGTAGAAAAAGCAGTGAGTCAGTTATTACATAACATCACATTACAAAATGGCTTGTGTAGCCATTATAATTACTATATTGATGACTACCAACCATAACAATGGTGTTACTCTATTGTAGCTGCACTGTGCAGTTATTTTCCTATTTCTGTAATGGAGAATCTATAATAGAATTGTGACACCATTATTCAGTCCTATATAGCCTATACAACTTGAACAGAACTGTGAATTCTGGTGGGTATATCTTCCTACTTGCCACTAGATTGACTTGTCACAGAAATTTTGAAACACATGGAAAGTCTACAAGGGACACAAAGTTGACCCCCAGACATGGAGCTAAATGCTGAGTTAAAATATATATACAGGTATTCACTGAGTTAAGGACATCAGACATAAGGACGACTCCTAGATTTGAACGGGGCTTCCCTGCTCCCTTGTGTGCAGGACGGAGGTTTGATGGGCAGTAGGGGGGTAGTTTGCATGACTTGCAGAAAAAATCGTTTGCTGTTCTGCAACATGTTGTAACTCTTTATTGACCAAGACAAATTCTGCAGGTGTTTCTTTTTTGCATATCAAAGCACAGCTTGGTCCAAAAGTAATTTGTTGTGCCTTGTTTGTGACTAACTCACAGTGAGGATTTTATACAGTAACTGACACCACGCTGCTTAATAATATATTGAGACAAACATCTGTTATTAATAATTACAATTATTTAAATAATGTACCTGTTCCGACTTACATACAAATTCAACTTAAGAACACACCTATAGTCCCTATCTTTTATGTAACCCGGGGCTACCTGTATTATGCTTGCCACAGGGTTTGTAATTCTGTTGAGCTCTTTATTTGATCTAGGCACCAATGCTAAACAGGTTCTTATCCCCCACTACAATACATTTCAGCTTAGTGTTATCATTCAGTCATTCTGTGAAGTTACCTTTTAATTGTGTTCTTGATACTATGTTGCATTGCCTTATAGGTGCTATACGTAATATATTATAATAATAATAATAATAATATTATCTGGATAGAGTATTTGCAGCATTTAAAGCTAGTTGTTGCTCTTTTGAACTCAAAGCACACATCCACAAAGTGCACAGGAACATTTTCTTGGTCTATTTTCCCATTTGCCATAAATATTTCTCATTCCTGAGTGGAAGAGACAATATCAGCACTACTTTCTTAGACTTCAGCACACGCCATAATGTCCCTGAGACTCTGGAAGGTGACATATGCTACAATAATGCTGACTGCTTTCTGTGGACATGACATTCGGAATCACACTCAATTTAACATTTTTTGCAGAAATGCCAAAGTGTTATTTACAAGCTCTGGGAAGTGCCGAGCGGCTGAAATGTACCGCTCAGACCTATACATCCTGCAGACGCTTTATGCTTTGATATAAAATCAGAAATTAATTTTCAGCTACCTTCCAAGTTTCTAATGGCCTGAAGCAGTTTATTACCTAGGCATATATATTTATTCAGGAAGCCATTGAAAAAGACTTATGTATAGAGTATATATAGAGTATTTATATTTTATGAAGAACATTGCTAAGTCCCTATAGTTTTAGGACCTATTTAGATCTACGCATGCATTAACATGCATTGCATTAAAGCAGCCCCTAATGAATGGGCTGCCAGCGGCATGTTCTAAAAATAGTACAAAACCAATTTTTTAATACAACCTACTACAATATATATTATGCAAGTGTTTTTAGGGGGTTTAAATAAAAAAGAACTGCTGCAGGCTTTAATGGAGGAAGAAACTACTTTTCTGAACTTCCCATGTAGTGTTCCATCATTCCAGGCCAGAAAATCAAGATGATGAACCCAGCAGAGAAGATGTCAATGGCATCAACATAGGGGAGCATAGACATTGCATTGCTGGAGGAGAACACTTTGGGAAATGAGGGTTCTATACAAATGGATTGTGCAAACTTGTACAGCAAACATTGCTGGATCACTCAGGTTCTCCCATGATAGTTTATCTTATCCTGTCTTGTAGAGCTTTAGTAAATCAAGAGCCCCGAGGGTTCCTAAATCAAATATGCTTTACACAAAGGCCATGTTTCATCCCAAAGAAGCCATGGCCCATTCATTCTGCAGAGGAAGTAGACCACATTCTATGTGCATGGGGACAAATATATGTGTAGCCTATCCTAGGATTAGTACATCTGTACTCAACCAAGCTGATCAGAGTGCAGTAGTAATGCCCCTGTCTAATTAATTACTTTAATTGAAAATGTATTGATCTCATGAGACATAAGATAATTTCAGGTTTGGATCTAGAGAGCTTTTAAGACACTGCAATCTTTTGTACAGCAGCCAAAGTAACGTTTATTCCGCGATTTGCGCTACATCAGCAAAAAGTCAAAGTCACCTACATTACAAAAATTGCATGGGTATTCCCAGTAAAAAAGGCAAAGTTCTGGAGTATTTTACTAAACATATTTGTTTTTAATCCTTCCAATATCAACTGCTGAAAGCAAAGCGCAAATGGTGTCGGCTGTAGCAAAGACTGGAACACCAGCATCCTCTACTGGTAAAGATAAATTATTGCCAACATAAAATGTTCAAGCTGTACCCATTAATGATATAAAATGCTATATTTTAATACATTTTAAATTTTACTGGCTGGAAATGTTCCCTTGCTCATTGATTACAGAAGGTTAACGCATGCTGATGAATGCAGTTAGATTGTGAATTTCTCTGCCAGTCCAAAGTCAGATTTATTTTTCAAGGTTACGGCAAGGACACCCTGCCCTAGACTTGCTATGCAAAATTGCCTGATAAAAAGTCTGTGCCTAAAATATTGCTTGTTTGTTTCAAGGGAT
Organism: Pyxicephalus adspersus; assembly: GCF_032062135.1. NCBI lineage: Eukaryota > Metazoa > Chordata > Amphibia > Anura > Pyxicephalidae > Pyxicephalus > Pyxicephalus adspersus. Next base: position 16,698,221 of record NC_092865.1, on the reverse strand, counting down.
TATTTTATACGTACATTTCATCTCGGCAGCTTGCTAAACATTTTCTTGATATATTGATATATAATTTAATGTGCAGTTTAATTAAATCATGCATAACTTTGATCCTGAATCTTTATGCTAAGGTTGAACTTGAAAATGCAAAGCAGACCTTATACAAGGTGCCCCCCCATACTATGACCATCAACCCCACTCCCCCTATTTATACTGCATTTAGACTTTTCCCATGGTATTTACCACCCTGGGGGCCTACTGTCAAACACCATAGAAGCAGGCTGTCACTGCTGGGTTTTTTTAAGATATTTACAAAGGCATGTGCAGACATTTGAAAGCGGCTGCAAAAACCTAGCAGAGCATTTCCTTTTTTGCTCACTTTTCATGTGCGGTGCACTCTGCCCTTTGCAGCCCTAAGTCCCAAATCTCAGCCAAGAAGCCATCTGCATGGAGATTGCATGCTCTTACTATGTTTGATTCGGTTTCCCAAAAACATGCAGTTAACTGGCTTACCCCAAAATTGACCTTAGAACGTGTTAATGACATATGACTATGGTAGGGACATTAGATTGTGAGCCCCTCAAAAGGATATTTTTGAAGCTGCCTGTAAAAATTACTTGCAAATGCATGAAAGCTTTCTTAATCTTTATTGAGCAGTTTCCAGTCTATGGCGGTGGCAGAAGAAGGGGGCAAATCATCCCTGGATGCTACATGCCACCGTCAACCACCTGCCAAATAAAGGATAATAAACAGAGCCATTTAGTCCAATGCTAACCTTGTTTTGCAAGTGTTTTGGAGAGGTAAACTGCACAAAACCACCTGCAAAAACAGCTAGTCTGAACCCTTTTTATCACGCAAAAGAGAAGTGCTACACCACATAGCTGGAGAATAGGGTGGAGGAATCTCTCACACGTCATGGGATACTATATGTCCACATATTTACATGTATGGAGGTCTTTAGGTTGATCATGGGAGGCTGTAGGGTCTTCTTTAGCTGAACAGTCCTTGCTTATACAAGGTGGAGCACTAATGATAATGTCAGTGCCACCCTCTGCACCTGTACACCATAAGGATGCCCAACGCACTCAAGGGCTGGTTCCATGATACCTCACATCTAGCGTCTTCAGTCCTCTGGATTGATTAGTGTTGAGTGTCTTTTAGCCTGGAAGAATAAAACACATCGTGCTGCATAAAATACTATAGAGATGGTGTTTTAAACTTTCAAGCTTTTAAACTTGTTGTATTAAGGCCATAGCAAGCACTCGTTGCAGTCTCTGGCACATAGCATCCATGCCATCTACTTTGATTGGTTCTCTCCAGCAACTAGTGTGGCATCAGACAAATGCATTCCCCTGCAAAAAAAAACAAAAAAACAATTCTTTACAATTAACACAACCTAAAAGTCGAATTCACATTGAGCTTAATGAGTATAAGTTGGAATTAAGCTAACATATGGTATTGAGTATAGGTATATTTTAAATTAGTGTTCATTTTTGGATCTTTTTAACTTTTAGAAAAATGTACATCCTTGTAGCCTTTTCTTTTTTTAGCATTTACTCTGCACATATAAACTGCCTAAATAAAAGCCTATATAGAACTTTTAAAGTGTCAGTATAAGCTATGAGAAAGCCCTTTCCAGATTTCATGTCAGGTCCGCAGGTGAAGTGACTTTACCTTTCTGAAAAATGTTGATACTGTATATGGTACATAATCTATATATCTGTACTGTATTATGGTCTATTACTATGCAGGGAGGACATAGAATATATACCAGTCTCTGAATCACTTTGCTTAAGGTGTAGCATGCCCAAAACAGTATACTGCAAATCTTAAAATACTAGCATGGCCCAAGAAGGGATTCAAAATCCCCAAACATGCTTGCCAAATTCCAATGCAGTTCACAGCCTGCGTTTGTTTTGTAGGTATTGTGACAGGCTATTGCTGTAGAATTCTGACACCAATGGAGACAAGGGAAATGCCTTCTCTTGCTTGCAGCAGTCTGAGAACATCTTCCCAGCCTAGGCAATGTCATTTGTCTTTTATTTTAAAGACTAAATTTTATTATTATGATAATTTTTTTGGTAGTATACTCTTGTATATTGTATCATCAGAACATTTTGATGCCTAAAGTTCAACTTCAAATTAAATAACGGCATATATATAAATATATTGAATTTTTGAACGTGTGTTGATAAGGATTGTGGTTTACAAAGCAGCAAATATATATATAGAGCTATATATATATATATATATATATATATAGTGTATAGTGTATATAGAGTGTGCTGCATAGAATACTATAGAGATGGTGTTTTAAACTTTCAAGCTTTTAAACTTGTTGTATTAAGGCCATAGCAAGCACTGGTTGCAGTCTCTTGCACCTTTAAATAGCATCCACGCCATCTACTTTAATTGGTTCTCTCCAGCAACAAGTGTGGCATCAGACAAATACATTCCCCTGCAAAAAAAAAAAAAACAATTTCTTTACAATTTACCTAAAAGTCGAATTCATGAGCTTAATGAGTATAAGTTGGCATTAAGCTAACATATGGTATTGAGTATAGGTATATTTTAAATTAGTGTTCATTTTTGGATCTTTTTAACTTTTAGAAATTAGTGCACCCTTGTAGCCTTTTCTTTTTTTTTAGCATTTACTCTGCACACATAAATTGCTTAAATAAAAGCTTATATAGAACTTTTAAAGTGTCAGTATAAGCTATGAGAGAGCCCTTTCCAGATTTCATGTCAGGTCCGCAGGTGAAGTGGCTTTACCTTTCTGAAAAATGTTGATACTGTATATGGTACATAATATATATTCTATATATCATATTTATTATCTGTACTGTATTATGGTCTATTACTATGCAGGGAGGACATAGAATATATACCAGTCTCTGAATCACTTTGCTTCAGGTGTAGCATGCCCAAAACAGTATACTGCAAATCTTAAAATACTAGCATGGCCCAATAAGGGATTCAAAATCTCCAAACATGCTTGCCAAATTCCAATGCAGTTTACAGCTTGCGTTTGTTTTGTAGGTATTGTGAAAGGCTATTGCTGTAGAATTCTGACACCAATGGAGACAAAGGAAATGCCTTCTCTTGCTTGCAGCAGTCTGAGAACATCCTCTCAGTCTAGGCAATGTCATTTGTCTTTTATTTTAAAGACTACATTTTATTATTATGTTTATTACTTTTAGTAGTATACTCTTGTATATTGTATCATCAGAACATTTTGATGCTTAAAGTTCAACTTCAAATTAAATAACGGCATATATATAAATATATTGAATTTTTGAACGTGTGTTGATAAGGATTGTGGTTTACAAAGCAGCAAATTTTTCCCAGTCCTATATTGTACTTTTTTGCTTAGCAAGAGCTGTATATATTAAAAAGAACACAAAACCCGATTCAGTATTGTAGAACAAAACACAGGAGCCATTTCTGCTCCGTATTACATGCTTTGTGCAGGACAACGCTGTTGTGAAGGAGTCCTACCAAGGAAGTAAGGCGTAGATCTTGTCCTTTTCCCTAACAACTACAGGCAGGAGCGACAGCCAACACCACTAACTGATCATGGCACCTCATAATTCAGCCAGGCCTTGGCATGCTGCCCAACCAATTATTATTTTACATCTACTCAGAACATTATGACATCTCCAGAGCAACATTAAAATTGCTTATATAAAAATTGGCCGATACTAATATTCTTCGCTAACTTCTCTGACTTGACCCAAATAGCCATTATTTCCGAAAGTGCACTTTGCATAAAAATCTGCACTGTATTCTGCCGGTTATTTCATGCTGCAGATTTGACTTTTTGTTAAAACAAAGATACATTTGAGGACTCCTTCAAAGTAAGTGAGTTTCCCCAGTGATGCAGGGAGGTCTTCAGTGAGGGCATGTCTTCAGACCCACCAGCCCATGTCTGTGTTATAGGACTGAGCTGCTTTTGTTCATTAAAAATCCTAAAATGTATGTCTGCAAAAATAATGAAACGTAGTAAATCTCTGCAATGCATACACATTCACCCATTTTCAATCATTTTACATATACTATGGATGTAAAGCGCTGCGTAATATGTTGGCGCTATATAAATTCTTTATAATAATAATTGATGTGCCCGAAAAGTTCTTGTTGTGATCTGAAACACACCGCCTATTTAGTTTTGAACACCATTGACTGAATGGTAAATGGTTTCACCCCCAACCAGTTGTCTTATGCTAAACTTCTGTCCTCATCTTCCCAGCATTGGCACTGATTGCTCTGCATACCACCCACATTGTGAAGGTAGGTAAGAGGGCCACTTATTTTTAGATCAAAGTATGTAGCCAAATTATACACCCTGGTCAAGCCCTGATTTTGCAAACCATAAAACCTATTGGCTTAAAGCTACATTTTCTTTATATTATCTGTTGCAAAAAACGTATAGAAGTACTAGGTTGGATAGAGAGGTTTAGTGCAAAACAATATATTCTTTTAATAAATAATACAGTTTTATGGGTGTATATCCATTAAAAAAGAGGGACAACTATACAGAAAAGAGGGACAAAGGTACCTGGATTTTAGAAAAAGACAGATGAAAGGTACTGTATGTTCTGTAGTCCAGTATAGGAACTAATAGGGTTTAATTGGGATTCTTGAGATTAACACAGGAAGTGTGCACAGGACAAATCAGAATGTATGACTTTTTCTTCACTCAGATATAAAAAAAACACATCCAATGTTATATTTAACAGACCAAAAGGTAGCAAATAATAGGAATTCAATATTGGGTTTGCATGCTCTTTAAACATGTTTTTATTAGAATAAGAAGTACCTGGATTTGTCTTATCAGCCTCCTGTAGGCTGGTACTAGCACTTGGGAGTGGGGGGGATAGCTTTACGAGCCAATCAGGTTTGGCTGCAGTTTACATGTGCTGGCAGTAAATGTTATTAAATACTGCAGGATTAGAGTGCTCTAGACCTACCTGTGCTGGTAATGTGGTGGAGATTGAGAACCTGGTTGTTCTGTTTAGCAGAAGTTCCATGATCACAATATTAGCTAAATCGAAATATTAATTATGTGGTAAATGTAAGTTTCCTTATTCATATTTCATCTGTGTATTTGGTTTCCTGTCAGGAAAAATCATATTTCTGTTATCATTAGAAACTTTACTGGAAAAAATCACATTGGTGATTTCGTTAAATGGACTGCATGGCTATATTGGCCTTGCTCTATCTTGCAGGAAAACTCTTTTAGTAGCCAAAGCTGCATTCAATACACTGCACATATGTTAAATTTTTACCAGTTTACTTCCAAGCAGAATAGTGTGTAGTGGGCAATGAGTGGGCCATGTGCAATCACTACCCCACCGATTTACCATCACATGGCAGAACTAGTAATCAAAGAAGAAGGAAAGAAAAAGTAAAGCAAGTAAATCTGTTTTTTTGGCTATGTATACTTGTATTGTATTAGATTATCACAGGTACAATAATTATTAGTATAAGTACAAAAATTACAAGTGGTCTTTTCCCATTCTGTAATTCTGGGGGTAAGTAGACCGAATAGCTAAACATCTCTTGTTCCGACGCGTTTCACCTATTCGGCTTTCTAAGGGGATCTATGAAGATCGTTTTTTACGAGTTAGATGATTTGACCAAAATGTGTACCAGGGATATCATATAGATAAGTGATATTATGATTTCAGTATAATATTTTTTGTTCAATGACAGAAAGTGTTAGGGGCTCTGTGCATAGTATTGGCAGAATGGAGGTGCTGATGTTCAGTATGCAAAGGGCTGGGATGTGAAAATCCCATGGCAGAGTGTGTAGTTGTCCTCTTGCCTAAGGGAGATCTCCATGCCTCCAGGTAATTACCAAGCATCAGAGCGTGGTCCTGTAACCCATGGGCAAATTCACCAGTCCTCCAGGTTACTTCCAAGCAGCAGTGTTCCCCTACTCTATGGGTGATCTACAGTTCTCCAGTTAATTTCCAAGCAGCAGAGTGTTCAGTACTTTGCTTCTCCATTAATGATCCCTAGTCCAGCAGTTTACTAGCGCTAGTGTGCAGTTGTCCAGCACACAAAGGGTGACCACCAGTTCACCAGTTTATTTCCAAGCAGCAAAGTGTGAAGTGGTCCCCTACCCCATGGGTGACTACCGGTTCTCCAATCACCCAGCAAGATCCAACGAGAATCCTGCTAACCACATATAGCTGAAAAAAAATTAAAATTCCCAGTACTTCCAAATATGACAGAGCATATGGTATACTCTGTAGTATGACCAAATATCGAGATGGTCACAGGGAGAATTCAACTTCTAAAACGATCTAAAACTTGTGTGGTTTCTGTCTGCTAAAAAAGGAAAAAGCAGTGTAAAAGTGAAGAAATGGTATGTGCAACTGGAAGTAAAGAGAACTTGTTGTTTTACTTTTCATTAGCAAAGCAAAAGTTCACTTCAGGGGTGCAGGATCTAATTAGGCAAACATTTCCACTCCTAGATGAAGGCTCTTCAAAAAATATGGTGGTAGGGTGCTGTGAAATTGTTTGGAAGCTAAGTACAGCATGCTGCCAGCTACTCTTATCAGCCATGTTCTGCCTGTGTCATAAAGGCAATCACAGGGATCCAGTGATGACACGGATGAAGGTATGTCATGAAAATGGAAATGTTTCTTTAAACATTCCATTGGCATTTGGATGAGGGGGATGAGAAGGAGGTAAAAGAGGAATAGGTTAGCAAAATAAACCTTTGCTGTATACTTGTACACTGTGTAATTACCTTCTTGGCTTTAATTACCTTTTTTAAATGGCAAGAGTTATTCCATAGCTCTTGCATAAGCACAAGGGCAGGGCTTGGTGCGTCTGTGAACTTACATCTTTCCATGTTCAGATGTCTGGACATTTGGCACGACTCCCAACAAGCATTTGGTTGTATATCTCAAATCTAGCAACACAACATATGCCAAGTGAGACAGCCTCTACAGGCATAAATCTAACCTAAATGCCTTGTCAGCAAGGTGCTCGCTCAGCAGATGGTAATGGAATCGCTGACAACTGCTTGCATGAAGCAGTTTCTTCTCAGTTTTCATTTCAGACACAGCACTGCTATATAGCTGTGGACGCCGGGGTACATTGGGTGCCTCTAGCTGGGTTGCAGAAAGATGCACTGCAAGGATAAGGGGAACTGTAATCTTGTCTAGTAATATTTTTAAGGTATACATGCAAGAATGTTAAGATTAACTGACCCTACCTGGGTGTATTTTTTAAAATATAGGCATTCTAAAAACTGTGTCAGCTATTTATTTTTGTCTGTTTCCCTGTTCCAGTATTTTCTTCACTTCCTGTTTGGTGAAGTGTTGTCCCAGAACAAAAAGTAAAGGAGATCCCTCTAATCGAGCTCAGGATGGCAGTAAAACCAGATTGTAGCTCTAAACCTTCTCCATGTTCTCAGTATCCTGACGACCCTCCAGAGATTCATACGGACTTAGATTTGTTCAGTTGCTTTTCTAGCACCTTAGTATTCTCCATCTAGACCATGCCTATGCATTACAGCCCCAAAAATGTCTATGAGAACCATCTCCGATCATCTTTGGCCTTGGGACACAGCTCCAAAGAAGTCCATGAAGTGTAATGCGTGTTCCAAGGACAGTGAAGACTTGCATGGGAGAAAAAAACAGCAGGGGAGCCACCTGTCTGATCTTGGCAGGATGGTAAGGATGGCCTCCTCCCTTAAGCCAAACTAAATGATCATCATGCCGAGATCTGACTGCTAGTGGCGATTACAGTTCCCTTTTATCCTAGTTAGTTGCCCTCCTGCAACTAGAATAACTGCACTTAAAGTTCAATTATCCCTTAGGCAAAACTGCTTTTTAATTCTGGATAAAGTAGGGATAAAACTTTTTCTTTTACATTAAAGGTTAGAGAAATTCTCAAATTTAGTGAACCAATGTCCCGATTGCACAATTCTACTTTCCCTTTCCTAGTAACAAATCAGCATTTTGGATGTCATACTAATTTTGCTCCCTGTGACAAGGTTTCAAAGAGTGAATAATGAAATTCTGTAGTCAGAATACTGACCACAACAAAAACTTAACAGGAATTCCAACCAGCGGCAGACGTAGCCAACAGTGGGTCCTTGTGCAGAACTGACTTACGGCCTCCCCTCCACCCTAAATTGTCCACCCCCACCAATTACCAATCACTCCAAGGCACAATTACCCTGGACTCTTACACCAGGGGTCAGCAAACTTTTTTAGCTACTAGGCCATTTTAGGAGGTCAAGAAGGCATACTAGGCCAGACTCTCTCGAGTCCCATGCTGATGGCCCTACCCCCCACCAGGAATGCCCCCGAAGGGAAATTCCTCTCCTCTGCATGCATACGGAGGAGAGGGAATGTCCCTGAAAGCAAATCCCTCTCCTTCTCAATGCATACAGAGGAGAGGGAATGTCCCATTACCCCCGGATGCTGCTCCAGAGCCGCAGGTTGCCGACCCCTGCTGGCCGGGATTAGGCCAGATCGACCAGGGGGGCGTTAGGCCAGAACATACTACTGGCTAGGCCGTATCTGGCCTAAAGGCCGGAGTTTGCTTACCCCTATCTTACACAGTCTCAAATTTACACAGGCTCCCACTCTGCACACCATCTTTCTCTGTGCCTTCATTCTGGTCTTCCATCACAGCATGGTTCATATATTAAAATACAGCATAGAGTGTCAGTTATCAAACTCCCAGACATCACATTTCCTTCCATAGAGCATCTGGTCTGTTAGACCGACTCAGCAGGCTCAGTGATCTGGGCTGAGGCACAGGACAGGAAGAAATGAGCCAATGAAAGGGCTCATGTTTGGGCTGTTGTTGGCTGAGAAGGGTCTGTGGCCCTTGAGCACCGGCACATTTTGCACCTCCCTATGTCCAACCTTGGTTCCAACCTTAGAACACTCTATCCAAAACTAAAAAATGGCTTCAAATACACTACGAAAACTTCTGTTGCAGGTTAGTGGGTGTGTAGGGTAAGCAGTGGAACTTTTGGCTGTTTCATCGAACTCAAAGGTGATTCATTGATAAACACAAATCTTCTGCCAATGACCTTTGGTATACAATAGGGGGTCAGTGTTTGTGAAGTTCGCTGTATTATAAATATATTGCATGTTGCAGATACCTAGACCACCCAAGATACCAAACATATATATTAGAAGAAAATTGTGGCAAACATGTCTTCCAACAAGCTGGAAGGTGAATGTGGCCTAATTAGCTTTTTAAAAACAGCAAAAGAACAAAGGGGAGTCTGAACGTGAATAAGAAGGAAATTATTAGCAAACTGATCATTACCTATTTTATAAATATTACCTTTTGTATATGTATAACTTGCATATGTACATGGGGCAGCCATAGTTGATCATTACAATACAGGAAGAGACATATATACAAATCCTATGGCATGTAAAACAGCTCCATGTGGAGTATGCATTCCATCATTAATCAGCTGTTTACATGGAGGTCAGCTTTAGGATTACATGATACCCATAATACGCCTGCTAGCCAGATCATGTGATCTTTTGCCTAGGCTTTGAGGAGGTTGAACAGCTCCCCAGCAACAGCATATATTTACTGCAAGAAAACGGGATTTTTTTTATTTGAAATGATAATAATGAGATTTAGTTATGCTGACATATGCCCCATTGCGTCATGGAAAGTGTGACTTTTACTGATGAGTCCAATTTAATCAAAGCCTCAGTTCAGACTTTCCACCTTTTTAGCCTGTAATGTATTCGCTGGGTATTCATTTTTGATTCCATTATAATTAATTACCTTCTTTTTTCCTTGACACTTTACTTTGTTGTGTCCATCTGGACATGGCCCCTTTTGTCATATTTTAGTGGCTGCCATGGATGTTGTGTACTTGAATGTACCCCTGTCTCTTCATGGCTGGTCAATACCTCCTAAAATCATTGTAACTGGTAATAAACTCTAGTACTGTTTGCACAATGCAGCTTGTAGTTGAGCAAGGGGAGAGGCTGAACATTCTAGAAAATTTTTGTTGGGTTCTGTTACTATTTTGCAGTGTCAATGGCAGGAATCTAAATGGCAGGGGAGCCATGGTATAGGAAAGCATAGGGAATGGCTATTTCCTACAGGGTTCCTTTACACCCTTCATGTTGTGGGGGCTTTCAAAGTATTATATATATCTTAACATCCTTAAAAAAAAAATATTCAGGCCGGGTTAATCAAGATGGTTGAAGAACCTGGAAGAAGACTGGGTAAGAATGGCGTGAGATGAAACAATTATAGAGGAGTGAAGTTAAAAAAATTGCAGTCAGGGAGGTACGTTTTTTATTGCAGAAGAGATATTTAGTGCAATAAAGGATCAAGAAGAGAAGACATAGCACTGTAGCATTGGTAAAATGAATACCATGATTGACCAGGAATGGTGACCCCAC
>NC_092865.1:16607744-16687203 GCF_032062135.1 Pyxicephalus adspersus | reverse complement strand
GAATGCCAAAATGCATATTGTGGTCAGGAAGGAGTTAAAAGAAAATGATGCTTAGAAAACAAAAGTTGCAGTAATGCAAGTTTTATTTTGTTGGTAAAAACAGCAGAGGTAGAAGGGCATAGCAGGGAAATAGCACAAGACATTTATCTGTATTAGACTTTCTATAACTGGTTCAATTCAATTATCCTCTTTCCACACTAAAAGCTAAAGCACACAAACTTTGTCTTGCTTGTGTGATACATCAGTAAGTAGGGAAGCATTTATCAACATTATGTTGTGTTCATGCTTTGAGGGTAAAGAAATCTCTAGTGGGGCTCGCCAGCCTTCTGTAACCTCTGCTCATGAACGTCAAGTCAGCTGAGATCTGTGCACATCATTTATATACATTAGTACTAAGTTGAGCCCGGTCTTAAGACTTCAAGGCATTATTCCTACTGTGCATCAGTCCAACTCTAAAAACTACTAAAGGCCTCAAAGTTGTTAAGTGGAAAATTAATATGTTCTGGTTCTTGGGGGTTCTCCTTAGATAACTTTATACAGAATTTCTTCCAGGGCGAAATTTCCATGAAGCATGGGACCATCATTTATGTAATACATTTATATAGCAACAACGAGTACAACGATGAACAAATCTCTTTGCCCAAACTTTGTTAGAATGGTCTGCAATAAGGGCATGCTAGCTGCCAATTACCAATCTACCAGATGAACAAGCTGAGGAAGGGCAAAGGTTCCTCACATCTGACCTATGCTATCTAAACAAATGCGTCAGATAGATTGCCTAGTTTATTGGGGATGGCAAATGTTATTAAGTTTTCACTGCATCATCCTAATGGAGTCACCCTTATTTGGAGTATACTTAGCCTAGGGGCAAAGGGGCGGGTTCTTTTGATTACACGCACAGACATAGACACATTGATACTATTTACCCTGCCCAGCTGCTCCGACCTTGAGCCATTGGAATTACAGTAACTTCAGGCTATAAAGAAGATAGTCACCTTCTAGGAATTTTTAATAAGGTCTGTGCTTAGATTTTTTCCCACTTCCTGTCTGGTGAAACCATTGTCATTGAAACAGTATGGGAAAATAAATCTCTCTATGGAGACTGGATTGCAGTAAAACTGATAGGAGTTGTAATCTTTTCTCATGTTATCTAAAACTGGAAAACAAATTTTAGCAGGACATACACTTGAGGTTTCTCTTAATTCCTGTACTGTGTGAGACCTGACCAGACCTGTTAAAGAAGAAGGAACTTAAAGAGCCACTCACGTCTATCCTGATTCACATACTACTATCTGTCTTGTACCTGGTGGATGCCCAAGGTGACAAGGATAGCCAATTTGGCCTTGAGGTCCTCATGTTGATGACAGGAAGTGCTGGGCATTAGGAGGGCACCAGTGCCAATAGAAGCAGATCTGGAATTTATACTGGGAGGCAAGGTACAGAAAAGCAGATCAGAGATCAGGTCACAGGCAGGAGTTAGCAAGGTGAAGGCATGTGCAATACCAAGCGGGAGAAAAAAGCAGGTCCAGGAAGAAGCCAACATTGCCAACAGTAACACAAAGTCCATATAAGGCTAACAGAAGGGTAATCCAACAGCATGATCAGGGTACAATCTAGGATGCTATAAGTAATCCAAAACAGGCAACAGGTCAGGTTCATACAGGGCTGAAGACCGGCCAGCAAGGCAGCAAGCATGGAACTGGGCTTACATAGGCATGTTTCTTGTGTTAGTTGATAAATACGAGTGCACATGCGCACTCTATGCACTGTTTGCACAGTGACGTGCATGTCTATGCACATGGAGGCATGCATGGGTCACACCTGGGAGTATGAGCACACTCCTGCACAAATTTTTTTTACAGGTGTGCATAAAAGCATGGGCATGCACCCTGACCAGTTTTACATGCTTTTCCCTTTTCCCATTTAGCACTGAAAACATGCTAGGATAAGGAATGATGACCAGTGTCTTGATGTATCTCCATTGTCCAGCCAGCAATTAGTGGCCATTATATATTATCTACATTAAAAAAAAAAAAAAAAAAAAAAAGGTGATGTACATTATTATGCTGTCCAGTGCCTACTCACAAGACCGTCTAGACGGAATTATCATTTTTCACATAAGGCAGTTCAGATATATGAGTTTCAGTTGGGTATTTAACTCTTTTCTTGGAGTTTTGATTCAGTTTTTTTGTAAATGCATTTTTGTTAATATACAAAATTTCACTGCCCTGAATTATCAAGACTGATAATAAGCCCAAAAATATACTAGTAAGTTAATTGGCTTTGCCCCGAAAATTGCCCTTAGGTTTTGTAAGGAACATTAGATTTTGACCTTAGGCTTTTACAGTACAATCATGTCATGAATTCACATCTAAATGATGACAAACTCTCATGCTGCAATACACTATGATATATTTTAATTGCTTAGACAAAATTGTTGATCCAACCAATCTTTTCTATTATTTTCAGTTGAAATTTAATCAGGCAGGACATTTTTTAAATATTGGTTATCAATCTCATGGAACAATGATAATACAGATCCATTATCAAACAAGTGGATGGCACATGGATCCGAAAAGATAGATTTACATGGCAATCGGTATACCAATTGAAAATAAAATCTAAATCTTTTGGACTATCTTTGTGGATACCCACTATTAAAAGCTTGCGATGTGTAGGGGTAAACAAAGGGATCTGGTAAAATAATTTGGCATTGGTGGCAAAAACAAAAAACTAAAACTTTTTTTTTTCGTTGAGCTTCGTTATCTGCTGCGTTGCTGTTGTATTATGTGGAATAATCTAGTTTATTTTATTCATTGTTGTTTATATTGGTTTTTCATCCTGTGTATATTTATTTATCAGTATTTGTGTACTTGTTGTTTGTAAGAAATTTAGATCTTAGTAGTACTTTAGTACTTAGTACTAAACTACTATCTTTAGTACTTATTTACTTTTGAGTTTGCTGTCTGTTTCTCAAAAAAGAAAAAAACAAAACATTACCAGGGCTGTGATAGTTGATAGGAGCTTCCATACCTCCCAGGGGTCATTTGTGACCAAGAAAAAACAAAACCCCCAAATCACTTAAATTTTACCATTTTTCTCGTTGACTGCATTACACATTGCCAATGTGGAAAAATGCCCCCCCAAAAATTTTGCAGGAATTGAGGTAAAAAAAAAGACTGAATATTTTTTATTTTAATTTATCAGGTGGTCAGCACCAGTACCCACTAGACACCAGTCCCCCAATCTAACATTGCAGTCTTCACCTTTAGCAAGCCCCCGCTCAGCCTCCGGAGACTGGTTGCTTCTCCCAGCACACGGTTGCCCCCAGGACTTAATTCGCAAGGGGTGGAATCTAGGGATAAGCTGGCAAGGGCCCATAGATTATGGGGTTTAGGTTCTACAAGGCAAATCCATAGTATAAAGCCAAGGTCATACACGGGCACCAGACAAGGTACAGGGGGACTAGGCACAAGCAGAATCGGGGTCACAGGCAAAAGGTCGGTCCCGGCTGTGTACAAAAGATAAGCCAGGAACAGGCAAGGTCGGCAACAGTAACACGAAACTCACTTCAGCACAAACTAACCCAGCTAAACGGAGCCAGATAATTATCTCCTAACATGAGGATTGTAGGACTATTCTACCTTGTATAAAGAACTAATTCAATGTGTCTGTGTTTGGAGCAGCTGCTTTTTTCTTCCACCTTCCTTCACATTTGCTGTGGCTGCTTTCCACAGCTGTTGTCACTGTTTACTAACACTTTAAAACTAATTTTAACATTGCATAATCAACTTTTAGCAACATGAGCCTGACCTATGATAAGAAAATACCCAACATTCGGTACACAGATGAGGCAATATTGTTTGGGGCTTGTTTCCACTAGTGCATCGCGTTAACACTCAAGACATGAATTGGTGGCACCCTAAATGGCACCCCAAGCATATATTACCAAGTCACCACTGTGCAATACTGTTTTCTTCTTTTATCAGTGTAGCATGTAATTCAGTTGCAGTGCATTGGGCAGCCCATTTATATGCATGGTATCATCATGCACAACCGTACTAGGAACAGGTCCTGATCCAAATCTATATGGAATTGGTAATGTTTCGCCACATGGCCAAGAGGCATTTGATGCCATTACCTCTGCTAAAGAGAAAGCTTAGTCAATGTGATCCAGCACTGGAGGAGTTTTCAGCAGCATTTTCACCAGAAAATGGTGAATATTGTAGACTTTCTACAGCTCTTTATATAGTGATTGCAGCAAAACTGCAAAAAAAATGTAAAGCTTTACCATTCACCTTCTCACATTTACTGCTGATCATTGCAGACTGCGGTGAGCCCCAGCAATCTATCATGAGCTCAACCGTGGCCCCAACCTCTTCCATTCTAAGTAAATAGGAGAGATCGGGACCCTATTTTTGCATGCAGCTGTACAGGACAGATCACAAGACAGTTCCTAAATATGACATGTTGCATTTGGCAACATGGTTGTTACCTGAAGATTTTCAATGTGGCTGCAATTGCATGCAAATGTTTTTGGCCACGATTTGCCACTTCTGCCAGCACAGCAACTGCTTGCTGTGCACCCAGGATTTACCAGCTGCATGGCTTGACAGTGCTGGTCTGAAAAGGCCCTAAAGGGCAGTTAGTTGATTGCATTGTTCAAGTGAAGGGAGCAGTTGGGAAGCATGAGGCTGCAGCAGATCAACAGAGCACAACATGGTTTCCGAAGCTGTCAAGTCGCATTTGACCATGCAGCTGCTTTACCTTCTCTGGAGGATGAAGTGCATGCAACCATAAACAGGTGCAAATGTGTTCACCTGCAGTGCAGTTTGTAACCAATTGCACCACTTTCCACTGCAAGAATGAAAGGGGCCTAGACGAGCCTGTCATTACAATCCCCATCTGAGAAGTCTCAATGCTGTAATAATTCATAAAGGACACTTTACACTCCAACCACCAAGGACGATGCACTCTTTTCAAGGGCTGCTTGTATTTTGTCTCCAAGCTCTGTGCAGACTTGCTGAGGGGGAGGGCAGCACAAAGCTATTAAATGAGACATGATTTACTTGGGGGGGTCTGTCTACAAAGAATACAACACAATATAGAATACCCCCAGGTTGCCATGGTTGCTAAAAATCATAGCAGCTGCAGACTTAAATAAAAAGTTCTTCCTTATTAATATTAATAATTTAAAATTCTGTAGTAATATGATAATGCCTGATATGATCATGGCTCATGAATATTTAATCTAGTCACAAAAAGCAGGAATACAATTTGTGTATATATAAATATCCAAATCTATATATATTATACTCTAAAGGCTGCTTTGATTTTTTGTGCCCAAAAATGACCTACTTGATAATTCATATTCCTTGCAACAGGGCATGATCCCAAATCACTTTCCCCAGAACTACAGAATGCCTGGTATCAATGTTAAATCTGAAAGGTCTGATCTGCAACATGCTGCAGGTTAAAACGGGAAAAAAGAATGAAATGACAAATGCATTCTCTTAATATCCACACCTAGCTTTTTCTATTATTAGTGGTCCTTTCAATGAAATGTATACATTGTTGGTACAATAGTTCTTTAAATGACTTTAAAGCAGACATATCTCCAGAATTTGATTTGTTGCTGTGACTTACTGTGCATTCAGACACTTTTTTGCCTAATTAAAGAGGTGATTATTGATGTGCTTTTGTATTTATTTATTTCTATATTCGTACACCTGACCTCCAGACATAATCATTTCATCCTTTACGTTTTTTCTGGGGTGCATAGAACAGTATGTTTGACGAATCACCTCTGCAGGAAGCCACTGCAGGATTCAGTGGATAATATTTGCAATTCGCCGGGAACATTTACATGATTCAAGCCGGTTGTGTTTTGCGCTAATAGGCTGTGCACAAACAAGGAGAACGTAGAGACAATTCCCAGGAACCCCATTTCGCATACTGGAGACTGGAAATAACACCTATAAAATGTCAGCGCATTGTGACTGCAATGGTCGCAGAGCGGCAGTGCATTCTGGACCTGCTGAAACGCCAAGGCGCTGGGCACACTGAGGCTGTGTATCACAGGCCTACGGCACGTCCAGTGTAATGGGCACAGAGGGGCATTGTATCATTTCCTCCAAAGCTGGGGATATGGAGCAGCAATGCTTACCGAAAGCCTTGTGCTTTCATTACTTTACTGTTGTGCACTAAGTTTGCTTCCTATAGACTGGTGACAGAAGCAGCTGGGAAATGTTTTCTGAACCAGGGTTTATGTTTTCCAAAATAGCTCTGTAAGCAGAAATTGGCAAAAGGTAACATTTGAGCTGCCAGAAAAGTGTCACTATTTACAGCTGAAGCACATACATGAGGGTTTTTATCTGCTAAAGTACTTGTACAGGGGTATCTGGGTAAAAGTTCGCTTTGAAATAAGTCCAACTTGTAATAAGTCCTGTTTGGACACGAAAAATTTTGCTTGGTATACAACCTCCATGCTAGAACTTGTATGGGTCAAAATGAGTCACAACACCGCACGCTACCCTTATTTACCTCTCTCAAGACAAAGCCACGACTGCCCACGAACGTCAGTACCCCCGTGCCAACCATTCAGTGAACAACCCGCGCTATAACTCTCTGTGAATTACATACCTTCTCCTCCTCCTCCCTTCTCAGCACCATCCTAGTAGGCACTCGACTCTTCTCAGCAAGGTAAAGTGGGGTTAAACTTTCATTTATTTCATCTAATTAAATGTTTATATTACTCTCTTAGAGTGGTTAAATTATTTCATACAGCCCCATCAATGTATAATATGCCAATAACAATAGGATTTTTTTTCATGGGAACGGATTAATCATTTTACTTTTATTTAAAATTTGTTTGGTAAATCCAAGGACCTGGAACAGATTAAGGACTTATACCAAGGTACCACTGTATTTATATTTTTATGACAGCAAAATTATACAGTACAGTCTTGCCTGGCAGGAAACCCTTCTGCAATGTCACTATTACTTTTCCTGTGATAGTTTTACTGCGATCAGCGACACACTGATGAGCTCATCTCTCTTCTCCCATCAATATGTTCCTTACAGTGCAACACACCTAGCACATTATTTCGCTTCTCAAACCCCAACACCAATCTTTGCTGTACAGGTTCTGCAAGTGGCTTATACCAGATCAAATTCAAGTACTTAAACTGTGTGTATTAAAAAACATTGAAATGTAATTTAACAATATTTCCTACAGGGATTAAGCATTTATTAATAACCAAGTCCTTTAAACCTTCATAAAATATATATCTCTATTCAATTGTGCTTCGTAAAACACTGAACTGGTTACAAATATTATCCAACCAATATCTGACTTTGAACCCTGATTAGTAAAGATCCAGAAGCCCTTACAAACTTTATTATTCTAGACCAACTTTTCCTGACCTTTTTAACATTGGGGAACAATTCAAAACACTTTCAGGACGTCAGGGAACCCCTACTATAGTTACTATATCCACAATTCACAGTACACTGGTGTGGTGGTCAGTAAAAAGAATGTTTCTTACATTGTTGGCCATTGGGAAGTATGTCACCCTTACAGATAACCAAAAAGGTCATTGGTGTCACCTAAACTGACCTGAGAGACACAAATTGCTCATTGCTCAATGAACCCCTTTGGCCAAGCCCAACCCCACCTGGGATCTCCTCTGACGCGTTTTACCCAAAGTCTTTGGCTGAGAGATTACGTGAAATGCAACAATAAGGTCATAAGTGGGATTTTGGCTTTGTTTTTCAGGCACGGGGCTTCTGAGCACCATTCATTTTGTTCAATCCTTTGTCTGCATAAAAATCAAGAAATGCTGTTTTGTAATTCTAGTTACTTCTTGGGTCTTTTGGGGTGACCATATAAGAAAGGCCATATAACAAATCCCTAGAGTTCTGCAGGAGAACTCCAGGAGTTCATCATTGTAGAAGATTCATTGTTCCCCTTACAAGCTTCAGTGCTTAGTAATAATAGATCGATATCAGCCGGATGGTACTCCTTGAATTCTGACACCTGACCCGAGTCATGGGGCGAGAGAGTCAGATGACATGTCGGTGTTGTGAAACTGGGGCAGCATGGAACATTTTTCTTGCTTTATGGTGGTGGGCGTACGGGTGTCAGTGGATGCTGGACATCATTCTGGAATCCTACTGTTGTTAGACCTTTGCCAGGGGTTCTTGGTAACACACATTGCCAACATTTATTGCCAAGGAGATACAACCTGTATGAGAGGTTACAAAAATGCGCCGTGAAGCTACCCATTCTGGGACTGACGGCCATTATTAAATGATCACCTATGCTAAGTAGATCTTATGCAAGGAGAATTAATGTACAGTGTAATGTTTTTGTGACTCTGACTAGGGATGAGCGAGTGAGAATATTAAGTTTGATCTCGTGGCGAATCGAACCGAAGCGAGAAGGGCCTTCTGATTCGTCGAGAGGTCGAGCTTTAGCCGAACAGGAGGATTTCAAGGGATGCATCATGCAGCCCTTGAAATCCTCCGCAATCCCCGGGCACTCGAGGTTAATTAACCTCTAGTGCCCCGGAGATCGCAAACCGGGAGATGCATCTCTGGGATGCTGAATACAGCTCTGGGAATTCTCATGTTTTAATTTCCTCTTCTGATGGTTTCGTGAAATCGGTTTGCCGAAATTTTGCTGAACCATTGGAAGTTCGAGGACATTTTCATGAGAATGCCTCTGCCTCATCCCTAACTCTAACATTCAGATATAAAGTACACAGGCATACAGTTCTATTTTATATTTTTTGTGTCTTTTGTATCTCCTGTGCATATTTATTGCTATATTAAAAACTTGATGATCACACCTAATGTACCTTAAGCTGTTGATGAGAAAATGATCTTAAGGGTTTTCTGAGCTCTTAGAAACATTTCAACAATTCCTTACAAAACATTCTATATCAGTAATTGATATAATTATATACATTATCATACAATGGGTCTGGTTTATTAAAGCTGGATTCAGCAAACCTGGAATGGATTTCTAAAATCATTTCCTAATAATTGGCAAATATTTTCAATTCTTGACCCAATCTTTTTGCTGGATCACTCAAGTTCTCCCATGATAATCTATCTTAGTGTGTCTTGACTTGACTTTGACTTGAGGGGACCCTTAGAAAAGCTTTCAGGTCTTCAGTACATGTGGTGGTCAGTAGTGTGGTGGTCAGTGGGAAGAATGTCTCTCACATTAGTGAGCATTGACCTTACACATGGCCAAAAAGATTATTGGTGTCAGTTAATCTGACCTAGGAGGCACATATTGCTCATTGCTCAAGGAACCCTTAGCAAGCTCTGGAAGAACCCTAAGGAGTAACCCAGGTTGGGAAACACTGCCCTATCTTCTCTAGTCTTGGAGAGCCCTAATAAATAATTTTAGCTATCTTTCCTTTTCAAATAAATTTTCCCACTCAGAACCCTGTTTAGTTCCATAGTAAACCAGTGTCCATAACACAATTGGCCCTTGGATGGCCCTTGGTGAAGATCCACATTCTGGTTTAAGGTCTACCCCAATGCAGAAGCGCCAATTCACTCATTACCAGTTAACACTCATTGATATGATTATATTAAAAAACTGAAATAATTCAAATATACCGCTAGAAAAAATTAAAATGAGCCTTGTTTGAATACACAGATCTTGTCTATAAGCCGAAGCCATTGAATGGTTGTACCAAGAGATTAGAAACCATTGCGGTCATGCTGCAGGCATGTTATTAGAGAATCTCCAGCCATCTCACATATTACTTTCTAGGTAGAGCAGAGTGGCTTGCTGGCCTTGCTGGCTCAGAAAAGGTCAGACAGACATTATAACATACAAACAGTGCAGATATTAGCTGCGCGTGGTGGAAACTTTCTAACCTTCACAGTGAAAATCTTAAATTATTTTTGAAGTGTAAATGAAACTGGAGCTCGCCAGTGATAGATGTGGAGCGTGGAATTGCATTAGACAAATGGTGCTAACATTTTAATAGTTATTACCTTCCAAACCCCTGGGGGAACTCCAGATGGCAGAGAGGAAAGTCAAACACTCACAATTTCTTCTGCATAAAGAAAAAGTCTTTCCAGTGCTGAAATCTGTATGATTGGAATGTGCACCATTGAAACCTGAAGTCCTCGGATGTCTCTGTGCATAGACAGTCCTCTCACCGTTAATGTTCATCTGCAAGAGCTGGAAAAAGTACAAAAGGAAAGCATAAAAAAGGTCACAACTGGACTGCAATTAAAAACAGGTCAGATGATCCCTCACCCATTGGGGTTATTTTACCAAAAGGGAATTATGCTGTTCACTTACCAAGGTGTATAATCCTACATGGGATAGCACTTAGCTCAGTGAATGTGGTGATGATTGACTATGCAAAGAATACCCATCATGTACCCAATCAAGGAAAAATTAAAAAAGTGCACATGATTGAAGACAACATGTTACATTTACTAAACTAGGGAAATTTCCTACGCAAGGAGCAGAGTCAGTCTGAAATGGGAAGAGTCTATATTTTCTTTCATAAATAAAAACTCTTGATACCTGATCTTAGTCTCATCACCTGATAATAACAACAGCTTTCTAAAAAGAAAGGGGCATAAAAAAATCTCTTGAGGCAAAATACAGGCTATACATGCTGCCATACTATTTAGGGAATGGGGAAATTGATAGCAGCAAAGGGCAACTCGACCATTACATGGGTTAAGAGATTAGTGGCGTTTGCTGGAATTTTGTGCCCGTTCAATGGCCACTGTGGACCCAGAAGTTTGCTATGGAGTCAGATGCGACAATGTTGGCTTTCTAGGACAAGGCCAGTACCAGATCCTTGACCTAACGTTGCTGCAGGGCACCTGCAAATAAGTAAGATGGTGCCATCATTGGCAAGTATGCTGTGCATATTTGCTGATTAGGGCAGAAGCACATCACACATACTGCTTTACACTTCTGCTTTACATAGCAAGATAGGTTTTTAATTATCAAAATGGTCCCAGTGGTCTTCCACATGCCAGTTCGAAATATATGATAGATGAAGGAGGTGCTAACATGAGTATCACATTAGAAGATGCCTATGTCCAATGTATCCAATGTAGAGTGAAACTGTAATGGTTTTCATTTATAGAAATGTTAATAGGGCCTAAGCTAAACTTTGAAAAAACACTTTTTGATTTATTTCCTCCTGAAAATTTACAGTGCTTTTCTTAGTATGTGAAGGGACCTAGGTACTTATAGGTACTTTTTATAGCCTGAAAGCTGTGTATTTACATGATGAGAACTAAAGCACTGCTGCCTCTGACTGCTCATTTTATATTTAGTTTGAGATTTGCAGTTTGATTTGATAATGTGGCTACTATTATGGGCCTCAATGTTACACTTGCTAAAAGGCTCTGACGTGAAGAAGCAAAGCCCTGCTTCTATCAAGACGGCCACTTTTATATAGAGACAGTTCAGAGCAAGGCATTAGAAGTTGGAAAGGTCAAAGAGATCACGGGCAAAACATGTCAAGTCTTTTCCTTTATGCTGATCTTGTTTTCTTACTTTCTTTCTTGCAGGAATTTTCAGCATTTGTAGCATTTGTTTATTGCTGTTATTACGTGAGAATTGTAAAACATAAATTATATTTACAAATGTATTTATAGGTTTCTTGGCAACTAGCATTTGCCATTTGACCCAGCTTTGAAGATGTAACAGAAGAAAATATTTTACTTGAATGTAGTGATTTACAATAGCAAGGTTGACAAAAGGTGGAAGTATAGTGCTAAGCATATGATTTATATATTTTATATATAATAATATAATATATATTTTAAACACTCTACAAAAATCCAACTTTAGAAAACTTAGACAAACAACTCTGCATGAAACAAATTGTTTGTATCCCTGTTATGGCACCGCTATTGTGATGCATCCCATTTCCCAGATGGAGTTCACATCATGAGCATCTGTTGGTCTTGTCGTATCTTTGCGTCAGAGTTGAACTGATTCCCTCCATTATTGTCAACAGACAATTTTCCCATCGTTCTAGGGATGGATTAAAGTAAGATATTACATGGCATACGTTTCTCAGTATGGCTTTCCAACCATTACATTTTAACTGCACTTGTCATCGTTTCCACAACAGGCCTGTTCTTTCTGATATTTCTCTAAATTTCCAGGGTGGCGATCAATGTGATATTGTCAGGAGAGGAAACTACAGGTGTTCTTTATTGTGAACAGCATTATGAAAAGTTGTGCATGATGCAAAAACATATTAACATATTAATATATTAATTAACATATATATAATTATATATATATATAATTAATATATTAATTAACATATTAATATATTAATATTAACATATTAACACACAGTAATGAGCTGCCATGCATTGTGCTGCTGTGTGCATTTGAGCTGCCATTATGAATAAATAACTATGCGCACCAATGCTTGTGATGTGCGTTGCAGTAATGCATGTGCCTTCATGTGTAAAGACATACGCTATTTCTTTTTTCTCCCAATTTTGTTTCTACATGTCCAAGATCCCAAATTTGGGTAAATACTGTTCTTCCATGATGCAACTGTAGCTTCTCTTATTGTGATTTTGTTGCTGATAGCCAATGGAATGTAGCAGAAGGGCTGATCTATGCACATTATAGAGACTGTGTGGATTTATGATGATTTAGGCTAAAGTACCCATTTGAAAAGTATTAAATGTACAGTAAGTATTTGTATTGGTGAGTAAGCACTGTGCGAATTCCATTGATCTCAACGCAAATATTTGGTGCTGCAAGTGGGTTGATCCAGCAAATGCTGTTAAGTACTATGGGGAAAGATCTGGATATCCTGTAATGATTGCTCAATCATGTGCCAAGTTATAACTATGCCCCCAAACAAGAAACAGCACACAATGATTAGGGATTATCAGGTTTTTCAAGTTCTTGGCAGAAGGCTGAGTGGCGTCACTCTAACATGAATGGAGAGGATGGACGTTGGGGTCTGCAGCCTGTGATATATTTTTATGTTTTTTGTTTTTTTTTAACCTAGAAATTTCACAGGGTGGAGGGGAGGTGTTTAAAAATATAGTTTTTAAAGCAATGCCTGCTTTATTGATTTCAGCCCAATATTTTAAAGCAGTGGTCGCCAACCTTTTCAGGCCTACAGACCACTAAATGCACGGACTCTGGACCGCGCATGTGCAGGGAGCTGTGTGTCACTCAATGGCGAAGAATCTTCCACCATAGTGGCATCATAATGCCAGAACCACTCTCCCATCACAGGTCCTGACACAAGCTCCAGAGACACCACCCTGAGCCTGCTTTCCGCACTGGGGACGTGGTCTGTGGCTCTGGCTGGTGCACCCCCCCAGCAGGGTCCTTCTTCTAAACCCTGCTGGGGGGTTCACCAAAAATTTCCCACTAACCACTGGTTGCTGAGCGCTGAGCATAGTTCATCCATCTCCCAATCATCGTTCTTGTGTGATCTAGGCTTTGCACTAAACATTAGGCTGAATGATCATTATAATATACTATAGCTCATAATAACTGTTTGCATGACCCAAAGGCATTATTTCAATAATCAGCATATTCTAAACCTTTGTGTATGTGAAAGGCAATGATGGCGCTATCTGTACTGTATTCAAAATTAGCAAAGGTATCATTTGTGCATAAAATGTCGCCATTTTAAGGTACACCAGTCTCCCCAGAGCTGCTAGACTAATAAGGGTCAGTATGCAGATGCACAATTAGTGAGTTTTATTCCAACCGCCGTTATCACTGCAGCGGTTATGGGCATCGCATATCATAAATAGCAACTTGCTCTTTCACAGGGGACCTCTCCATTCCAGAGGTCAGGTGCTGTTTTTCTTTTTATAACATTTAAGCATCAATGAGAAAAAAAATGCTTGCAGCACCCAGTAACCTTTCCTGCTTAATAGCATTTTCAGCCTCTTTTTTTATTTTTTTACTGCGTCTCGCTGAGGAAAGGTGCTGATGAATTGTAAATGTGATCTCTGAACAGTAACTTCACAGTTACCCATATAATGTCTAAACAACATTAAATGCCTTACTATTTTCACAACAAACTATGAATATAGATCATATAAAGGTTAGGAATGGAATGGGAGTTTGTAACGCAATTCTTAAAAAGGTAAAACTCAGGGCTTATTTAAAGTTGCCCTATATAAAAAATGAAATGCAGTCATATATTCACAAACAGTCAAATTAAATAATGATAATGTTGAAATATTTAACTGATCCCCTAACCATAAGAATCCTGGTTCTGGCAGCCAATCATGTGAGTCCTATTCTTGTATTATTGTAGTTTTGACACTCCAGCATCATTGTCACCAAATCAGCCAGGAAAGACTGACAATAAAAGGCCATTTCACCAATGTTGGAAGGGTTTTATTACAGCCCCTAGGAGGGGCCTATTCACATATAAATATTTTAAAGGAGGCTTTAGTTGATGGGAAGTTGATTATCCCCATTAATCAACTAATCACTGGTGCAAAGAAGGTTTTATTAGAGGCTTACAAGGCTGGAGAGGATACACTTTCATCAGTGAAGCTAGGCGATCCAGCAAACCTGGAATGGATGTGGTCTAGGATTAGGGATGAGCGAGAATGCTTTAGGCATTGTAGCTAACTTCCAATGGTTTCGGGAAACCCATTTCGCCAAGCCATCGGAAGAGGAAATTAAAACACGAGGATTCCCAGAGCTGCATGATGCAGACCTGGAAATACTCCTGTTTGCGTGATCCCCGGGCACTAGAGGTTTGTTAACCTCTAGTGCCCCGGGGATCGCACACTCTTCTCATGAATGCAGCCACAGCTGCAATCATTGAGAAGATGCCCGGCAAAGGAGAATGATTCATTTGTATCTGTAACAAATGTATTATTTGTAGGAGATACTTATATTACAATGTCAGGAGGTTCTCCTGTGCTGGACATCTTCTCAATGATTGTAGCTGTGGCTGCATTCATTGAGAAGAGTGTGCTATCCCCGGGGCACTAGAGGTTAGCCTCTAGTGCCCGGGGATCGCGCGAACAGGAGGATTTCCAGGGCTGCATCATGATGATGATGATGATGATCATGATGGCGCCCTGGAAATCCTCCTGTTCGACCTCCCAGCAAATCAGAAGGTCACTCTCGCTTACATTTTTGGTAAGCGAGAAAGGCCCGATTCGCCGCGAGATTGATCCTAATATTCTCGCTCACTCATCCCTATCCAGGATTCAAAACATTTGCTTTGAGGAAACTTTGAGGAAATCCAATCCAGGTTTCCTGGGTCACACAGATTTCCTGATGAAAGTGTATCCTCTCCAGCCATGGATAACTTTAATAAATCAGGGCAATTGCATTTGTTTTATATATGGTCAAATGAAATATGTATATTTTTGGATACTTATATAGCAGTCTTGGTTTACAGTTGTGTGTGGAGTCTTGGCCAGCAGGCTACAGGTGGTGCATTCCACTTAATTGTCTATAAAGCAGGATCATCACGTGCATCACAAAAAAGTGTTTGCCCCCTGGTACATAGCCATTTTCAAGATACTCACAGATACAAAGTTTAAAAACAAGGTAAACCTCAGGCATATATAAAGAACAATTTGATGAGCTTATCAATCTGCTGTTTCTCCTTTAATGACCAGTCACAGCCTAGGGGAGGGACTAGATCTAAAAAAAATCCTTATAGACCTTAAAGAAAGGGTTGTGCTAAGTGGCAGAAATATGTACAAATTCCTAGCATGGGGACACAAAAAAATAAATAGAAAAAAAACAGTCCTTGGGGGCCCCCAGAGAGATCTGCTGCCTCAAGTGGCCCCAGGCTGCACTCCAGCATACAGTTGACAGCTCAGCTTTGCCCAGCTGTAAAATCAAAAAGAAGATAAGGCTTTAGGATTAGGCATGGCATGAATAGGTGTAAAATGCATCAGATATTCCACTCACAGGGTCATTGTGGAGAGAAGACCTGCAAGTTTGACTGAATTGCAGAAGAGGAAATGTATTTTGGAGAAAATATATGGATTTCTGATAACATCAGCCTTTATAGTCTCCTGTTTAGCAAAAGACAAACCGGTAGAGGGACGGTCATTACTAATAACCAATCAGAATTTGTTATAGTGCATGTGTGTTGACAGAGAACATGCTTACAGGAGAACAGAGCAGAGTGATAAGCTCAATGGTCAGCTGCTCCTTCTGTAACCAGAATTCCCCATCTATGGTAAAGTCTAGAAATGTGCAGGCTGTGCTGTCCTACAGGTGTGCCAGAACCATAAATCTGAGAAATATAAATTGGAATTATAAATTGTTTAGCAGATATTGCATATGTGTAAATCCAACTGCTTAGAGTTCAGCATTAACAATCATTAATTAAATGGCAGACAATATGTTGATCACATCAAAAAATCCCACTAAACAGGCTGTAATTTCCTAAAAGTTTTTTTATTGCTAAATGCATCATCAACTCCAGTCCAGAAACTCATAATCACAACATTTTTTCCAAGCCTCGTTCATTTTCAACATTTCATTTGGAATTGATAATAATTTGAATGGAACGCCTGCAAATGCAAGCAAGATGCTCCCATCCTCCATTAATTATAACCATGCTCCACGGAGCTCATTTATTTCCTTCGTTTACATCGATAAAAGCAGATCTCCATGTTGTATAGCTAAGTTGGTGGGGACATTTCATTGTCTGTCGCCCCCAATATTTTGCCATTGTGAAAGAAGCATCAGTTAGTGAGCATTCCGGCAGCCTACCTGCAGGAGATTCAGAGCTGTAATTGTCGGCCTCTTATTTCCATTCTTTGCATTGTCTGCTAACAAACGACTTGCATTATAATCACTAAGCCATTAGTGAGAAGCAGCCTCAAGTCACAAGTGCCAGCTATTCTCACTCTGCCTATAAATCATTGTAAGGCTCTCCGGGTATGTGCCGCTACAGAATGCTGTATCCCAGACTTTTAAAAGCCAATTCTTTTCTGGTTGGTCTAGATTTAGCTAAAAAAAAAAAAGATTTCATTAATGCCAGACATTCTGTTTAACACCTAACCTTAAAGTGTTAAAGAATAATGCGCAGTGATTTTGAAGCACAATGCAATTTCAATGAAATGAATTCTCAGGAGAGGCCAAGTTAACTGGTGATACTGTATAGAGAAGAATGCCTTGTATTGAAATTCCTAATCACTGGTTGCTGTTTTAGGAAACAGTTGCTTTCCATGGGCTAGGGCTCTTTTCATAGAGAGTATAGGAGTGGTAGGCCAAGAAGCAGATGCCTTAGACCAGTGTTTCTTAACCAAGGTTCCTCCAGAGGTTTCTAGGGGTTCCTGGATTAATAAATCGTCCAATGATCCTGGATTAAATGACACCAATGATCTCTTTGGCAATCTGTAAGGGTGACATGTTTCCCAATGGCTAGCAATGTAGGAGGAATTCTTCCCACCAACCAACACGCTAATATACTGTGAGCTGTAGATGTAGATAATATAGAAGGGCTTTCCCAAGACCTAAAAGCTATTTCAAGGGTTTCCCCATGTTACAAAGGTTGAGAAACACTGCTTCAGATTATAGGTAGAAGTAGCGGGCCAAGGTAGAAGATACCTAAGAATAAAACATAGCAGTACAATACAGAGATCTATTTATAAAGTGGAGAATCCAATATTCACCAAACATGCTTTGGTGGAGAATCTTTGGTGGAAAAATTCTGGTTATCTGCTTCTTCTGAAAAGCAAATGGGTGCAGTGTTCTGGAATAACAAAGACATATTTATAGCGGATTGCCTTACAAAAGACACGACCATCAACAATAACCAACAAGAAAGATATGAGAATTAGAGCAACATGCTCATATCCCTAATGTAATGGCACTTTTCGATGGCTTTACCAACAATTAGACAAACATGGTATAAAAAATCAACAATTTTTAATAACATACACTCTAAAAAATCAATTTATTAAAAAGCATGGATATAATTCACATGTTGAACCAAATACAGTTGACCCCCCTATCACTTCAATGTAGACTAAAGAAAGCCCCTATATAGGGGAGTCAGAAGAGATCTTCCATGATCATGGCAACAAATAGCGAGTATTTTAACGCGTTTCACAATAAAAGCTGCTTCATCAGGGTTTATGGTACACTGCAAAACTGATAAAGTATATATCCAATCCATGTAAATATTAATAAGAGGCAACACAACACAGTAAGTATATACCCAATACGTATCATACAATACCCAGCATTTAACACTATCCACAAAACTTAAGCAGAACTCTCTAGGGTTCACTTCTTGGCCACATCTTTGCACCAGTTGACTATTCACTCTGCAACACCATAAAGAAGCCCTTGTATGGTCACTAATTTCCAGATTTTGTCCTACAAACAGCCACCAGAGAATGGGTACATATCTTTCCCAAATATTAGAGCTGAAGTATGTTCCAAGCATCAAGAGACATGTAATTCACGTGATACTAAAGCATTTCTGTACAATCCTTGCATAAAGACATTGCAGCCCTTTGTGTTTGCAGCACACAGAACAGCTCTGGCAAATCTTTGGATGTCTGAGAATTAAAGTATTTTGCTCATCCAGGAAACCTGATCACTAAACTGTTTACCACTGCAGGGAAAATACTGAATTCTGGCAATAATGATCGCCCTTGTGTTCCTGCCATTGGCACATAGTTGCTAGTCTAGCATAAGCACAAAGCAATGTTCAGGAAATACTGATATATATCAGGTGAAGGATATGTTTGTAAGAATAAAGAACTGTTTTCACCAGCTCCGTCCTGACTAATTTTCTTAGCAGTAAATTTACATTTTAATGATTCATTCTCTGCATGGTTTTAAATCCTTGTAAATTGGGTTACAGCAAAACAAATGTTCCCTGAGCTTGGTCATATTGTGTATGAAAGTAATAATATGCAAGCCCAGCAACAGCCTAGACAGCATTGCTGACACCACACATTAAAGAGGGGCTTTATCACCATACATTAAAGTGGGGCTTTACCGGTCCTTGGGGAATATTGACTTACGGAAGACTATAAACAGTATTTTAATCTGCTTGAAAGCAAATAAAAAAAATAAAAATTAAAGCAAATAAAAAGCAAACTTCAAATGACAGATACTTGAAAGGAATGATGCTATTGATTTGCAGTATAGTCATCCACCACATGCCTGATACTGGCAAATCTTAGTTTTGGATGACTAATAGAAGTATAAATAAATGAAAAAAGCTTTCAGTTTAACAAATTGCTGTATAAGTTGCTCTTAAATCATCATATTTTCTAAAAATAATACTTGATCTGGCTAACATGCCCCTTGTGTTATAATAGTTCTATGATGAAAGATATTTAGGTTACAAGCGTTTTCCTTCTTCAATTAGGTCAACAATAATACTAAACAACTGAAAATTGTTAAAAAAATAGGAAAACTAAAACAACTGAGCAACTGAAATTTTTATAAAAATCTCCAAACATCACACCTACTATTTTCACTGCACAATATTGGCTATGTATATATATATATATATATATATATACTATGTATATATATATATATATATATATATATATACATATATATAAAAATATATACTGTAACAGTTGCCCAGATACAGGTTATATGCAAAGTATTTTTCTGTTTAGTCCGACAGTTTTCCTTCTGACCTGAAGTTGGGGTTGAAGTACTAGGCTGAATGACAATAAGCTTCTTGGCCAGGTGAGGGAGCTAAAGAGGCCTGAGTATGATCAGGTGTAACTGCCTCAGCTGAAATACATCCTGGAAATTAGGGTGGGGATATAAACTCCCAGCCTGCTTATTCCTGTTCTTGGCTGGTGAGCTGGGAGGAGGTCCAAGGTGAACCGTGAGTAAAGACACAGACTTTGTTGGAAAAGCTGTATGGTTAGGGCCTTAGAGTCCGGCAGAGCTAGGTTGGGCTGGATTGTTAGTAAAGGGAACTAACAGTGAGTTAGAGGCCAAGTGGCCAGGCTTAATTTTTGCTTTTTTTTTTATTTTGCCTGTTTTTGTGTGTAAATAGTATTAGTGAATAAAAACCCTTGTTGCATGGATAACCTGCTGGCCCTGTTTGAAACACCCCCTGCTATGGGTAATCTGACAATATATATACATATATTAGCTGACCAGAAGTTAAGTTTTCCCCGTTGTATAACAGTGCTTCATTAAATAGATAAATTAATAATAAAAACATAATTTCTTCCAAAGCAACTTTAAAAGAATATAACTTTGAAACTTTGGTACATTGTAATGTCATTACATTAATTAAAAACATTCTTGACACGTTTCGCAGCTACCTCCTTTGCTTCCTCAGAAAAACTCTTGATCCATCACAACTATGAACAATTGTAGTGAATCCATTAGATTTATATCACATGATCATTATTAGAATACATTCAATTGTTAATTTGCACTTACACAGTAAACATTGTATCCAGAAAACCTTTACCTTGGCTTACACAGGTGGAGGATGTTCTCCATGGCGTGTTATACGTGTGCCATTTTACAAGGAAATTTGGCCAGGCCTTATGATCACAGATCTCAATAAAGAAGAGGTAAACTCCAGCATGTCAATGACTGCTGTCTGGTTGGATCAATGTTATCATGGTGAAATATCTTCACTACAACTCACCAGATCTTGTGATTGCTGGTCCAGGAGGCAATTGTTTCAGCCCAGCACTCCTCTGGATATGTAAATGAGTGGCAATGAGATGCAAAGATACTAAACATTCACTAAGAAACGTCAGTACCCAACTGCTCATCTGATGACCAACCAAAATGTTGATATCAATCAATGAAATCCATAAAGTCTTCCAATGGTTGGTTAAAAAAAAGGAGATTGGTTTCTTTAGGTCTAGTATCCTACAGCTCCTTTAATATACCATAGTTTGATAATATGAGAGGATGAATGGTTGTAAACTTGATGTCTTTGATTTATGGTGATCAAATGTTATCAAATAATTTTATATCTGTATTTGCAGTGCTGATCTCATGTTCACTTTGTATAAAAGTATCTTAGCCTTTTATTTTTTAACATTACCTGATATTACTGCTGTGGGTGCTACCATATACATGTCCTATGTTTGCAATAGGTCCCAGGTTCGAATCTCAGCCAGGACACTATCTGCATGGAGTTTGCAGGTTCGCCCCGTGTTTGCATGAGTTTCCTCCGGGTACTCCAGTTTTCTCAATCCAAAAACATGCAGTTAGGTTAATTGACATCCCCCTAAAACTGACCTAAGACTGTTAAAGACATGACTATGGTGGAGACATTTTATTGTGAGCCCCTTTGAGGGACAGATAGTGACATGACAATGGACTTTGTACAGCGCTGATTATTATGATGGTGCTACTATATATAAATACTGTGTAATAATAATACACTGGACAGATTGTGCTGTTGGACCGACAGCTCATGGCACCCTAAGGGTGACCAGAGACTAAAGCTGCGTACACACTTGCAATTTTTGTCGTTGGAAAGGATCTTTCACGATCCTTTCCAACAACAAGGGGCTGCAAGATGCATGAACGATGCTGTACATACAGCACCGTTCATACTCTATGGAGAGGGGAGGGGGGAGAGCGACAAAGCGGCACCCTGCTGCGCGCTCTCCCCTTCCCTTTCATTACGATCGGCTGTCGTCCATCGTCCGTGGATCCGGCAGGTCGGTCGTCCGGACGATGGACGACACCGACTGTACACACGGAAGATTTTCGCCCGATAATTGGCCGATGCCGATTATCGGGCGATAAAAATCTGCCGTGTGTACGTAGCTTTAGAAATCTTTGCTTGTTAGAACAATAGTGCAATATAACATGTCTGTTTTAAGGGCACAACCTTTGGTTAAGGACCTCATTTTGAGGCAAATGGAATTTTTTTTTTTATTCCTGTTTGGCTATGATTGACTACAAAGGATTTTGATAGGAGAAGAATATTATTTGGCATCAAAGTCCTCACTTATCAGATAAATATGAGTGTAAGTGTTGTGATTAACCTCCAAATGACCACATATGGAGTGACAACAAAACCAAAAAGAATAAGTTGTCATATGAGACGATGCCATTGATTTTACCAATGCCAAAAAGTACCTGTGCTGCATAGGAACATGTATAGTTGGGCATGGCAAGAACTAAAGGTTAGGTGGGGAGCTATAGGTTTAGGTGTTATATTGCCAAATGGTGGACCATAATTGGACCATACCATTGCGTCATTGGCTGACATGTTTTAAGGACAAATACCTTGGCATTTACTCTCCATCTCAACAAAAACACATCAGCCAGGGATGCCTACCTATAGCTTGAAGCATTGCATGTGGTCTGAACAAGTGGAATGAACCTTTAATGGAGTATTACAATACCAGCATTTTAATAGACTTGTTTTTATACTACAATTGTGAGTGTGATTGTAACATTTCTTTTAAACTGTACTATATGCTGCTACACCATGAGACCTGTGCACACTGGTTCATATCTATGTGCCTTCCCAGTTTATGTCCACCACTATATTTCTGCCAAATCAAAATGTATTTTGCCATTCAGCAATTTATTAATTTACCTATTTTGCAAGATCACAACAACATTTCCAATTTTTCAAGGAAAGTAGCAGCAGGAGAGTTAAAATCTGCTTTCAGATATTTCACATCCGTCTTTGTGATATAAACGTTTGCAGGGATTTCTGGCGCACCCTCTGCTGTCATTGTTTTGAGTGGGATGAAATTAATATTAGCTTGGAGAAAAGGGTAATTATTTCCCCTGTTTAGTTATTTGCACCTATAATTAGTGCTTTACCTGCTGGGAACCATAAACACAAGCAATTATGCTTTGTAACAATGCTGATTGATACCGGGCTGAAAGCAGGGAAAAATAAAGTATTTTTGTAGCTGCTGTGTACATGGGACTTGCTCAGTTCCCCATTGATCGTACAAAGGTTAAAATGGATGACTTCCTTCTGACACTTTGATCACATTTAATTACACAGCAAAACTGTCGCTTTTAGGGCTCTGATGTTTCCAATATTATGCAGGTCAATATAATGATATTAAAGGCTCTCACAAACAAAAAATTGACAGAATATTATGAATACCGATTTGGGAGATCAGATGGGATAAGTATTGACCAGCAGTGATGTCATTGATTCAGTGATGTCATCCTTCATTGGTTATATCAAACAGAGAATTGTATTATAATATTCATTGGGTACAGCTTGTTCTCCAAATACAACACCATTGAAACTGCTAAGCTATACATATGATTTAAAAAAGATTACTATTAGAGCCAAAAACTAAAATGTAATATTTTGAAGCTTACCAGTCCTTAGTTGTGATGGCTGTTTTTGTTTTAACTTTTCACGCTAAGATTTTTTATTTTAATGTTCTGTAAACTATTAATAGTATCCAGCTTGTAATGGAGTTATCAAAGGCAGAAGCCCAGCCTGTGTGACAATCATGGCTATTCCTATAGATATAGATAAGTAAAAGCATTTACATAAAGGGACAGTGTAAAAAGTAATAAAAAAAATTGGGGAAACGTACACATTCACCACCAGCTAACACAGAGGAACCTTCAATGCAGTGGCAGATATAGCCAACAGCGAGCCCCTGTGCAAAACTGACTTGCCCCCTCCCCCCCATTGAACTGACTTGGGGTCCCTGTGGGGTTAACTATGCAGTAGAACACTTTGCACCTCCTTCTGTCTGCCCCTACCCGTCTGCATCTGAGCCCCTTCACAGCTAGGAAGCTAGATGTATCAAAAGGTGGCCAGCAATAGCATCCCCGTTATTTCTAAAGGCAGGATAGCATTAAAAAAGGATCGAAAGCCAATACAATTCTTAGATTTTGATAGAGCAGCAAAGGGTGTTTCGCCATCTTAATTTATTCTGGTAAACATCATTACCAAACCTGAAAGTAATGGAAAGTTCAATGAGGACAGGAAGAGAAGGAACATTTTCCAATGTAGATAATTGTTCTTGTGACAACTATGCAAGATGGAATTCCTCTCCATTTTTGTCACTTGCCATTGAGTCTCTGGGACTGGAACTCAAGGAAGTCAAGAAAATTTTCCCAATAGGATATAGACAGCACAAAAATACCAGATGGGCTTTAACTCTGCACAAAACATGAAAAAAGAGCTTTTTGGCTATACATACTATAGCAGGATGAAATTTAATGAAAATATGCAGGGTATTTGCAGGGTATCATCACATTTGTTCCTGGAAAGGGAATTAAAGAGTCTGGATTGAGCCTTGTGTAATTATGTAGTTTCAGATTTGCTGCATTGTATTTGGGATCCAGGGCCGGAATGTCCCTGAAGGAATGGGGAGGCCAGGCTCTCCTTCCTTTATCCAGGTCAGAAATTGTGATAGATGATGCCAAATACCCTGCAAATGT
Organism: Pyxicephalus adspersus; assembly: GCF_032062135.1. Lineage (NCBI taxonomy): Eukaryota > Metazoa > Chordata > Amphibia > Anura > Pyxicephalidae > Pyxicephalus > Pyxicephalus adspersus. Next base: position 16,662,803 of record NC_092865.1, on the reverse strand, counting down.
GGCTATATATATATATATATATATATATATATATATATATATTATTATTAAACAGGATTTATATAGCGCCAACATATTACGCAGTGCTGTACATTAAATATATATATATATATATATATATATATATATATGACACAATACACATAAAATGATCATGTGTACAAATTATAGCAATTGTGAACATCTTGAGGAGAGGGTTTAAGGTTACTGTTGGGCAAAGCAACAGGTTTTCTTTGACACCCTTTCCTGCAGAACTACACACTCATTTTCCTTCATTCTCCTGCCATTTTGTTCATCTACCAAAAACAAAGAAAATACCATTGCATCCAGGCATTGTGGATCATGTGGCTCACTCCCTGTCACAGCACTTGTTTTGGGGTATCCCCCAGCCCTATGTAAGCTCTGGCTTTCCTTGGCAGATGAATGCACCAGTGGTGGGAACAAAGACACCAAATATATTCTGCATGGGAGGGAGGCATTAAAGTGAGCCTGTTAGTTTGCCCTTCTTGGGTAAGGCACAGGTTGACTTTAAAGGGCCATTATATCCTAAATATATATTGTAGGGTAGGTATTGCTGACACCTTTGTGTTTTTGGTATTTACACCTCTGGTAACCTTTCCAATGCATATACTGAAGTGACACTTCCATAACTTTGTTGTGTTACCTTTGATCTGACCTTGACATAGCATGGAAGGCAAAAAAAAAAATAAGTTAGTAAATTACTTTTACTCCCCCCCACATAACGCTCACACACCGGGGATGCAGATGTCCGCTGGCTAGCATCGCCAAGGAAGCAGATGCCGGGCCGCACTGGATACGACGGGCATCTCTGGAAGTTGCAGTGGGAATGTGGGGACCAGGAAGGACTTGGCAATTCCAGGTTTGCTGGATCACTTAGCCTTACTGATGAAAGTGTATCCTCTCCAGCCTTGGAGAGCTTTAATAAATCAGGCCCAATGTCCTTTCTGCAATAATCCTTCCTACCTTCCTGATCACTCTAGGAAACTGTCAAAAAGGTTAAGCATGTAATCCCAGCTTCCCTGCACCTGCCAGGAAAAAAATAAACTCTGGCATAGGAGTTATGACACCCTGGCCGGCCAATCAAAATAGCCTAAGATCGTATTCAGGAAAGGTCCGGGGGGAAATTTCTCTTTACCTGGAAACAGGAGTTAAGGAAATTGCTTTGTTGTGAGACCAAAAACAAACATCTCTTGGATACAGTAGTTCTCACTGGATTAGCTGTCCTCAATAGAAGACATCTGCCTACTTCCTATTCTCCTAACAACTGTTACCTGTTATATTTTCTATCCCTTTCTATGACAATGGTCACCAGGGTCATAACAGACAAATAATATTTCCAGACAGGAATTAAAAGTTGACAGGAGTTTGTAACCATTCTCCAACTACAAACATTTTGTCTAAAGATGCACTTTTATACAGGATATGTCCATAACACTGGAATCAAACCGTATTATGGAGCACAGCAGAACCCGTTTGAATTTGGATTATTTCTCTCTTTGTAGTTTAAACTCTGTATGGCATCTAACTCATTAACACTGCAGAGAAGCTGAACACATGACTGTGACAATTCACATTACTAGTTTCTCCTGGCTTCTTTTTAATTCTTTTATATATTTGAATTATGCTTTGTTCTTTTCGGCTTCCCAAAGCAAGTGAAGCATAATGAACATTTGAGAAGCACATCACAGATGACAAAAAACCTCATGGGGGGTTTTTAACTTTTTTTACTCTGGCTATATATACACTTTGATGTGAAAGCAATTAGTATACTGTCGTGTTATTTGTCTTTCTAAATAAAAAGTAGATGCAGTAGGGTCATTCTCCCAATAAAAACCAACTGAGAAGTCCTACTAGGTACGCAGAACTCATTCTCCCCTATGATTGTTATAATTAGGTGTTTAACATTCAGTACTACTATGTGGCAACAGAGCAGAACAAAGAGCAGTAATGATGTGAATCAACCCATAGGACGCAGCTTTACTTCTCTTTAGTTTGGAATACTCAGCAAGGAAGTTGATTAGGAAAACAGTCAAAAAATTATGTCAAAAGTGCATAAACATCAATGATATGTTAGTGTATTGCAGTTAAATCACCAAGGCAGTAACAGTTGTGATTGACTGCAAAAGTTTGCAGTATGTTTGCACATATTGAGCCTTATTTAATAAAATTCCCCAAGACTGTAGATTAACTATTTAGGAGAAGCTGGGTGATCCAGCAAACCTGAAATAGATTTCTTTAAAATATTTTGCTGTTAGTTTTCAAATGTTTTCAATCCTGATCCCGGTTCACTCGAGGTTTGCTGGATGACTTAGATTCTCTCATAATAGTCCATCTTTTCCAGGCTTGGAGAGCTTTATTAAATCCGGTCAATTGCTTTGGCATGTGGAACAAGCCCCATTACAACTAAAGAGACTGGGTACATTTTTTTGCAGCTGAAACTGAAAAGGTGGAATATTGTCTATTAAAAAGGGTGCAGTTGTAAAGGACGAGGGGACCTCTATGTTTCTATTTAGAGGACCTCGACAAGCTGAATAACACAAATTTTTAATTTTTTTCCAGCCAAAAGTGGTACAATGTATTTTTAGTTGCATCCATCAAATTCAAATGATGGTGTCATCTTTCCAAAGTGTAATGTAGGATAAAGAAAAATAATTCTGGGGCCCAGATGTGAGTGAAGAACCCTTCATTATTGTACAGTCATTCTCAACCAGGGTTTCTCCATAGTTCCTCTAGGGGTTTCTTGAACCTTGACTGATTCATCATCTGTTTGATGATGTTTGAATTGTATCTGGACCAATACCACTTGGTGGGACCAACTGCATGTTTCTAATGCTGGTTTAAGTGTCTATATTAGTATTATTGTAGCTATGACTGTAGGAAATATTCTTTCAATTGGCAATCAATTCCAGAGATTTTTTCAGCATTGACCCCCAAAAGGGTTTTAGTGAGGTCCCAGAGACCTAAAAACTATTTCAAGGGTTCCCCAGGGGTAAAAGGTTGAGAGGCTGATCTGGTATATCAGGCTGCAGGTGAAAACTACTGAAGGCAAATCCTGATATCCCAGATAGAACAAATAATGGTTGGCCCAGCATATTGGTACCCGTCTGAAACCCAAACCACAATTTTGGATGGACATAACTTGGGAAATAGCTTTATCTAATTCTGATTTTAGTGTTATTTTATGTCTAGGGTCCTAAAAAATTAATGAAAACAATATAAAAGACTCCATGTATATATTTACCCTGAAACAGAATTACAAAAAAAATTCTGTCTAAGTCACAATGAGCTGCCTGGCTGAAACACTCTGTATTAAGGGTGATGGAGTGGACCTTAGTAGCCAAGCCTTAATAAAATAATAAAGCACTGTTGCAGCTCACGAGTAGAAGAGATTGACTCTATAGATCTTCATTAGTCTTTAGCAGCGTGAAAAAAATTAATGACCTGTTTTTAACGCAAAAAAAATCTCAAAATAACTTTCTGTAGACAAACTTCACTTTCTCTGAGATTCCGATCTGTCATCTCTTACAACTGACAAAGATGCATTTATCATTTAATAATAGCAGATGTAAATACAAATTTTTTTTCTTTTCTGTATGCCACTTTATAAACTTTCTTTTTTTTTTAATATATTAAATAATCACTTTTCATTATCGTGTGTTTCAGTTTGAATCCAGTGGAGAAATGAACATCAAATAAAAAAATTCATTTATATGAGACAAAACTGATATCTATCAAAATGATAAACAATGGCAATTTTTATTCGCATAGCACAGAGCTGATATAGTTATATTAATGACAAAATCAGACATGAAAGCTCCTACTGAAGATGAAAGCAGCACCTGTGGCAGGATTCAGTGGATAAATAAAGTTTGAATCCTTGTAGACATTTTTTTTTTTTTTTTGCACTAGCGTCATTTTTTTAAATATAATATAAAACATTTCGTATGGTGTAAGACTGGACTACCAATCAAAAATATTACGCTGTATGTCCTTAATCTTTGGGGACCAGATATTTATAGTTTATATTCTTCACCCTATAGCCAAGTGTGTTGGCCCCATTCTCCCGTTTTTGGCCAATAACTTATCACCTGTAGGGACCATTTTTAGCAAGTTAAAGCCTCCTCTACATAAAATGGAACAAATCCCAATATACTCACTGCCTCTGTACCGTCCCAGGGTGCCACCATCTTCTTTCAGTATTGGCAACCACAGGAGAAGCCGGAATCACTGGGCATCCTATTGCATGCGCAGCTCAGCATTTTTGACTGTTCCACAGAGCAATCAGGTTTGGATAGGCAAATTATTGCAAAATAGACATCATTTGTTCTTTCTCTAACAATGACCTGCCTGATAAAACATTTTTATTTCCACTTTATCACATAGCCCTTTATTCTGCTACATTTTCCTGGTGGTCCATAACACTGTAACCAAGTTTTGGAAATCACCCACCCTTGCTATGGACCCAGATAAAACCAAACCTAACTGGGTAATAGGTATCCTATACCCTTACCAACACCCTGGCTTTCATACACATAACATGAGACATGTTGCCCATCTATCATAGACAATATCAAGACAATAGCCTTATCCCTGGTGGTTTGTGTTCCTGTTCTTCCCCATCCCCTCCATTCCATAGCTAACTTCTGACCTCCTCTCCACATGCCTGTATTGTCCCACACAATTGTTTAAAAGTTGATTGTTGCATATGTTGTCATTTAATTCTTTAAGATTGTTCATTGACTCTTCTGCAAACTCATAATGTCTTCAGGGTTATGTGTTTTAATGTCATGTTGTTAAACTGAAATCTTTGTTGCAATATAGAGAGAATACTTCTAACAACTTTTCAATGTTCCCTCATGTCTTATCTTGCAAATTCTCAATGATTATACTAAAATACAAATAATATACTCGCTGCAAAAAACTATACTAAAATAATATTAATAATAAAAGATAAACTGCTCTTTGAAGAATCACCAGGATAGGGGTGGTTAAAACCTAAAATAAGTTTATTTTTGAAAGCTATGTCCCATTGAGGTCATTTTTATTTACCTACTATCAACAAGAAATTAGAAAAAATCTCAAAAAACTAAAAAAACCACCTAGACTCTTACCACTGTAGCAGGTGTCCACAATAGAATATGTACTTTTTTTGGTGGGGGGGGGGGGGGATTAATTTGGGGGGGGGGGGGTGAATTGTATTAATTTTCTTTTTTGAGGTCAATGGTCACCAGTACAAATGGAGGAATGAATCTCCCAGTGGTGACACTCACATTTAACCTCAATATAGGGTCCAACCTTTTCACATAAGGTTTTGACTATAAATACCCCCTCACTTTCATATATGATGAAATTGTATTGGAATCATCATGGTATGGTAAGATTAGCTTCTCTTAATTTTTTCCTTTCTAAATCAACATTTTCTGGCAATTCAAATTGTTAATGCTAATCGCATTTCCTCCTATAAGGAATATCCAAACTGCTCTGGCTGGAAATTATTAATGGGCCTGACAATCCCATTGTTTTACAAGTGTCCTTTTGTATTGCTTCTCTTGTAGTTTTTAAAAGCACACTGTGAGTAATCGGTGTGGGAGGGGATGCCGAACGTTGAAATGGTCTCTCCCTGCAGAGAGCCGTGTGATACATTGCTGTTCTCAATATTATTGAACCGCTGGGTGTCAATGTTATTTAGCAGGCCCCATTTGTATTAGCAGTTTAAACACAGACGAGAGGGTTGCCAAAAAAATTAACCACAGACAAGTTGAGGAATGGTCATTTCAGAACAACCAAAGCAGTGTGTCACTGCTGTCCAAATCTCTTCATTAGAGGACATTATGTTACAGACATGATTAGTATAAATTGATGGAACAACTGTCGCTCAGTTAATTTGCAAAGTGTTCTGTCTTCAGCTTGTCATAAATATACATCATGAGCTAGATTGTTATCCCACCAGGTAGGGGAAAAAGGTGCATAAACAAACACAACGATCTAGTTAAGTTCATATGAGGTGAAAGCCTTGCAAAAAGCAAAACTCCAGGAAAAAATCTTTTCCCATTGAAAGTTCTTCTAAGGAAGCAGAGGACATAGCTGCGAAATTGTGTCAAAGTGTCAAGAATTAATGGCTGTTTAATGAATATAATGACATCACAATGATCACAATGTACTAAATGTCAAAATTGTGTTGTTTTACAGTTGGTTTTTACTTTTATGTAGAACTAATGTCCCTAATTACTGTGCCTTAAAAGTCCCAATAAACAGATATATTGGTACAACTCCAAGAAAAACTTTCATTATAATCTTGAACAGGGACACACCTTCTAGGGACACATCTAGAAGTCAAATTCAACTAGACTTGTTTTTCTATCATTGAAGACCTTTCACAGCTCTACAAGTTGATGAAACAGCTTGGAATGCTGCAAAACATTACAAGAACATGTCCAGGTGAACGTAGTTTACTACTACTAGATATACCAGTGTTTCTCACCCTTTTTTACTTGTGGGAACTTTCAGGTCCTAAGGGAACCCCTTCTATAATTACTATATTCACACCTCCTGGTATATTAATGTGGTAGTCTTATGAGGAATGCCTCCTAAATTGCTGGCCAGTGAGATGAATTGTACCTTTACAGATAGCCAAAAAAGATAATCGGCTGACCTGAGAAGTATAAATTGCTCATTGTTCAACAAACCCCTTGCAACATCTGGAGAAATACTATATACAATGACCTGAATGTACAGAACTGTCACGGACCTATGAAGTCACAGAAACCCTAAATATATGGAATGGATATATTCAGTTAAATTCCTGTTAGGAGACAATAATCTGGCCGGTCAATCTGTGCAGGAAGCCACAGCAGTTCAGTGCACTCTGTTTATTCTCCACAACAGCATCTCTTACAGCAGCAAGGGAGATCATGCAAATAGCTGTCAGTCCTCTGCCCAGCAGTCTGCAGCATCCCTGGTTTCCCTTTAGCTGTGAATGGTCTCTCTGTATCCCTTGCTCTGAGACTGTGTGCAGCTGAGGGGGATTTGGAGATATGCTGCAGCTAATGAGCAGAGTAGTTCCTTTTGCCTGTGATCCTGACTCTGCTTTGTCTTTTCCCTTGGATACCTTATCTGGTGGACTGATTACCCATGTATGACCTTTCCCTGTATTCTGGATTTGCACCTGATGGACTCTCCTTTATTGCATTATCTGTGAGCTCTTGGTCCTTTGTCAGTCCTCCCCAGATGCCATCTTTGCACACGGAAGTCCTGGAGGCAACTTTGTGCTGGGAGCTTGCATTAGGCAAAGAGTGCAGAGCTAGATTGGGGGACCGGCATTTGGTGAGCACTGGTGCCTTCTACTTCCACACCGTGAAGGTATAATCCATATACCTGTTTATTCCAAGGTAAAATAACACAAAAGTTGGCACACAAAGCATTTGTGTATTTTGAAAATAATGACCTACAAATATAAATTATATGTAACACAAATATAAAATAATGTAACACATGATTCTATTTCCAATATGATTCATAGTCTAAAGTTGGAGAATAAAACATGCTAATGTTGAAGTACATGATAATTTAAACATAATATTAAAATAATGCTTTTATTGATAATATCACTAATGATAGATTTTTAGTTAAATGGATGATGAATTAAAATAGTAATAATGATAATTACTGTGAATTACGAAAACTCTCATGGATTCAGCACCTTTACTTCCTTAAGCAATAAAATCCCGACTGGTAATAAAACTTCCTTAATTGGCTTCAACATTCATTTTTATTTTTGTATTTGGTTTCCATTAAGTAGATTTTCACCTAACTTGTTTAACACCCATAAAATAGACGAATGGGAATATTTTCTTTCACTTTCTGTTCGCAAAAAAAAAAAAAAAACGTGTGGAACATAGGCTTTAAAATGGGGGGACAATAAAAGCCGTTGTCAAAACCATTTGCTCCCCGTAGCCTTACAAGTAGTTTTATGAAGGCTTTTGGACAGAAGGGCTCAATTGATTAAACAGGGAATCAATTAATGCAATTAAAACATGGTAACCTGGGAGATTCCCACAAGGGAATGTTTGATTCCCTGGTTTATAAATAGAGCCCTAAGTTTGCACAATAAGATGTGGATTGCTAATTTAATGAAGACCCCAGCTTCCATTTGTAGGTGGACGTATGGATCAGTGATGGAGAAGGAACGGTTTATGGACCATTAGACCACTCATATCCACTCTCAACTTTTGCATTTTCTAAAAAGAACATGATATTAAAAGGAGTCCCCTTTACGGAGGTGTCTACCAGACACGTACGCATTGTTTGTTGGTTTCATAGTTGTAAGGTAGCCATTGTTCATTATTATTAATGAAAAGCCTACAGCACCATATCCCCTTTTAGCGTACATCGTGATGGCTGTTCAGTTAAACTAGGTATGAAAAATGAAGAGCTTCTCCCATAAGACCCCAAAAACAATTATCAGGCTGGAACTGTCTGCAAACAAATCTGGCATCTAGCAGTCATTGGCCAGTTGCTGCATGCAGAGATGTTTCAGCCAAGGCATTGAAAACATCATCCAAGCCTCCTTATTAACAGGATTGATTGCAGGTATCAGGTTGGCTCTCAGCAGTGTATTTGCTGCCATTTCCTTATTGTATAATGAAAATTTTAATATCTATAATAAAAAATTAAGACCAAAAACTCATATATCATGAAGTCTTTGGATTGCTGATAGTTGAACACATCCATGGTGTCACGCACTTCAGCCACAATGTCTCCAATTCTGCTTAGGAGATTCGGGATCTTAAGTGATATTTCCTTTTTTGTTCCTTCTAATTTATTGAAAAACCCACCTGGCATCTCTTGCTTTTAATATGGGCTCCCCATCTTGAAGCAACATATACGTGGATTCTCCCATTGATAGCAAAATGGGAGCTGCCATTGCCAACTTGGCTCATTTAAGGGTCTAAGCTTCAGGGGCATCGTCCCTATTCTTGCTTGAAGATCTGTAAAGTCAGTGGCAGACAGAGTAGTATCATTTAAAGGCAAAACTGCATGCTTGTTCTGGTTTGTGAGTTTTTGAAGTGTAATGCCCCAGTGAAAGGATGTGGCATCCATGATACCATGCTTGGTCCAATTTTCAATTGTTAGGCTTAGGTATTTTAACACTAAAAAGTACATCAGTACAGTAAAGTTTTCCCTCTATGCAAATGCCAAATCCAGTTACTATGCTAAATCCATTTGTTTCTCATATACTTCCTATCTGCCAGACACTACAACCCCAAATAGGAGGGTTTTTAACTGCAAAGTCAGTGCTTCCATTCCAGAAAGAAATGGGCAGGACTAGATGTGGCCGGGTGCTATCTGAACAGCTCAGTACCTATGTACCCTACCTTTTTTTAATCCAACTGTAGTGCAAACAGCACAGCCTACATAAAAGTGGCAACACTGCTTGAATGCAGAAGCAGTGATGCACTGTTGCCACCCCATCAAATAAAGATGCATCAGATGGACATCCCTGATAAGGTGATTGTGGAATTTGTGCAAAGACTAAACTAGGTGCAGTCATAACTAAGCGAAGCAAGTGCGGTAGCCCATATTTGTTTTAATGGAAGGCTTTACTTATACTTTAAGTAGGGGTGATGCGATCACTTACTCTGAGCTTTGACATAGCAGACATGGGTATTTTAGTAGCCCTGACACTGAGCTAGATCATATATATATTCAAATGATTTCTATAGGACAATATACAATTTCTTTACAAATTACTGTAATGCAGCAATACTTTATAGGAGCCCTTGGTTTTCACTGATTAATAATAACATATCGGAAAAGTGTGTGCATTTGTGTGACTGGGGTAGGCACATCAAATTGTTTCCCTAGGGCTGGGACAGATGTAATGTTTACTGTATGGCCAATATGTCAGCACTAAATAAACGACCTAGATTAGTATATATATCATAAAAGACTACATGTTGATGTAACAGTTTATCAAGAAAACTTAACACTGCTTAATATCTTTTGGCTATCTTTCCAATTGTGTATATCTTTGTTAATGTTGGAACAAGTTGCATCATATCTTTTAATGTTCCTCTAATGAGAAGAGGTAAATAAAGTCAGAAGCCAGGGTTTGTGCCATCCTTCAGTTACACATCATTAATATATTTAGAGGAATTGAGCATTCGGGGGCCACCAATCTGCCAGAGTTTGAAGATCCTGCTAATTATCAATCAGTCAATAAACTTTGTTATAACTAATTAAGCAAAGTACTTTGTTATTTATTGCCCTGAAACGTTGGCTTGTCTGATGCCTCTGAGGACAAACGTAATTTAGACAGCTTCAGGAATGATTAATTAAAGTGGGGTGCAGGAAGAAAGTTCCATCGCTATGTGCTGAGCAAGTTTTCTGAGATAAATCCAGTATAACTATTGTTTTCAACGATTAGTTGTGGTATATCTAGGACACAATTTTATCCTGTCAAACATGCAGAAGACATGGAAGTAAATTATGAAACCTGGTGGAAAGAACAGCATGTTTTACAGCTGAGAGGGCTTATATAAGCTCATGTAGGTTCTTTTTCTTTATTACTTTAGTTTTAATAAAAAATGTGTATATGTCCCCTACAAATACTACCCCGTGTTACCCCATTGCCTCTAAAAAACCCAAAACCAGTCTGGGGGCCTTTCAAAATATTAAAACAACAACATTTCTAAAAACAGGAATCTGGATTTGGTAGGCCACTGGTACATTGGTGGTTTACAGATTATATGTAGATTATATGTAGTGAATACTAAACTAGAGATGCATTTACGTAACAGATGAATGAACTATTAACAATGCAGAGGTATTTTTATTATATATATATATATATATATATATATATATTGGATCCCAATGTAGGCACGTTTTCACATTCACGACTTCAAGACTTTTTTTAGGGCGCCCAACTCTCTGGAATGGTCTTCCTAATCCTATTTGGCTTGCTCCTACTTTCCACACCTTTAAAAGAGACCTTAAAGCCCTTCCTTTTACTCGTCTTCTTCTGTCTCCTAAACCCTCACTCTACATACCAACCATTCCATATCCCCCTCCTTTTGTGTGCTGCTTTCCCACTTCTTAGTTGTAAGCTCTTTCAGGCAGGGTCCTCTCTTCTTCCTGTGTAATTATAACTTTCAATCATTTGCAACCTCTATGTAATATACAACGCTGCATAATACGCTTTAAAAAGACAGATAGTCCCTGGGTTACATATGAAATAGGGACTGTAGGTTTGTTCTTAAGTTGAAACAGAAACCTTATTTTATTAAATGCAATTAGGACAGATGTTTGTCTCAACATATTAGGCAGCGTGGTGTCAGTTACTGTATAAAATACTCACTGTGAGCTAATCGCAAACAAAGCAAGAAAAAACTTTATGGAGCCTAGATTAACTTCTGGAGCAAGCCTTGCTTTGATATGCAAAATGAAACAACTGCAGAGTTTGTCTTGGTCACTAAAGAGTTACAAGAGGCTGCAGACCATATCAGCTCTTAAGATCAGCCAAAACCTTCTTCTGCAGGTCATGAAAACCATTCCCTCCCCCATCAGGCCTCCGTCCTGCACAGGAGCAAGCAGGAAAGCCTGGTTCGTATCTAGGAGTTGTTCGTATGTCGGATGTCCTTAACTCTGGGACTACCTATACATGTTGATTATTATTATTATTTCAAGCATATGAGATGGCTCTTTTTGAGCCATTATACCAGTGTATGATGAATCCTGACACAGCCCGATGGGTATCCTATTTGGGTTTGTACAAAAAGGCAGATTTTGTGGATTTCAAAAAGGCAACTTCATTCATCCTAAATCTTTAACAGTTCCATATGCTTAATATCTTTATGACACAAGGTGGCTCTTTTAGACTTTCTATTGTTTAAAAACATTGTACTTCCAATGGAATTCCACTATAAAGTAAACTAAAAATCATTATTGGTAAAAGTTTGTGAACATTTAACCATCACATCTATATGAGCTTGTTGGACATTGCATTCCAAAACCATTACTCCTAATGTAAAGTTGACTTCACCCTCTTGAAGCTGAACCAGCCTCTGCTCTTCTGGAAAGGTATTCATTAAGATTTTGGTGCATGTTTGAAGGAATTACACCGAATTAGATAGTATGAGAGTTATGGAGATGACTTTGTGCTCATGGAGTACAGTCACACTGGAACAGAAAGACGTAAATGCTCTCTAAATTTCCTGGTTTGTTATAGCATTGAATTCAATAATTTTGGTGGTGTGTGGTGGGGGGGTGATCACATATTTTTGGCCATATAGGTAGGTGTGATGGTCACGTATAGGCCACGTAGTATAACATAAGTAAAGTGCAAACTAAAGTAAATTACATGACATTACTTTGTTCTTGAAGTAGTTTATCCATAAGGAAAGTTACAATCTTTAAACTAGCTTCATCAAACTGAGAGAGTTATTATTGAAGTGGTTTACAGCCTGGTAGATGCACATTGTATGCAGAGGCCGGTTTGTTATCTTGTTCCCACCAAAGCGTGATGTTGCCAGAGATAAGTTTAATTATCAGGCCTGAAAATTTGTAGAATATAATTGTTTTCTCCCTACATAAAAAACATAGATACTGGTAAATAGGTTTTCACTTTGCAGTGAATTTTACGTTTTGCCTGCAGTTGTCTTTTTATGAAAATGCTTTGGATGAAAAGGAAACCCAGCTTATAATATTGCACTCCTTGGCTTGGTTTAAATTGGTAGTACTCTGAAAAAAAGGGAAAAGGAAAATTTTAATGGAAAAATTTCTATATTTAAGTAAACAAATACAGATATTTAATTCTGATACCACTTGCAATCTATCAAAATTAATGGAAAAATTTCTATATTTTAGAGCGGTGATTTACTTTGATGAAATGGATGTCACCGGGCAGCAGCTGGGAAAGTGCGCACAATTCTGAGAAGTTGCTTATTACTTCCCCAGCCATAAAGTTAATGGGAACGTTGCTGTGCAATTAATTTTCTGATGTTCATGAGCGGAGGAGCTATAAAGTCAGGCGCTTGGATTCGTCATGGCGGATGTTGTTTTAAACTATTAACTCTTCATCTGAATGAGTGCAAATGATGTGCTTATACCGGGCCTGCTTGATTCCATGCAGCGGTCACACTGTAGCCCAGGGGAACGCACATACTACAGCATGACACAAAGAAGCAAGACATTCATTTAATCATTTCTCTCCACAAAGGTCTTTTGGAACAAATCAAGTGACCTCTCAGTAACTGTAAAAATGAGGTTGCTGTCTCTCCAAAAACAAGGCTGTCAAGTATAGCATTGAGTCCGGTCAAACAATAACACTAAATTGTATCTGTGGGTTCTGCCCAGTACCATTAATAAACTTCTTTGATATCTTAGCTCCTGAATTTATGAGCCCACACAATATACATGTCCTTTACTTCTTGGAACTGACTACAACCTAACTGTATGTTAAGCCATCCTATCCATTTAGCAGTTTGATTTATTATGCTTTTATGATTTTTTCTCAACCATGCTAATATACTGTGAGCTGTGGATATAGTAATTATAGAAAGGTTCCTGTTTCAAGGTCAACAAAACCTGTGTTATACTTTAGCTTTAGAAGTACCTTGGTTTACCCAGTATCCATGGAAATATATAATTTGTTGTGGTTTACCAAGTATTATTGATTTTTCAAAGATACTTGACAGTACCCAAGAGATTTACTGCAAAGGTGCGCTAAAATGTGTTGACATTCAGATATGGACTAACGAATTAACGCAATATAAGCCCCTAATGATTCATTTGGAGATATGAAGTCACCAAACCCAAACTAATACATTAACAGAGCCTTACCATTTCCAAATAAACCCAAAATGTGTTTTACCTTCATTAGCCATTTCAAATAAGTAGATTTTAGTTGCAAGCATCTTGACTACTTTTTGAGGCACTCCTCACACACGAACATAGTAGGTATGTACATGAGATTTATGATGTTTTCATGCTTTTTTTGCATATGTGAATTTGAGCAATAGGATGATATAGGTTTGGTCATCATGGCTAACACCTTCTCCTACAAATATAGGAAGATTCAAATATTTTGGCTTCTAAAAAAGTGTGGTATGAACTGCCAGAATGTAGCATTTCATCAGTATGAGGAGTACATTTTGTTTTTTCAAGTGCCACCCTATGTTTAGTGTACCAGTAGCCAGGACAATGTTTTGCACCTTCACACTGAATCTATATCCATACACATATACATATATCCAGAGCCATATAGCCGTGTCCAACCTGTATCCAGCTGGGACATGACTACCTCCCACGCAGGAAAGGACTACTGGATGACCTTCAAGTGTCAGTAGTATTAATATGAAATCTAATTCAGACTCCACAACTCCTCATCCATCAGGACATAACCAAAAACTTCCCTTTAGGCGAGGACACAAAATGACTATTTCTCTCAAACAAGGAATGTACTGTTGAAGGACACCCAATAATAGTAAACAGTTTCTAAGAAAGAATAAGTCAAGCAGTGAATGCTACAAGCATTGTAAAGCATGATGATCCTCACTAAGAAGGACACTGAGATATCTAAAGACATTTTAAAAAGAAGCCCCCCACTGCAGTTATGCTCCATAAACTCAAAAAGGTGATATTAGCAGCAGTATTCTGATTCTCAGGTTTTAATTCTGTAATTCTCGTGTGAGAAGGTCTGCAAAATCAACATTAGCCAGTATCCAAAATCATAGCATGCCTGTTTCTTGTGTGGAATATATCATATACAGTTGGTTGAAACTTTTATTAGAATTAATTAGTAAGTTTGGTTTATTTGTATATTCCTTTAAAGTCATTTTTTATCAAGCTTCACATGACCTCTATGTGGACCTCCAATAGTCTTCTTGCCCAAAGACTCCTATGCTTACAGTGTGAACAGAAGCAAAAAGTAGACTGGGGTCCCAGAGAACATGAAAGTCCCCCAGAGGAATACAGACCTTCAGTACATCAGGAGATTATCAACCAGCTCTGGATAAAAGGTCACTCTTTGGTAAACTTGTTTGCTTTTTTTTAGATGGATTATTGGCCTAGTCAAGACATCTATGTATAGAACAGCTAAGAGATAATAACAAGTCATGTTACAAATACAAAGTATACTGAATTTATGTAGTTGTGATCAGAGGCATCATTAAAGGTGGTTTTGCATTAGGGAAAAAATATATCCTGGGTAATCTTGAAGAATAAAGAAAACCTACCAAACCAGTGAAGTAGGAACCTCTCTTAACAAAGGGGATGAGCACTGTTAGGGTGCTGGTTTTGGTGGCAAATAAAGAAGATCTTTTATCTAGACCCACAGTGTTTTTTTTTTGTTTTTTTTTTTTTTATATTTAACTGTACAAACAAAGAAAAGCCACCTTGCGTTAGTTTTGTTCAGTAGTGATGGACACAAAAGGATCTAGGCCAGTGTTTCTCAACCACGGTTCCATAGAACTCTAGGGATCCTTCAGAGGTTACTATGTGGTCCTGGAGCAATTTGTGACTCTCAGGTTAGTTGTACTGATACCAATGATAATTTTGACGATCTGTTAGAGTGGCAGCCTTCCCACTAGCCAGCAATATAAGAGGCATTCCAGACGACCCCCACTCTAATTGAATTGTGACCTGTGGATATAGTAAAAAGATTGCATACAAATGCAATCTAGGCCTTTTATCTGCTTAATTGATAATGACATAATGAAGGAATTGCCCACACCAACCCACGAAATAGCCTTTGAGCCAATTGTCCAAATATTTTGAGCCCCTGAAATGAAGTGATTGTGTAAAAAAAAGAGAGCAGCGAAGTGGAACTATTACTTAGAGACTGCAGCTATATGGTTTCATTGCTTATCACCATTTCTGCAGAAAAGCATGCTGTGTAGAAATCATGTACCACAAGCAAATCCAGGCCAGATTACACAGGAAAACCCGCTGCATTTGTCGGATCTTCAAGCTATTTTCATGTTTTGCTTTGAGGCCTGAAACGGATTTAACTGTTTTGTGGATCACTGCACGTGAAAATCAAAAAGGCATACAGCATTCCTAGAATTTGCTGGTTTTTCAGTTTTAGTGCCGTTCAGCCGAAATAGTCCAAAAATAATAATAATCCCAAATCTGGTTTGTTTAGGGGAAAAGTGTTAATGGTTTATTCTGGTTTCTAAAATGTAAATACAGTAGCCAAATGCATCAAAATGGCAATGCCTGAATGCATGAGGAACATTGTAGAATTTAAAACAAGAGGGTAATGTGTATATTAGTGGCAAGGGTCCCTTTTATGTGGCTCTCGGTGGTTGTGGCAAGTGATAAAAAACAAATTAAAGCAGTGGCCTTCAACCTTTTCGGTCCCGCGGACCACTAAAATCACCAGCTCCTGACCACGCATGTACCGGGAGCCGGTTGTCACTCAAACGGGGAGAAACCTCCCCCAGAGTGACGTCATTATGGTATAAGCACGCCCACTCCCCCGAGTAGTAGTGGACGACATAATATAAAGACCACCAGCAGCAATTCTGCCCAAGGATTTCTGTAACATACTGTATTTTGCACTTTACAAAAAGCTAATAAACTGAGTCCCATTGGGAGCAGAAAACAAGAAAACAATGATGATGATACTTTACAAGTAGTGTTGAGCCAACCCAAACTGTAAAGTTCGGGTCCGTACCGAACTTTACGATTTTGGGTACCCGAACCTGAACTTTGAGCCGAAGTTGGGCCGAACCCGGCGAACCCGAACTTCCAGGTGTTCGCTCATCCCTATTTACAAACTCTACACACTAACACTTTAGTCCCCGTTTGGCACCAGCTCACTGTAAATACTAAATACCCTGCAAGTACAATAATACTACAGTAATTATTGCCCCCCTAAAATGAATAGTCCCTAGATGTATATGATATGTCAATCCCAGCAGCAGAATTTTGATTGAATATCAGCATTTGGTTCTTTGAATGATCAATATCCTGGTGAAGTTTGACTTTAACTCAAATTACACAACAGATTGATAATCTGAATTTCATATTCAGCATAGCCCCATCATCAGTGTTTTAAAGCAAACCTTTGCATCCTTATTATATTATGACACAAACCACTTGAATGTCATTGAAGCCACCACCAGTTACCTGTACATACATTCAACTTTCTTGTAATGCACAACTGGACCCGGGAAACCCATAATCATGTTCAATGCAGATTTTGTCAACCCTAGCAATCCAGAACATGGACCCACTTGCCCCTATTTCCTACTATAGGTCATAGAGGCAGTTATCATAGTAAATCTGAGCATGTGGCTAAAAGACCTGGTGAAGATTGTAGTTTACAAGGAAGATAAACCTATATAAAATGTATACATAGAATTCTGCTATAAAATTCAATTGGTGGTTTAAGTTTAGGTGGTTGCTCTAACTTCTGACTGTAGAGAAGTTAGAGTAACTGATGTCACCCAACCATGTAGCCTTTAATACTATTGTATATACAGGGTAATTCGACAGAGGATTGCCAGCCAGGGACAATGTTTAGGTGAGTTTACCTTGCTGAGGGAGTGGGGTTGATTAAGGACCACAATTTATAAAGGTTGTTTAGTTTAAGAATTTGCTCATTAATAAACTTTTCAGCATT
The DNA here is from genome assembly GCF_032062135.1 of Pyxicephalus adspersus. Classification (NCBI taxonomy): domain Eukaryota; kingdom Metazoa; phylum Chordata; class Amphibia; order Anura; family Pyxicephalidae; genus Pyxicephalus; species Pyxicephalus adspersus. The sequence continues at coordinate 16,645,153 of NC_092865.1, read as the reverse complement.
TAGAAATTGAATATCAAATCATCTCTTCTCTAATGCTAACCTTCAGCAGACATCTAAATACACATTTGAAATACATAGAATGGAGCTGCCAAAGGATTTCTATTCAGTCCGCCCAGTTCTGATTCACAGTTCTTGTCCCACCTTCAGTGTAAGAATAGAAGACAAAGAGAAATGGCTGATCTCTCAGTTACTCTGCTCTCTCTAGCTTTAGCCATGTTCCTGGTTAGCACATGAGTACTGCAGCAAAAATGATTAGCTTCTGGCACTCCTAATCTTCCTCTCGAGTTCAGCTTTAATAATCGACAGAAATGTTTTGTTATGCAGGGAGATTTTAAAAATGATATTCCTACAAATGCTGAATCTTTCACTACAATTATTAGAAAACTTATGGATGTGTAAATCAAAGAAGATCTTTTAATTTGTATATTGTATTTTTAAAAAAAACTCTACATGATCCGCTTGTTTCAGGCTGCTGGCCATCCAAATCTCCAGCCGCTGAGTATTAGCTCCCACAATATCCATAAACTATATTAACTACATGAGTTAAGTAATCAGCAAGAGTCCTTCACAAAGGTAATTAAAAATAAATCAATATTATTGGCATGTGGGGCGCATTGCTGATTTAATAGCTAATTGAGAGCTTACCCTATGATTATTTAAAGGAATCTACTCAAGAGCTTTGTAAATGAGCAAACAAAAGACATAATAAATGAATAGCTGACAATTATGGACTGCTTATTTTTAATTGGATGGTCAGACATATTTACCCCCGAACTTTGAAGGGTGAATTTATGTTCCAAATCAAGGTCATGCCTTAAATGAGAAGGTAATTAAGAGTGCCTATAGAATTTATATGGGGAATTTTGAGTGTACTTAACTTAAACTCTTGATGTATTTTTTATATAAAAGGTTTTTGCATGTTCTCATTCAAAGCATTATTAGATACAAATCTTTATTTTGTCTCTGAAAATCCCATTTCTCAAATATTCCCACTTTAAGCATATAGACTGCATCAAGTCTAAAGGACATTATGAGCTTTAAAAATAATCGTCTACAATACTGGATAAGGGGGACTAATATGGGAGAACATATTGGGTGATCCAATAAACCTGGAATTAAATTCCTGAAAATAATATGATATTAGTTGGTAGATATTTTTATTGCAGGACCAGATCAATTTCGGGTTTGCTGGATCACCACGATTTATCCATGAGAGCCTATCTTCTCCAGTCTTGGAGAGCTTTAATAAATCAGGCCCAATGTATTTATGTGTAAACACCACTCAGTCCTAAAGAACTGCCTGATAAAGCATCCTCTAGGGAGGGGCATTAAAAAAAAAAATGCTGAGCTCACAAGAAATGGATGGAATTTTCCTTTTTAAGGGGGGGTGCAAAAAAGGAATACATCCATTATTGATAGGTCTGATTGATTGGTCTCCCCAATGTACAGGTCTTGCATTTCTTACTACACTGCATTGTAAATTTAAGGTTGCATAACTTGGGTGTTGTCATTGGATGTTGGATAAAGCTCCAAAAAATATTCCTTAACTAAAGATCTCAGATATGAAGCTTGGAAGAAACGTAGCAAGAACATTTAAGGATTACTACCAGCTGAATGGTGAGACTGCACTCTCTTCCAGATTACAAGCAAGGTATGCAATGAATGATACACGTTTTCAGGGATGTTTAGGGGGATTAAGTAACTTTCACTATATTGGATGCACTAGTAGGTATAAAAATGTAGGCAAGGCTTTTACAATGCTCAATAAACCTGAAACTGATTTTTTAGTTTGGGAATAAAATTGTTAGATTGGGTCATCCACTGTCTTTCTTTATTTCTCAGGGACTCTGGTTAAATCCGTGTCCTTCAGTCCCTACTGCCACAATATTTTATATTAGGAGGGCTCTCAAGTCCTTAATTTTCTTTCTCCATTATCACATAATAATCAAATAATGTTAGCAGGTCTCTTCCACACTCACTAAGTCTGAGAGAAAAGATGTTGGTTCGTGATTCATTCTATGACAGTCCAGCAGAACTATATGATATACATATATGGATGGATTGACCCTTTGACCGAGATCTCACCCACACAAAAGTTCATATAAGTAACATGTAAAGCAGGGTAACTCTTAGTGGCCAAGATTTCCATTCACTTGGATCAGATCAGTGAAAATGAAATCTAGTTGGTCACTTTGATTTACTGTAATGTAACACAATGCTTTTTTTCTATTGTCTCAGATTTAAAGTGATTTAAATTACAACCTGACCTAGGGTACAACAAAAACATACCCCTCTACTGATTATTGCCCATATAATTGTCCTACTTTCCATTTGTTGCAAAATATACACAACCCCTACCCCCTATTTCACAGTGAAATAGGGAAAAGAACTGGCATATGACATGGTTAGATTGTATCTTGATCAAAGAAAGTTAAATATGAGAGGATTAAATCTTGTTCTTGCTATCATTTCACCTGTCACTGCAGTCTTACCCGTTTGTTTGCACTGCAGTTAGAAGCTCAAAATCTATTCTTTGTACATCAAATGTTTTAAGACTGGCATATTTCCATATACCTAACTTCAAAAATAAAGTCAGTTGACCCCTTTTTTGATACATATTTTCTTAAAACAATTTGTTCCTGGAATTATAATGGTGCAGCAGACCTATTGGAAGAGAAGGTAAATTTCGACTATACTCTTTAAATGAAGCCCTGTGCATGGACAAAAAGTATAATAAAATGGAACTGAACTAAACTCTCGAAATAATTAATTTTATAGTAATTTATTGATTGTGTTTTTTGTAACTAACCAACTAACTGACCAACACTAGTCTTAACCTTATTTCACCCCATTCTGGCTGTGTTTGTAGATATAGTTACAACTTCATTGCAGATGATCCAAATAGGAAAATATCTGGTCACCTTTAAAGAAGTTTTCGAGGGCCTGTGATACTCATCTGGCAAAATATGGAGATATCCATAATATTTTATTGATTTCTTTCCATACTTTCGATATTATTTTATTGATTCTCACTGTGTCTTTAAACATGCTATACATAAAGACAAATCAATTTCCATGCCAAGACCTCTCCTTCTTTCCATGTCGTAGCCATCTTCTCTTCTAGAAGTGGTGCAGCTGCTCCACTTTTATCTTCACCTCCCTACATAATCCTTCATGTAGCTGCCATGCCAAGAGCTAATGGGAATACTATAATAATATACTTTAGTGATAGCTCTGAGTCTGCCGACAGACGACGGTGGCATCCAGCAGCAGTTTCATGGCTTTTACAAGTCTACACAAAAAAGGCTTTACAGGTAAAACATGCCTAATGTTGTAAAATGTATAGTCTAGTGACAGGGCCTCTTTGAGGAGTGTCCAGACCTCCTCAATGCCAACTTTACAAAATTGAATATCTGCTATATTCCCTGTGAACAAAAATAGGGTGTTGTGTGGATATTTCTCAGGATGTCAAAGCCCCCAAAAAGACATTAAAATGTTATTTTCATAAGCAACTGTGGATTTCTATCTGTGTACTTTGTACTGTCAGCCATCTGTAAGAATAGACAAGTTTTTGAAGTTGTCATGTCCATGAATATTAGCAGCTCTCCTTGTAGTAAGGAACACCATTCAAGTGTTAATTTGTAATATTTCATGATTTCAGCAGCTTCTCATTATAAAACATTATTCTGCTTTTCCATTAGACCCAAGGTCTTCTTTAAGCAACCTTTTAATAAGAATTTCTGCGGTATGCTTTGCCTTAATAATCAAAATGTTTCTTTAATTTGAAAAACTTTCAGTAACCGTTGTGTCCGCATACGAGTTTAGTGCGGCTGCAGGGCATGGTGTGTTTTCATGACACAGGGTGGTAGGCTATGTTTTGATGATAAAACATGCATACAAAGAGCCCCAGTAGATGAGAGTCATCACTATTCGGTGCCCACGCACTGTACGCGCTTTTCTGTACTGTACCCCCTGCTGCTTGTCATTGGGAAAGCAGAATTAGCGGTGTACCGGCAGGCAGAAGAAGAACATGGGCTAAATAATTCTGTTAATTCTGTATTTCCCTGCTCTAATCCTCTGCAGAACAGATCTGAATCCAAGACAGACTCCCTATAATTGCAATTGCATCTGTTCAAATAGCTATAGGACAAAATAGATTTGGCCAGAAACATAGTTTATGTTATACTGATTTAAATCAATTTATATATAGTCTTAACCTTATTTCACACCTTTCTTGCTGTGTTTGTAGAAACAGGTACAACTTCATTGCAGACAAAACAGCTAAATACAAGGTTGTACCGCTTATAGAGTATGTGCTATATTTTTCCTGCCAATAATTTGTAATTTTTTGCAGTCAGTCTCAAGATTTAGGTGCCACATTAGAAATGTATATACAATATGTAAACTGTTTTGGACCAAAGGCTGGAAATATACTCTAAATAAAGGGGAGAATAATGTTCTCGGCACCCAAGGGGACAGCAGTCGAACATATTCAGGTTCTACTGCTTGAAATGACTGGGGGCCTATTCACAGCTGACGATCCCCGCTTTCCTATGTGTCTGGCTTACATATATGAGAATGAGCTGATGTCTATGTCTACGGGGCGTTAGGCTGAATTCCTACTGTTCCATGTGCTTTGTATCACATACATAGGTTTGAATGGGCCCTACAAAAAGGTTGTAGCTTACTTGGGCCCATTCACATCTATGTGTGTGCTATAAAGCACATGGAACACTATGAATTCAGCCCAAAGCTCTGCCAATGAGCTCTGGACAGTGCCAAGCAATTGCAGGTTGACCGTCTTGCTACTTTTGCATTCTTCTTGACTTGTATAGGTGTGGAAGCACCTTCCCCATGTAAAACAGTTTACATAAATACATCAGTTGTGTATTTAGCTATAGAGGTTTCATTATTTAAAATAAAAGTAGCTTGTCAGCAGTAGTACTGGGCCACTATTCCCGGATTCAATTGCTAAAGATTTAGCAAATCTGGATTAAAGTTCAATAAACCAAAACTTTGTGGTGAACGTAAGCAAATAGCCCTGCTGACAATAGCAGGTCTTCTTCTTGCTGTGCTTGGAGTGCATGGTCCATCAGACCCTGAATGTGTGTGCTCCAGGAGGAAGACATGAAGAATTGCATCATCCTGGCCTCATCACAACCATTTTACTGGCCTCTTCAAAAAGTTTCCAAATTCTGCTTGTGTTCTCTAGGGCTTGTCCTTCTACCATATTTGCAGAAGTACTCACTGCTTGCTTGCATGCTGCTGCTGTTGCAGCTTTTTCAGCATAGCCAACATTGGGTTTAAATGCATGAAGGTTTCACAGAGCTGATGTTGGTGCTTCATTTCTGCAAGGTGAGTCATGGTTAGGTAAAAAAGTACCTGGCCATAAACATTTCTAGCCTAAAAAAGACCTCCTGGAAACCATGATTCATGATGAGAACTTATATATATATATATATATATATATAAATATGGCACCACCAGGTGAAGAACATGCACCAGGTTATGTTTCCTAGGTGAAGGGCAGCCAACAGGTCAGTGCCATTGTCACACTTAATCTTACCTGGCTGGTGGTGGCATGGAGTCAGTCACCTCTCGATCTGCAGAGTTGCCTGCAGCTTGGGTTCTATGTGAATCCTTGGCCTCAAGCATGCAAGCTGCAACATAGCATTGCATTCTTTACCGTAGAATGTAGCATATGCTCTGGGTCGCATGGTGGGATTGGTGGTTTTTACAGAAATCAAATGGGGATGAGGGGGTATAAGTGACCACACTATCGTCAAGATCAGTAGCTGGCTTTAACAGCTCCATTGTTGTGCCTGTCAAGCATCCTTCCTAGCTGCCATACGACTGATTCCATATTCCATGGAGATATGTTACCTCCTGGCTATGCTTAAGTGGACCACATGTCAGTGCTCATGAGCCACTCTTACAATACTTGTCAATAGAGGTCAATGAATTAGAAGAGCGGCACAATGAGTTGCAGTTTTGCAGAAGGAAAATGCAGCGGAGGATGAAGATGAGGAAAGTAAACGGCAAGGGGAAGGAGATTTAATGGCTGCTTCCACCAAATTTTGTGTTGCAGAGTCATGTGGTTCCTGTATTGGTACTCAAATTGTATTTTTTACCAAGGCATTTGTGCCAAAGTCAGGGACCTCAGACCACAGTAGTTGCAACAGATACTTTCAAAAGGGCCCATGGTACAAGGCTTTGTGGATCTTCATGCAGAACCTCTGCCTCTCCGGTTAGGTCCTACTGTAATTTCCAATAAGGGGATTGCTTACAAATATTGGCAACTATGGCAATAAGGGCAATATATATTTTATTTGATGCACATTACCCTACTGCAGACTGCGGTAACATGCTGCAAAGGGCAGTTTGGTCTGAATTAGTTACAGTCCCCAATATTATAAACACATTCTAGGAAAATAAAATATGCCACTTGTCCAGTATGGTAACTTTGCTGGAAATGTGAACCTCAACTCCCCTGAATTAAGCTGAAACCTATTGTGCGGCAAATCTTCAGCTTGTCCTTCAAAAGCCAAACATCCACCACATTTTACAATTCTAGCAATCTATTTGCAACTCCAGGGGTAGACTGATAGGATGGATAGTTCCCAAAAAATAGGTCCACTTTATTTGCCTGTGCCTGGGACAGCATGGCTTCTTAATATGTTCCCTCCATTGTAACACAGGAACACTTCTATCTCCTGTTTCCAGCATTTCTAACAATACAAAGCCCTTCTAAGTACCTTGTATACCGTATTTTTTTCCCCATTATTAACTCCTGTCTTGCCAGGGGCAAGTCACACGACTAATTTGAACATTATTAAAAAAACATTCTGCTTCTGTGCAAGTAGGACCTACGGGACTACATGAGCGACTGGCTGTTTCAGCTGAAGGGAAAGGTTAGGAGGCTGTGATTTAGCATGAATCGCAAGGCATTGTTGTGCGCTGCAGACATGATGCATAATTAGAATATAGTGTTTGTGCGAAGCTTTGTAATTAAACCAGTGGGACTATACACCTTGTTGTTTTCCCTTCATTAATGTTCATTTAAACCAGTTTCACTTAAAAGTGAAGGGTCCAGGAGGCCCGTGAATAATTAGATCCAGTGGAAAGGGTCATTTTTTAGAGGCACGGTAGGGTGTTAGGCATAAACAACACAGCAGGGACAATGAACACAGGCTGTAATCCTTTCATAATGCATCTGGATAAGTAGATTTCAGGGTCCATATGGGGAAAATTGGGCCGATTTATATAGCGCTTGTATCATACAGTGAAAGGAATGACCAGAGTTCAACGGGCTGCGGCTTGAAGCTGAGCTGAACCTTTATAATTTAACAGGATGCAGTCAGAAAGAATAAAAAAAATAGGAAATGTATGAGTTTTTTGGTTTTTTTGTGCATGTTAGTGCTTTGCTTCTACATGAAGCTGTCCTGTGCCCGCAGCACATTGGAGATCCAGGCCATTGCTGTAGCAGTCCAGGTCCCCAGTTGTCTGATCATGCAATGCTCCAATCAACAATGCTGCTCAGGGAACATAAGCTTTGTTTGTTGTAGGCATGACAGAAATCTGGAGACCCAAACCCCTGCACTATGTAACAACAGTAGTTTGGGTCTCCAGTGTACTGCCAGCATAGGGCAGTTTCATAAAAATTTAAAGAATTAATAAAACTCAAACATTTTTTACTTTATTGCAGCCTGGCTACAGACCCATGTAAATCTATGAAGGTTTCACTAGTATATCAGCAAACAGAAGCCATGGAATAGGTCATCATTAATAAAGCTTGTTTCAGAAAAAATCTATAGTCTATGCTGTTGGGAAACAGGAAGTCTGGACTGGCGATCTCATACCTCTTCCAGTCCACTAAAAAGATGGGAATCCATAGGGCATTGTCTCAGCTAGGCTGTTTTTGTAGGTGTCTTCCTCATCCTTACTTTACTACCTAATACGTCACTCGCCATAAACAATGCCGGTGAATTTGGGATCTCTGAGTTACAGAAGAGGCAAATGAGGAGGATTGGATATAAGTAACCGCAGTGTCATCAGGAGCGGTATGGAGCATTGACGGCTCCAGTGTTGTGCCCCATCAAGCATTCATCCTAGCTGCCAGAAAACTGACCCCTTGTCTTGTAAAATATGTAGCAACCTGGCTATGCTTACTGGACCACATTTCTAAAATCATGGGTACCCTGCTGCTTGACCCTCTAAATGTGGCCCTATTACCTTCTCCGTCACCGTTTAAGGCTTGTTGCATGTTGCATGTTGCATATCCTAAGCCTCTGTGAAAATTGCAATACTTGGCAATAGAGGTGAATGATGTAGATGAGAAGCAGGATGAGATTTGCAAAGGGAAAATTCTGTGGCGGGCGAAGATGAGAAAAGTAGGGGACAAGGGGAAAGGGGGAGGAGGACATTGAGGTGCTGCTTCTACCAAGCTTTGTGTTGCAGAGTCATGTGGTTCCTTATGTAAGATAAGAGGGTGAAGAGAAAAATGGCTCTTTAAGACAATATTTATATAAAATTGATTCAAATCTTTTCTTTGTATTCAAAAAAAAACTAATCAAATAAAAGATTTTAATACATTTTTTATAAATATTGCCTTAAAGAGCCACTTTTCTCTTCACCCTCTCCTTATATTAAAATGTTCCGGCTCGGCAACACTACCTAAGTAGTCACGTTTTTTATCCCTTAGAAACTGATCATGTACCAAACTTTTGGACCCTATGTATACTGTACACAAATGGTATTTTCACCAAGGCTGATGTGATCCACATCCTGGCTATGCTTACTGTCTACTTGTCTGTGTCATGAGTACCCTGCACTCAACCTAAACAATCCCTGTGATCTTGGGATCTCAAAGTTGTATATTTGACCTGGATCAGACATTTTCTGAAAAAAATGGATGGATAGAGTAACTTTGTGATGGTATCTGGCCTTAGCAGCCATTGCAGCCATTGAAGTTCCATGCAGTACATTCATTGCAATCCATGCAAATCCATATTTGTTATATTCCAATTCCCACATTAAATGGCATTTTCACTATTTTATATGACTAATATATGCCTATATGCATCTAGGTGTGGTGATCTGGGTGAGGATATACTACAATGACTGCCAAGGGAACCAGTTTAATATTTCCTACCAAACATTCACAATGATATGAAGCATTCTCCCAGACACCCTATATGTATACATACCTAACTAATGTCCAAATTTCTTGATTTTGTATTTTATCCATAATATAATCAATTAATCAATCACATATTTGAAGTCACAGATGATGCTTTAGGCTAGGCAGATATTGTTTGCCTTGTGATCTGTAGTAATCCTATATAGCTGGGTAATTTAGAAATCGGATAAATAAGGAAAATGCTGACTCCTAATGGTAAGTTTTAGGAATATGTAACATTAAACAGAAAATATTTGAGGTTAGTTCTGGGGAGCAACTCACTCCTCTTTGTTTCAAGTGTTTGCAACTGCTCTTTGACAGCAAACAGCATCATAAATTAATGGCATGGTAGGAACTTCTGGAACTATTACATATGCCAATCTTTTGCTTGCCAAGAGGTATGAATCCATAAAGCACAGGACCCATATCAGAGATTTATTAGTTCATGGTTGCGCTATATTGGTGATGTCCTAGTCTTTGGTAAATTAGGATTGTTAAAAAAATGTGTGGAATACATAAATAGGAATCTGGTTAATATGGCCTTTACCTTAGAATTCGATGATGGGGAATGGAGGGGTTTAGAAACATTTGTATTGAGCATAAAAACATTTATTACAAAAGAAGGAGACAACCTCTAATTCTTTTTTTTTTTTTTTTCATTATGAGACTTTTCATCCTATGAATGTCATGTATGCAATTTCTTCCAGGTACTACGTACAGTGGAAACAAAATAATATGAGAAATGAGGATTTGTTATACAGGTGGATATTTAAGAGATTAGATGCAAGAGGTTATGCAAGAAGAGACATAGATAAGGCATTTAATATTTTGGCAGGATCTATATAGGGAGAAAAATAGAAAATTAAAAACAGGATAATTTTAGTTTTTTCATTTACATTTTCACAATAGCAAATCAAAGAATGTGTAAGAACTGGTACAAGAAAGGAAATGTTGAAAGTGGAAATATCCAATTTTGACATTGCGGACATGAAAACCCATCAGAGACTGGACAGTAATAGGTGACTATAAAACAATAGAACAGGTAAGAAGAAGTTAAGATTAGCATAGAGGAGACAGGTGGGAAATTATAAATGTGGTAATAGCAGGTAAAAGTACAAATGTAAAACTTTAAAATCATGTTCATTGTATTAGGAAACGTATCACGTATTGAACTCAGCATGTAGCGTACAGCATGATGTGAACATGTGGATATTATTGTATCGGCAAAACAATTAGAAAGCTGAAGGATTGAAAACAGGAACATTTTAGGTCAGCATGGGTACCTTCTGATTTATCAGTCATGTTTAGGAGTGTTATAGTGATATAAAAACAGTAACTGAGATGGTCTGAGAACTGTTCTTGGGGGAAGATAGAGGGAGAATATTGCTGCAGGCAGAAAACTCACATGGGCGCTACAGGCCCATTCATGTTAAACAATAGGAATTGGCTGTTTCATTTCTTTAAATAGAATAGAAGATGTGCCAAATTGATGGTTTATGTTACTGGCCATCCATATACAATGTATAACGTTTGAAAAGATTACAACATTGATACATTTGCAAGCTGAATGTGATATATGCTTTTCATATGGTGCATTCAGATCCAATGTATGGTAATTATGGGCTCAATGAATGGGTTCCCTGGATAATTAAGGTAGATGTGTCTAAACAATAGGTGATCCAAACACCTTGAGAAAGCGTGTGATCTGCAAAGGTCATTCACCAGATAAAATTGTAACTCTAGCCTTTAGTTGACTTGTAACAAAGGCTGTAAAAGGCAGTGAATGCACTTGGAATGCAGTTTTCTTAGATAAAGTGTTTTTGGAGCAGCACCAAGCCCAACATTTGAAATAGGAGGAATTATGGGATCCTTGGGATCCTTGGTGTTGGTCTGCATCTCATGATGTCCAACAAGTGCCACACACTATCTTTCTTTTGTATTGATGTCATTATGCAACAGGAAGGGGAAAACATTTTTCTATTCTCCTTTCACCAGTGATCAAATTGAATCATTGTAACTTTGTAGCAATTCACAAAGAAAAGGTCTGCTCCGCACGGGCACAAGTGTTTATATACCATCTCTGTAAAAGAAGAAAGAAGACACTGACCCTGGATGCTGAGCCACCATCAATAGGGGGACTAGGGTTACATCGATACCAGACCTTGAGCAAAAAGACTTGATTTTTGTAATACTGGATCTTTTAAACATAGGGGAAAAGGGGGTTTACCCAGTATGGGTGGGCATCACTGTCTTCGGCCTTCTTCTTCCTTCATCTGGCTATGTCACCCAATATCGCACTGGGCAGGCGTGAGATCTGATGATGTAGCCAGATGAAGGAAGAAGAAGGCAAAAGACAGTGATGCCTATTCTGCGCATGAGATCGGTCATGAAGGAGCAGCCAAGAGCCTCCCAGGATGCGTGACGTAGGTATCCCAGGAGGTTCCGCAGTAATCAAGACAAGAAAGGGGTGAGGCTTCACTTTTTTTTTTTTTTTTTGCAGTAAAAAAAAAATAATAATATTTTTACTTTAAATAAAAGGGTTGTCTACCCTTTTATGTAAATTGAAAATTTGAGTTTAGGTCTGCTTTAACTTTTTTACCTATGATCCCGCTAGGGAACCTGAAACACATGTTGTGGTCATGCCATCTGAGAATGTGTTTTGAACAAGTTGACTTAATACAGATGTTTTTAGACATCTTTCTCTAAAATATATTTTCAAAACATGAAATTTGAGTTTTCACATACATAACATTCCATTAAAATAAGTCATTACAGATTAAAGGCTAATTACATGGGTGTCCGTATGCAACCCCATTTCACTCTTTAAATAATTACAGGATGCCATCTTCCACCTACAGTCGCCCGTTACATATCAGCAGAGCTCTTGATCGGGCTGTCATGAAAGCGGAGCATTTCTGTTTGACACAAAGCATAGGTTCAGCAAAAAGTGTCCATTAAAGAATCCATAGCGACTGAATGCCTCGGACAGTCTCCTGCTGAGTGCCTACGAAAATATAATTTCGCTACAATTACCCTGTCAAGCAGTTAGTAATCACAATCTACGGTCGCCATGTGTTATGTTTTCCTGAGAACAACAGTAGGCCGAATGTCTCCCGGCAGCACGTCGCATTCCCTCATTGCCGCTGGCGGCACATTTTGTACATACGCGCAGCTCTGGCATAAATACAGGTTATGGTTTTACAATTTCACTTGGTAAAATCAGCGATTATTATACGTGTGCGCGAAAAAGACCAACATAAATACAATCAGCAGGAAGGAAAGATTGCGGAAGGAGCGTATTAGCATCTCTGCAATTATGTGTGAAGTCTGAGAAGGATAATAATATCAAGTTGAAGTAACATTATATATGCAATACACACCTTTTAATTTGTCCACTTGTGTGCGTTCATTTGGAATTATGTTGAAAGTTGCCTAGTGTTTTGTTTTTATCACTATAGACTCTAGCCATAATCTCACTGCTGTGCCACTGGGTTTAAATGCAAAATGTTCTTTTCTTTGTATAAAGAGAACCAGTGTGGTCTGCAAAAAAATGAAAATGCAAGAGAAGAGGCATATTAATCACCACTCTTCTGTCCATGGAGACCAAGACTTCTCTATTCTAGTATCCTCTGTCGGCATTTCTGAGAATGTTAGATTGCTGTATTCCCTGGTGCTATGATGTGTAATGCCCATTTGAGGTGTAAGAGGTCAAATCTTGGATTTGCTGGATTGTACTAGGTTCTGATTCTCCCGGCTGATGGGTGGCTGCATGCAGCGAGAAGAACCTGTCCTTAGCAAGGTAGAAACCATTCACTATCCCGGTGCATTTACCTGTTTGGCCTATAGTAACGTTTGGCACCTTTTAGACAGGTACTTCAAAAGAAATGTGTGAAAAACAGGAATTGAGGGAGGGGACCCTCCATGGATGTCTAGAAGAAGCTATGGAGAACAAGGAATTTGGGCCCTGAGGTCCCAGGACAATGAATCACTGGGTGGATGAACTTGGTGAGACCTAAATTCAAGAAGAAAGAAGCCAAAAGAGAAGGGACCCATAGGAACAAGTCTGCTGTCAGTGCTGACTGTAATTTACCTGCTAATAAATTTGAAATGCCTGTTCTTGACATTCTACTGTCCTAACCCTCTTTTCGACATGTTTGTGACAAAATACAAGTCTCTGGGATTCTGTAAACCACATTACAAGGACGAACCTTGGGGTGAAAGCTACAGGTGGAATCATCCAACCCATATGGTACTGCTGCTTGGGGGCTGGATTCTGCACAATAGTGGACGCACAGAGCATTGGGGTATCCAATATTGCTAAAGGTGTTGTATGCATACTGAATGCACTGTTGGAACAGAGGTAAGGTAGGAGACATGGGCGACCAAAGATATGGGTTTAAAACCTCTTCTGTTGTAGGCCGTTTGCATTTGTTTAGGGACCTGATCTTAAAGTAGGCATTCAAAGTCGTCTTCATCTGGTTCTTCCCCAGAGCAATTTAATATCAATATGATGTTTTCAATAGATTAAGCATTAGACTCATTGGGCCTGATTCATTAAAGCTCTCGAAAACTGGAGAAGATAGACTATCATGGGAGAACCCTGAAATGGATTTCCTAAAAGTCATTAAGCAAATGTTTTCAATCCTGGACCAGATCCATTCCAGGTTTTCTGGATTGCGCAGGTTTTCCCTTGATAGTCTGTCTTCTCCAGTCTTGGGAAGCTTTATAAAATCAGGCCTATTAGATAGAATATAACAAATCTATTGAAATTTTATTTTAACTCTTCTCTACACATTTTTAATGCACATGATATTTTTAAACAGAACTCCAAGGAGACGTATAAACAATTTTGGCCATGGGGCTTCAAACACACTACAGGGGTTACTTTAAATGTTTATTGTCATCTAAGGTACATATAAAAAGCATTTTGTCTTATGTTATCCATCCAGTTCATGGCAGCTCGTTGATGCTCCAGTGCAATCATTTTTTCTAAACTGTAATATTGCATCAATGCCCTGAAATTCTGAATCTGATTGGTGGCTGTAGGGAAACATCGTACTAAGAACATTTTAATATATCAGGCTGTAGATCAGTGTGTGTAATGTGATGAGATTATCATGCTGTGTCTCCCAGGCAGATGTCTATAAAGTGCACGAGAACACTGTGTCCTTATTAGTGGGGAGTGGAGATGATTACATCGATCTACAGTTTGTTGCAGATTGGGTCAATGATATACCGCACAGTTCATTTGATGGTTTATCAAAATATGCTCATACCAAGCTGTTGAATTCATTGTAAAATGATTCCCCTGCTTGAACCATCATTTTCTGCGGCTCCTTTTAGTATCCTTCACACCTGACTATTTTGTTGCAGTGTGTTACTACATACACACAAGTAAGGTATTCTGCATGACTCAGGTACTGCACAGGGCTGCAATCCCCCTTTAACTAACCATTATCCTTTCCCATTAACCCACCCACACTCCTCTTACTTCCCTTTAAATAATCACACATTACATGCAGGTCAAATGGCCAAAAGGCAGTATTACAAAAAAAAAAAAAAAAAAAGCTTCATATAACTCATATAACAAATGTTCCAAATGACCCAACAACAGAATACCCAAAATATTACCAGACTTCCCTTTTCAGATGCAGGTTCTTGAAGACCCCTTCAGCCTACCACAGCGCCTAGGCTTGATCTCTACCACCCTACATGCTCTTAGCCACATCATACTGTGGAACGTTATCCAATGCATATAGATCAACCGGCAATCAACCCTCTACCTTGAGGGGAATGTTCCTTCCTCTATATTATTGGGATCCTCACACCTACGATGTCTCCCGTCGCTGCTCTCCTCCTTAAGGAACTCAAACCGCATTTCCACACTGCCCTCCTAACCTCACCCAAGGGCAGGTTGGTGGGAAAACTGTTCCCAGCTACTACAAAATGAACACTCATGCACTCCACACAACCCCCTTTAAAGAGGAACTAAACTGAAAATCGCACAGGGCAGTCAGATTCATACAGAGGTGTCTTCCATTCGTTCTTGGGTCGTCCCGACATTCGTCCCCGAGCTGGCGCGCCGGGCAGCGCCATTTTCTCCTCTTATTTCCGGTTTTTCTTCATAAGTCACCCAACCCAGGCGCGAGATTGGGTGATGTGGGTTGGAAAAAAGGCCTGCCGATCCCACTGCACATGCGTGAGATCAGCAAACTTTTCTCTTTTCATGAAAAGGCTCCTTCTGGGCATGGCCGAGATGCTCGGGCATGCGCAGAAGCAGCACCCAAGAGCCTCCCGGGACGCGTGACGTAGGTATCCCTGGAGGCTTTGCGCTCCCATTCATTCTACGCTATCGAGAATTAGGGAGCGTTGCTGCACCCTTTTTTTTTTTTTTTTAAAAAAAAGGGTGTTGCACTTAAGTAAAAATTCTGTTGTTTGTTTTTTTTTTAACATAGGCCTGTCCCTTCATCTTTTTGATGCAGCACTCCACAAGGCACAAATGATCATAAATGAACTGGCTTCTAGGATGCATGCTTGAGAAGGAGGCCGCTATACTAGACGAGGGCACTGTAAGTGGAAACACATACTAGTATACATTACAAATGATAAGAGTTCACCTACTATTCAATTGGTAAAGTTCTGCATTCAACAGCACTCATTTGCCCTCATGTTTCAAACAATTTGGCTACACATACACTTGCAAAATATCTCACCATAGCAAGCTTATGTCGTATATTGCAACTTAGAGGCCAGGTGTAAGAGGGACCAAAAAAGCCACAGAAATTCATGATGAGCTTTTTTGCAAGCAGAGGAATAATTGAAGAATGAATTCAACAACTTAGTTGAAGTGTGAATATCCCATAAAGTACGACAGGGAGAGATGGCCACACAAGTAGTGTTTACAAAGGAGGTCGTTGATTTAAACTCTTTCTCTCAGTATATGTTGCCTTTAAATTTACTAATGCTTAAATATCTTGCATCCCTCTTTACTCACGACAGTTTCGACTTCATTCACATATAGTAATACAGTGCTATTTCCACTTCCCAACTGGGCTAACAAAATGGCTGCCTGCACCATGAATATGTGACAGACTCAAAGTAGAAACTTGCAATATGGTTATTTTCACTATTTAGCACACAGCTGCTTGCTCCTTACAGAGTGTTTTCTGCTTGCTTCAGCAGAGAGAAGCCACCAGCTGCTACCGGAATAAGTCAGAACAGAGCTGGAGGCATAGGAAAAACTCGCAAGACTTCAACAAGCAGCAGGGAACATGCTAAATCTACATAGACCCAGGATCTGCAGCTCACCCAGACTACAAAGAAAAAGCAACGTTCTCCTACTTTTACATGTTTTTTTTTTTCATTGTCAGCATATAAAGTGAAAAATAAATCAAAATAAAGATTATTATAGAATATATATATCCTGCGTTGTGTCAGTTTCTAAGAAACATTTGGGCCCATTGCAATTTCATTTAATTGTCTTGCATTTAAAGAGTTCGATTCCTGACTGTCGCTGGTGGTTCTGAAGGACCCAGAGCGAACCCAGGGACCCAGAGCGAACCTCTGCATCACTTTTAGTGCTTTTGATAAAGTGTGCAAACTCACAAATTACATTGACCTCTTTCCTCACAGCCCAGCTGCTCTTTAAGGTAACCTGTATAATATTTTTTTTCCAAAATACGCTTTATTGAAAAATTTACATTATTTCTAACAATATGAGGGAAGTACAAACAATATTATTAAACAGGATATGCATATACTAATAACATGAGTAGGTAATATGAAATAGGTAAGTAAGCCAAATACAACACATTTAAAAATCCTTGAGATTTAAAATAAAGAGAAGGGCAAAAGAAAAAAAAACTGTTAATTGTCATTCATTACACCAATGTTTCAGAAAATTGTCAGATAAACCCAGTGGAAAGACTGGGTTGGACCAGATTGGGGTAAGCGGGCCTGGTACTGAAGTTATTTTAAATTTGTGGATGACTGTTAAAAAAAATCCTCAGTGAAGTACCTATAAAGGGGTAGGCTAAAAGTTTTACATGCAGATTTCTTCTCTCGAGCCATGGGGTTAGGCCGAAAGGAGCGGTTGAAGATATTTGTTCTAGGGCTATCCAATCTTTTGATTGTGCGTTAGTCTGCCAATCAATTATCCTAGTGAGATGACAGGCCCAATAGTACTTGTGGACATCTGGGAGTCCTATTCCTCCTCTGTGTTTCACTGCCACTAGATGGAGGAATACAATTTTCCAAGGTTTTTGACCCCATAAAAAGGCCCAGAAGATTGTAGATAGGAAGGTACAAAAAGAATCTGGTAAATGAATTGGTATTGTTTGCATCGGGTATAAGAGTCTCACTAAAATAATAATTTTATAGATGGCAGCTTTCCCAAACCACAAAAAAGCCGATTTATCCTATTTTTTCAAATCTGCAGAGATCTTGGTAAGAAGAGGAACAAAATTTAGATTTAAGATTTCTGGTATAGACACTTATAATTGTCCACTATCTTCAGCACCCCATTGTATTGTACCTCCTCTCTATATATCTGCTATTCCACACCTTATTCTCTGGCCACTTCACCAAGCCCATTTGAAAGTCCACCAACACCTCCAGATAGAGTGATCCAGTGGTGAAGATCAAGGAAGGCACAACATCCAAAGAAGAAGAAAAAGGGAGTGGTGTTTTTCTAGCAACTCTTGTTAGTGGCCCTGAACCCTCCGCCTAAATGCTGGCCCAGTGTATGATATTATTTTTGCACCAACCTTTGAAAACTGCCCATTTTATCAACCCCTAAGAACACCTCTGCTGCTAGGATGTCTGAATCTTACTCTCTGAAAGGTTAATAGCACTACAGCATGGTCAAATACTATGATGAGCAGCAGCCATTGTTCCTGTATTACAAAAGAAAATAATAAAGAAACAACAAGACTGCCAAAAAGAGATAGGCAAGAACAAAGGCTTCTGGGTAGCCAAAACCCAACCAATTAGAAGGAAGGATGCAGTACTGTGGAGCACAGTATCACAGAGGAGCAGGCAATTAGGGAACTGCCCTGGGTTAAGCATGGGTAACATTCTTCAGCATGGGGCCACAACAGGACAGGAGAAGCTGACATTCTTCCTCAGTTTCTATAGGGTACTACGGAGTTTGATATCAAACCAAATTCAGGTTTTGTATCAGAATGCAAAAAAACAAAAAACAAAACAAATATGATATACATGTAGTCCTCGAGTTACAATGGAGATGCATTACGATGATCCCAATGTAACTTGAAAATATAATAAGTTAGAAACTGGCCTAGCCTACCCACTAGTCTCATAGAATGTTGATCAGTATACAGTAGTACCATATACTGTAACTTTGTCGATCTCACATCGTGAGGGATGTGTACATCCCGGCATTGTTCCCAACGTAAAGTATTGCATACGGTGTTACGGTTTGCCTTCTACGTGAAAACTTCGATATCCGTATCGTCATCATAAGTTCTAAATATCGTAACTCAAACCATCGTAGCTCAGGGAGCATCTGTATTGTATATATATATATATATATGTGTGTGTGTGTATATATATATATATATATATATATATATATGTATGTATATATATATAGTACCACATTAAGTAGTATCAGCCTGAAATGCAGCTTTAACACAATTGCAACACAATATTTAAATATATTTCATGGGGTCTATACATATATTAATGTCACTTATTTTCTATAAAGCACCTAATTGCAGCCGCAGCTCCTCCATCATGAACAGAGGTTGCGTTCATCTACCGTGAAGATCAATCTGCGACCTAATAACTAATTAAAATAATCTAATTGAATTTGCACCGTTCCCAGCTATTTTTCCGATGAGGAATACCACACCATAATTACAATAGGATGTAACATATGACACGACTCCCAGAGTAGCACAAACAGTTGATGATCTCAGGAATTTTTGCTGTTGGTTCTCAGGCCGCAGGGGGAAAAAAAAATAAGAATTACTAATTTATGTTCCCTGACAGTCTGTGTGTATCGTCACTCCCGCGAGAGTGTTTAATTGCTCTGTAAACTTCAGACTTAAGTATTTCTGAACATCAAGAGTCAAGTTGGTGTTGCAAATGTGCAAGGAAAAAAAAAGTGTTGTTGACATGTTTATTTAATAGAAATAACCACAAAGGGGGCCCGACGTCGAAATCTTACATATAAATTAACTCGGAAACAGAATCTAACAGCGAACTTCGTAAAGAAAAAAAAAAAATGAAGCACACAGGCCATTGCGACACGATCCACGCATATCAACTTAATTAAGCGATCCTGCATAAATTAATTTACATTTCAATTAATGTCCTTAGCAACAAAATGCTGCTTTAATAGGGTAATTGGATGCTAGGGAGTGAGTACACAAATACCACGTTATGTTCTTGGGAAAGAATTCATATTTTCTTGGGCTTTTTTTTTTAATTTTTGCATTACTATAAATTATCCGAGTAATGATTGTATGTTTGGGCAGGTCTTTGCTCCCTTCTGGGTCTAATTATAAAGACTTAGTACCTCATTAAGCAAAATGGGTTTGGAGTCACAGGAAAACATTACTCTAGTTGAGAGTCATTAGTTTTTACAAAAGAGGGAATTCTGGGGAATTGGGAACATTAACTGCCATGGAAAGGAAATTCAGTTGCTTGTTTATTGGTGTTAGATAATGCAAAAATAACACCGAACCAACACATTTCAGCATGACACAAACTATTTTGAGATATAGGTCACTATTTAAAGAAGACCAAGACTTAGATGTGAACCTCGTCATTGATAATCAGCCTGGTAGCTTCATAATTCTAAATCAAATATTATTTCAGTACTTTTGCGTCTTTTCCCCAAATGTCTTCAAACAGAATAAACAGCCTAGTTACTAACATTCAAATTTTGATTTCATGCAAAAAGTATGCAGCTTGGCTATCACCTCCATCTTTCAACACCCTTTTAGGTGATGGCAAAGGCAGAACAGAATGTTTCTGATGTGTGATTGGCACTCCAGCAACATGGAGGCACCCAATTATAAGAAAAAGTTAATCTAGGCTGTCATGCCACTAAAATCCGAGGCATTTGGTCAAATTGCCACCTCCATCTTTAAATGCCGTTCTAGCTGTTAGTGAAGGCAGAAAGCTGAGACATGGGGACTCTTCCGGGAAGGTCAGAAGTGGTTTTGATGTGTGGTTTGTGATTTGCACACCAGCAATATGAGGGCATTTTATTGCAATGTGTATAATCTCCACATTTTTTTTGATTTTTGTACACATGCACAAATATCAGTTTATCCAGGGAGCAGCATTTGGTATGCCATTGTTAGTTAAACCTTTTTTAGTGCAGGTATGACAGTTGGCCACTGTTTGTCAGTTGGAAAAGATAGCATATCTCTTGTTAAGAGGCAAACATAGCAACAACCAGCTTTTGGCCAACAGATTGACCTTTAAACATGACTGACCAATGGCCATTAAAGTTCAAGACTGCCATTTAGATTTTGCAGACAGGACTGCTTCCCTGATAGACTGTAATGTTAAATTTGAGTGGAGAGTTTGTGGACCAAGTGGGAGTGGCCACAAACTTTCCTCATAAAAGGATTCCATCTGAGATGGAAAGGGGGACTTAAGCCAGGAGAAGTCAGGGAACGCTGGAAAGGACCCTGCCTGGCTGACATGGGACCACTGTTAAGTTTCAACAGACAAAGACTCAAGATCAAGAGCCAAGGTGATCGCTTAATGCCTAAATCCTGTTTGCTGAGGAAGTCGCAAAATGTTTTTACTGAAGCAACTTTAGAGTGTCCTGTTGTATACCTTGCATAAAATTATAAAACAAGTTGCTTTCCTTGGAGTTTAGTAAGAGAATTAGACTAACGGTTAGCTATACAAGTGTATAGCAAAAGATTTTGCTACCAAGCAAAACAGACACCTAATAGAAGAAAAGTTGCTGTAGGTGGTCATGCCACCAAAAGCCTAGGCATTTGGTCAAATGGTCACCTCCATCTTTAACACCCTTCTAGATGTTGGTGACACTAGGACTCTTCCTGGAAGGTCAGAAGTGATTTTGATGTGTGGTATGTGATTGGCACCCCAGCAATATGGGAGGCACCCAATAAAAGAGAAATTGTTCTGGGCTGTCATGTCCCTAAAAGCCTAGGCATTTGATCAAATGGTCTCCTCCATCTCTAAACATCTTTGCTCAGGATGTTTTCCTAGTATGGGGCCCAGAATTTCTATTGGTGATCCTGCCAATTTATTTTTCTTGACTATAGTGCGGTCAATAACCTGGACATGCTGTTTGCTAGCAGCACCTGAATCACAAATCTGTCTGAGCATAATTGCAAAAGTTTTAGTTGGTAAGATAATTTACATAAATGTAAAAATAGAAAACCAATCATTCATTAAGTAAAGTTGTTTCCTATAGAGCTGTGCAGCATATCAAAGCAGCTTCAATGTAAAAAAGTAGGAATGCTCATTAACAGTCATATGCAATGTTCTGGCACATAATTAATTGCTAGCTAACTCCCCAGTGAGCCTGATGTTACCTTCAGCTACCTAAAACGTAATGTAGTATGTGCATGCAGAACGGATTCACTGGGGTTGGCTTGTCAAACCACTGCTCTGCTCTATGCAGCGCCAGCACAATACACAAATCGATCAAATATCAGCATTAGGAGCTGTCAAGCTGATCAACTTCATTGCAGAGATTCTTTAGGTGTTGCAAACTCAAGTAACTGTGGATCTGAATATAGAAACAGAATTAGGATGCATGTGATTGAACTTCATGAAATATGTATGGATGTCTAATATATTTCTTTCCCTAGATATTCCTAAATATGGCTTGATGTTATTTGTACAGGCTAATGAAAATCAAAGAAGATGTAAAATCAGATCCTGCACTATATTTTAACAAATAAAATATACCTTGTAATGGGATAGGAAATTTTTATTAACAAATTCATTTTTTTACATTGGTTGTTGGGTTGCTGTTTAGTTTGGGAAGATTTTCAGCAGACATTGGGTTTGTTTCTATAGAATCTTATAATAAAACTTTGTGTTCTTTGTGTACATACTTTAAGCCTGTAGTCCAGGTAAAGCAGAATTAAACCTAAATATTAAAAAAATGTGAGTAAGCAGATCCTTAATTGCAGAAGGTACAGGTGAGGTCGATTCAGCAATAAAATAAATTTATCTACCAGAACACAATTTTTCATTACATTAACTTGTTCTCGCCCTGGCATGGGCATCGCCATTTTCACCAAGGTTTTGGATCCCTGGTCAGGCTGGAATGATGCATCCACACAGAAGTCAATTGATTTCCAGCATCCAGGGGCACACCAGGAATATAAAAATACACGTTCCTCCAGAATTACCACGTCCTGGTCACTTTCTGAGCTGAACTTGAAACAAATTTGTGTAAACTACAAATTCTACCAAATACATGTTATGGAAAAATGATGGCAGATATGTTTGAAGTCCACCCTGAGTGACAAACATGGTTCCTCTACAGATACAGTGAACCAAGACACCTATGGACAGAAATTGTGTTGCTAACATGATTACCAGGAAAAAAAAAGAAAACTAAAACTAATACAGGCACCTAGCAGATTACTAAAAGGTCAATAAGAACAAATTCTGTTTTTTTGAAGAATGTATCAGGGCACATGTCCTTTACTGTCCTATTTCCTTAGAACAGGAAAGTGTGAGCTTGTTCTTTTTACTTTTATTGGAATTGATCACTAAAATAAATATTTCACATGTGTAAAAGTAGTGATAGTTCACAAGTGAAGTGACCATTTTGTCATGATAATACATAAACCTGGAATGGATGTGGTCCAGGATTTAAAACATTGGCTAGCAAATAGCAAATTACTTTTAAGAAATCCATTCCAGCTTTGCTGGATCACCCAGTTTTACTGATAAAAGCGTATCCTCTCCAGCCTTGGAGAGCTTTATTAATTCAGGTCCATTGTACTAAATCATGATACTTTACACAATGATGCTACTTCATGACGTGTTGCAAGAAAAAATCTTTGAACAATTTGTCATGCATTGACATGTGATAAGGAGAATACTAATGATGGCAGCACATGGAAGCTACTGGTTCTTTTCTTATGCCACTCCTATACTCTCATCTATTTGCTATTGCATGGACTGCCTTTGTCTTCTTCAATTTACAACAAACCTAAGCTACCACCATAGCATGTTCACCCCAATGATGGTCCGCCAGCACGCATTTTGCCAGAGATTCCATGCTTAAAAATGTCTGTAGCACCATTTTGCCATAACACCAACCAGTGTACCACTGCAGTGTCAACAGCCCTCATATATTAGGACATATTATGATTATTTTGCAAAGTACTACAAATCTCTCCCTGAGAATGAGCCCTAAAGCACCCCTAACGTAATACCAGTAGAAAGAGAAAATATGGCTTCCCCATGTATATATTTAATTTTATGTTATAGTATATAGTATATATAATTATGGAATACATAGGGAAAGGGGTTCTCAAATAATAAATGCGTTGATATAATTATTTATATAAACCTAATCATGTACATGTATTTCTGAAAAAATAATGTAAAAGACTAAACCTCTCCTTTAAGCCCTTTTTTACTTTTATAGAATTACAGAATAACCAATAAAGTGGGTAGTTTAAACTGAAAAGAGTGATAGTAGGCAAGTTGTCAGTCTCCATTAGAGCGCTCATTTATGAAGGCGATATTTCTTCTTTGGGAGCTGTGAAGGGACATTAAAGGTTATAGCTGGACAGTTATTAAGGAGACATCAGCAAGTTTAAGGTACTTGTGTGTCTGAGGGCTTCGTTAGAACTGCAAGTCGGAGATCGCAGCACCAAGCCGGAGTTACAGACTCATTTTTAAGACTGCCTACATTTACAAGAGAACTATTTTCAGCCAGTTCCATGCTGTGTGCTTCACAAACCGACACTGGGACATACATGCTGTATTATGTCAGAGTAATCTTAACAGATTGGACAAATTTACAGTGGTATGTATATCAAAGTGGAAAGATTAAAAAATCCACCCAGAATAAAATGTAATATATTTTAGCTTATCATTCCTTAGACTTGGTGGCTGAATTATTATTCTTTTTCATTCCCTTTTTTTTCTTTTATTCTCACTTAGTGCTGTTTGGTGCTGCCTGTACTTTGTCAATTTGTTTATTTGTAGGAAGATATAGCAGTTACTACTGTGAGTGCTGTGCTTATTTGATAATTGGCTACCAAGGGGCAAAAAAAGAGTCCTATTTTTTTATTAAGTATTGAAAAATAAAAAAATATGAACAATACAAAAGGATTTTAGTGGCTGTGCATGAAAACACAGCTGAATTGATATGCTGCAAAATGTATATATTAATATATAATTTATAATAATTATATAAAATAAAATAATATTATTTATATAATAATGTACTCATCCATCCTTCCCACCGCTCTTCTGCTGCATCTCCTTGCCGTTGTATTCATTTGCTTCCCTGTCACCTTAGAATCAAATTCAAGCTCCTGTGCTTTGCCTTCAAATCCCACCACAGTTCTTGTCCCAGTTACCTTTCTGACCTGATAGAAAAATACTCCCCTAGCCACTCTCTCTGCTCCTCCGATGACCTACTAATGACTTCCACACTCATAACCTCATCACACACAGGGATACAAGACTTTTCTAGAGCTGCCCAAACTCTCTGGAATGGTCTTCCTCAGCCTATTCGGCTTGCCCCTACTTTCTGCTCATTTAAAAGAGCACTCAAAACCCATTTTTTCGAATTTGCCTACTCGTCTTTTTCTGTTATTTGAAACCATCACTACTTCCCACTACTTCACACCACTATCTCCTTTTCTATTGTGTACTACTCTCCCGACCTCCTAGATTTTAAGCTCTTCAAGGCAGCATTGTCATAATGGAGCATGTTACAGTGGTGCTTGGTGATTGACCCTGCAATGGCACATGGGGGCATTTGAGACCCCTCATCTCTGTGTAAGCTTATTTTTGTACCTAGCACCTGAAAAGAATAGCTCATCATCGCTAAATATACAGGTCAGCTTCAAGCTCTACCACATTGTTTTAAGATATCTTTAGAACCCCACAATGATTAGGCTAAACCGGGGGTGTCAAGGTATTTTTGTTGCCTGTTATGCTTTTCGGTCAACTTTATCTTCAGTTTTAATGGTGTTAGGAGGTGCCCTCTGGACTTACAATCCCAGGCGATGTCTCACCGCAGGGGGGGCGCGCACAACCTATTCCCTCCAGCGGTTGCGCTCACAGTGGCACTGGGGTTTCAGAATCAGTACCCTGATGGTTGCTGCATCCCTGTAGCTGGGATTTTTCCCCGTATCCTCTGCACTGAGGCTGCACAGCTGAAGCTGAAGTGTGCAGCTGATAGCAGAGTGGTTCCTGTTTATCTCATGCTGTCATCTGCTGCTGGAGCTTTATAGCCTCCCTGCTCCCCGTCAGATGTGCTTGTTATAGCATCTGCTGGGCTTACCTGTGTTGGATTCATTTTTAAGTATTCTCTGTTACTGACCTGTGCCTGTTCCTGACTATCCATTAAACTCTGCCTGGACCGACCTCTGCTTGTGATCGCAACTCTGTTTGTGCCTTTCCCTTTGTACTTCTCTGGATGGACTGATTTCCTGTGTTTTTGACCTCGGCTTGCTTTTGGACCTGACATTCTGAACTCTGCATTTGCGGAGTCTGCATTTGTGGGTGCCGAGTTGGCTGCTGGCCTATCTCCAGACACCATCCCTTGCGGACCAAGTTCTGGGGGCAACTGAGTGCTGGGAGACGCAACCAGTCTCCTGAGGCTGAGCGGGCCACTATAGACGAAGACTGCGACGATAGATTTGGGGATTGGTGTCTGGGGAATACTAGTACTGACCCGGGCCTTACAAATGGTGTATAGAAACTAATAGTTTATATATGTTCTTATACTAAGTATAAAAATATAGTTATATCATCTAATACAAATATAAAACTAAAGGAGGAACTAAAGTTACACTTTTTAAAGTTTTCAAGCCCTCAGGTTGGAGACAGGTGATGCGTTACATCATCCTGGCCCAGCCATTTATCATAGCTGAAGATCATAGGAGCCCTGTCCCTATGCTGCGATGCCTTCTTAGAGAAATCTAAACTGTACTCACATATTGCTTCTTTTCACATACAAAAGTGCTCACATGAACTAGGAAATTGCTCACTAGTTAGAAAACTTTGCTCAATTCCTACAGAAAGCTTTCCATGAATAACTCAGCATTTTATCAGGGTTACGCTTTACCATAAACTCTTCAATCCTAAATCCAACATTTGAGAACTCTTCAATTCCAAATCTAACTGTAGAACTGGGGAGGTGACATAAACTCATTTCTCCACCACCAAAGGAAGATCCAAGGTGGTATTTGACTACACTGGGGACCAAAGGATAAAAATATGTACATTTGTAATTTGTAAAAATAAAAAAAAAGTAAAATTATTAATAAATTGTATTTATATAGTGCTGACATACTCTGCACGGCTTTACAAAGTTTATAATCCTGTCACTCACTAACTGTTCCTCAAAAGCGAGCACAGGGATGTTCCAAAGGAGGTGAGATAGGCTACTGGAAAAGGGCTGAAAGGGCAAACACTGCAGAAGGAACAAATCAATCATTACAAATGTGAAATACAACTGCTAAAACAAAGTTTATAAATAGGCTGAATACAGATGTGAAAAGAATAGAAAAAGTGGCAAAGGAGCTTCAAAGCAACCTTCTGATCTCTTTACAATGCGGCCCCTATCTTAGATATTTTTAGTGTGCAATTTCTATTTCACTCCCACTGCATACATTCTCAACAATATGGAAATGATTGGAGCCAAAGAAGCAATGATTTGGCTTTTATCAGTGTCCAGGGACATTTCTCCTTTGTAAGTGTCTTTTTGATGGCTGCATTTCTCTAGTAAATGCTGAAGCAGAAGACCAGCGTCTCTTTTCATCTCTGCTATTATTCACATTCACTGGGTTAAACTGTTTCCTATCTCGCAGCTTATGTGCAATGATAAAAATCCCACAGAAACCGCAAATATATGTGTAACTAAAATTTCTTTAAACATTCACAGACAAGGGCATAAATAAAAGTACCCAAAGGCACTGTGATGGTTTTTCAAAACTGCAGCACTGGCCCCTGAAGATAGATCCCTCCACTATTTGATCAATGATAGGGATGTTATCGCAAGGACAGAAAAGCTTGTAGCATACAGTAGAGTTTTGATTTGGTGACTTTTTGGACTTCTATTACTATACATTTTAAAAAGCCTGTGAATAGGTCATGTGCTAATGGAAGACAGTTCAGGTATGCACCCTGGAATAAGGTATAAATAGAATGTATAGGTCAAGTTTACCCAAAGTTAAGGTTTTTGGTAAGAAACAATGGGTGAGCACATCTCCCAAAGCACCAGTGCCTGCTGTACATGGGTGGCATTTACCTTCTATTTCCCAAAAATTCAAATGGAAGGAAAACACAATGTAAAAACATCTTTAAACTTAAACAGAATCTGTAACAATGGAGAAGGTTCAAATAAGGAGCCAAGGGCAAAAGTAAGAAAGCATGCACTTACAGAGAAACATATCTGCCATTGCCAACCATACCACAATGGAGTATTGGGCTGTTCTATCAGGCAAAACTCCAACAAATCAAATTAGTGTCCAATCCTAACACTAACAAGTGCCCCATCAATATTAAAGGCAGTGGCCCATCAATAATAAAGGTAGAACTATAGAAAGTGCCAAAGCTTTACCTGTCAGACCAGCCTGAGATTCTACAATGACACATTTGGGAGGCTATTGTAATCTATAATACTAGATAATAATTTAATTTCTGTATCAATTTATTAAGATCAACCTGCATCTATAGAGGAGTTATTATGCTTTGTGTCTCCCAAATTTAAAAGATTGGAAGGATAAAGTTGAGCCAACGATTTTTGGAGAATGTAACGGGCTCAGCTATAGTTATTGTTAGGTGCTCTTTAATGGGAAATTTGCCATAATTTCCATTGAAAAGCCCAACCTACAATGAGAAATGTCTGCTGTTTGGACCTCCGTCTGAGCTAGACGAAACCTGAGAGGGAGACTCAAGACTGCTGCTGTCTGTAACCTGTCATCTGTTAGAAGTCAAGTAAATGGTATTTTTTATTTTAATAATGTGTGTTGTTTACTGGTACTGGAATGTTGAGAGATATATAATTAGTGATTTATAGAAAGTGATATTGTGATAGTGAAATTTGAAAAAAGAGTCTAAAGCTACGTACACACTTCCAATTATTATCGTCGGAAAACGAACGACGAACGTTCCTGCACGATATATATGAACGATCGTATAGCACCGATCCTGCACATAGAGGTAACGACACGATCGTTCGTAGATATTGTACACACAATAGATACGATCGTTTGAGCGATAGAGGAACTATGTGCACGACAGGAAAGTGAACGAGCGTTCGTTCATCACGCATGCTCTGAACATGGACGATCAACGAACGACCGTACACACGAACGATGTTCAACGATCGTCGCCCAATCCGATCCGCCGGTCCGGTCGTTCGTTTCCAACAATTTTCCTCGTTCGTCGGCGTCGTTGGTTACTTTTTTACGAACGATTTTTTGCCCAATCGATCGTTCGTCGTTCGATTGGAACGATAAAAATTGGAAGTGTGTACGCACCTTAAGTGACAGGTATTACAGTGGTGGCTAATAAGGGATAAGGTTCAAGTTTGTTTGAGATTGTGTTCAACTTTAGTTGTTCGCCAGTGCAAATGGCCACACCAACAGCCAGCTCACAGCCAAGTGTTTACCTTGCCAACTACATATTTACAGGCGATGCTGTTGGCACCAGATCATGGCTAGTTGCCAACGTAAACAGTTGTGAGCGTTTCTGTTGGCTGATGTCAGAGCAGTACAACCGCTAAAAACCGCAAGTCAAGGAAAAGCTGCCAATTGTACTGTATTTGTAACCAGCTAGGAGCTGGTTGGCAACATACAGTACATACTATAGCAGGATGAGTTGCTATTGGTTGGGGATTGTAAGAGCAGTGTCACTCTTAATAAGCATTAGCCAATTGAGACACTTTCCATTGTTCTCCTTAGAGACCCCAGTGAAGCACATTCCAGGGTTTGTATCAATGGGTTCTTAGCAAATTAAACCCAAAGCAAAAAGGTAAACTTTAAAGATTGTTTACTGATCTTTAGCCAATAGAACCTGGAAATATTTGCCCATCATTACTGGCAAGCATTGCAGTGATACCTCCAAGTTACTCCAACTGTCCACTCATAAAAGTATGAAAAACAACAGTTGGGTGGAACAAAGAATTAGCCTATGCGCATAAATCAGCATTGATATAAAAAGTCATCATGCTGATCTAAAAAAAAGATTACCTAAAAATGTCTCTATAAAGTTTTCTGAAGATCACTTTTTTCTACAAATACAGCTCACTGGAGTATGATGCTTAGATGGTTCCTTGAATTCTTGCCTTGAATATAGGAGTTCTTTCCCATGCAGTACGTCCTTGGTACAAGGTTTCTTTTTTTTTTTTCCGTGCATGTAGATATATTGCATTTTAATAATAAATAGATACCCCTTCAAAAATTCAACATTTCTCTGTAACCTTTTTAGCATTGCCCTTGTCCTTCCTAGACCAGTTTCTCATCCACCTACAAAACAAAATCCCTACAAGGCAACATGCTAAGAAGAAAGTATATTTATTTTCCAGTGACAGAATCTACAATCTACAAATACTTCTGCATCTCAAGTGGGTTTTGTCGATATTTAATTTGTAAATCTTGGCAGTATGACCTTAGAAAAGCTACCAACGTCTTCAAGTTCTTGGAAAGGACATTTTAAATGACAGGACTTAAAGATCAACTACAGTGTTGTTTCTGAAATGTCATGTGTTAACCAATTTCTGTAGCCTAGACCTTATACAACGACACACTTCATCCCGACCGCCTTGTGTTTTGGTGATTTATCCTGCAGCGTTCAGATGCCGGCTTTCTCGCTTGTTTTTGCAATGTTTCTTGTACTATGAAAGCTGTGCATTCCATTCTGCTAAATTAATCACCTTTCAGCAGGAGAAGACAAGTCCATGGACTGAAAATTTAGATGGGAACATTGGTTTTCTTTTCTTTCCATTAGAGTGGTGAAAATACCGAATTCAACAGCCTCTGACGCATTTCTATGTATTCAAAAACCTCATTGGAAATAAAAAATGAATCCTTGAAATGCGAAAATGGAATGCAGTTTTCTTACTTTGGGCTTCAGGTTTTCATTACTGTCTTATGTAGGTGATCTGGGTCCATTTAAAACCCAATTCCTGCCTATTTTTTTAGCCGAGGAGGAATAAAAAACAAAACATTTAATATATTGTTGGACCACCTTTAGCTTTGATTAAAAAATGCCTTTATTGTAGTATGACTTCAATAAGTCTATACAATGTCACAACCTTTAATTCCATCCAGAGTTGAATTAATATGTTGATATTGATGATGGGAGTAGGGATGAGCGAGTATCCCTTTGGCAGTCTCCCGAAAATTTCCTCCAAATTCCAATGGTTTTGCTAAATTTCGGCGAACCGATTTCGCGAAACCATCGGAAGATCAGGCAAATTAAAACAGGAGGATTCACAGAGCTGCATTCAGCCCTGGGAATCCTCCTGTTTGTGATCCCCGGAGCACTAGAAGTTACCCACAGCTGCACACAGCCACAGCTGCAATCATTGAGAAAATGCCCAGCACAAGAAGTTAAATGGGGAGAAGTCTCCCTATTCAAAACATCTAGTGCTCTCTGATTGGCTGAGGAAGGCTTTCTCTCTCAGCGGATCGCATCGCAGTGGATAAAAGAAAAATGTAACAAATGTATCATAATTCTACTGTGCTGGAAAGTGTGTTACAGAGTAAGAGATACCTATATTACAATGTAAGCAGGTTCTCCTGTGCTCAGCGAGCAGAAAACAGTTCCTTGGTAATTTGAAAACAGTACACAACAGTTCTACCAAATTATTTATTTTTTAAGGCACTAGAGGTTAAATGGGGAGAAGTCCCTCCATTCAAAACCTCTAGTGCTCTCTGATTGGCTGAGGAAGGCTCCTCCTCTCAGAGTGAGTCATGCGGCTTGCGTTTATGAATGAACGCGGCCATGGGAGAATCAGAGGATTTTTCCCACTTTGCATTCATTTATGAACACCCAGCCATGAGACTCACACTGTGTTCCTGGATAGCGAAACTCTATCCAGGAACACATAGTAGAGGACTGCAACAGCAATTAGGGGAGCGGAGCTGCTCTGCTCCCGATTGCTGTTGCTGCTCTGTAGTATCTACATACAACTAGTAAAGGGCTGCAAGAGCAGGGGAGCTCCCGTGATTGGTCTTGCAGGTCCCAGAAATTCAGTCTTGCCGGACGAATTTACAAAGACCCTTCTCGCCTACATGTTTGGTAAGCGAGAACGGCCCAATTTACCGCGAGACCGAATTTAATAAATTTGCACGCTCATCCCTAGATGGGAGAGTCAGTCTTCTGTGTAAAGTCTTCTCCAACACCTCTCAAGGATAATATAAGGGTTAAGGTTGGGACTCTGTGGTCAACATGTGGTGGGTAAATGTGTGAATACGATGTCTCATGCTCCCTTCACCACTCATTTACAATCTGAGCCCCATAAATTCTGGCAAAGTCATCGTGGATTATGACCATAGCATCGGGGAAGAACAATTGGTTAGACAGCTGATCCTATTTTTGGAGCACATAACATGCTGAACCTAGACCTGTCCAAATGAAGCAACCCCAGATCATAACACTGCCCCCACAGGCACCCCAGATCATAACACTGCCCCCACAGGCACCCCAGATCATAACACTGCCCCCACAGGCACCCCAGATCATAACACTGCCCCACAGGCACCCCAGGTCATATCACTGCCCCCACAAGCACCCCAGATGATACCACTGCCTCCACTGGCACCCCAGATCTTTTGGCAGTGTAAATTGTATTCATACAGTCATAGCAATACCACTCTGCATCACTGAAGACCAACACGGATGGTGAAGGTCCAAAGAGAACACTAGGCATCTCAATGAATCTGGAAGTCATTGCAAAGTGAAACCCACACTGTCAAATGGTGGTGAAGAGTTATCCTTTTATCTGCAGACGGCGCAGCAAGCTAAAAAATAGTCTCTAAAAACCAGTTTGGAGAAGACGTCAAAATGTTTTCAACATTACAAGTTCAATTGCAATGGGCTAACTACTAGATAGTAAACCATTTTTTATCACTTAATATTTGAATACTTAATAATAAAATACTAAAATAATTAAATACTTTTTTCCAGCCCTAAAGCATGCATATCCCCTTAATGAAGTTGGGTTGGACAGGAAGCTCCCTTAGCTCAGATGGAATTTTCCTAGAACTTCTGGGTGACAAATGGTAGATAGAGGGGTAGCAAGCTATCACATGAATGTATGAGCTCCCCCTAAAAACTGAGCACCAGCTGTTTAGTAAGTACATGCCTTTGTTGGCTGTACAGATATCTGGTCATGCTTATACTACATCAGGATGAATAAATCAATGGACAACCTCAAACAGCCATCTGTATAAATTTTCAGTGGATTTCTGAATAACTGGATATTCTGCATGATGGCAGAGCAGTGCAGTATTATCAGGGCCACTACCTACTTAGTGTGTTATTGAATTGCATTGCTTCTGCTTCATGCTTGTTATCCCTTGTGTGGTTCCGTTGGACCAAAATGGCACCGATACTTTACAACCTTTGCAACTGTGTAGCATAATCCTATATTATGGCAGTACGAAGATTTTGGACATGATTCTCCAGTGTCTCTTTGCCGCAGGCTGTACCACATGACCCAGGACACATGGCAATATTATAGAGTGGCAAAAGGGTGCCGATTGCTGGAATGCTCTCTGTGCCCCAGCACTTGGCACTGAAAAGGAGCCAAGTGCTAGGGTGAGGTGATCTCCACCCTAAAAGTATAAGAATAAAACAGTCAAATGGTAAAAAAGGCAGCAGAATAGAAGTGATTTTTCCAATAAGCCAATATCCTGAACCATTGAAGAATCCCCATCTATAAAGAGTGAAAGGGGTGGGTGGGAGGTAATAAACCATTAGTTCAGGGGATTTATTTATATTTTGACTATTTATTATGGATGAGGTTTAGGTTAACCACTACCATGGATTCGAGGAGTCCTATTTTTTGAAATTTGTGATTACAGCAAATGTATGTAGATTTACCCAGAAAATGTTTGCATTGTCCTTTATGGCTAGCAGGGTTAAAAGCTGCCCTGCAACCACTGCAAGAACCATATAAATTGTTGCTTAGACCAGACATTTTCATTTTGGGTTCCTCCAGAGGTTCCCAAGGGTTCCTTAAGCTTTAGCTTATTGCCCTCCCGTGTAATGGTAACCTTATAGTTTTGTGACCTATGCCACTTGGCATAGTATGTAGCTACCTTTATAACATGGGGGAAACCCTTTAAATGACATTCCCATCTTAGGTAACCCCTGCTATAGTTACTATATCCACAGTCACAGCACAATATTAGGAATAATTCCTCTTACATTGCTGCCCATTGGGAAGAGTGTCACCCTTACAGATAACCAACAAGATCATTGGCGTCACTTAAATTGACCTGAGGGTCACAAACTGCTCATTGCTCAAGGAACCCTTAGCAACCTCTGGAGGAAGCTTGCTTGATAAACGCTGGTCAGTAACATGACATCAAAGCTAATTTAGGCTACCTGTATGGGAGACATTATTTCCACTGCCTGCAAGTGTAAGATGCTTTTTTACATTGACCATTTTCAATGGTTGGTCCCCAAGCCTTAAAAATTTTTCCAGGAGTCATCAGAGGTAAAAAGATTGAGAATGGCTGACTTAGACGTTTGTTTCAAGAACATTTGTCCCCTTTAGATTTCCACCTGCCTCTTGTATCCGCAGGCAAAATCTGGAACCTAGATATACCTAGGAGTGTGGCTGTTTTCATTAATTCTGGGGTACATGCTTTTCCCTAGGATTAGGTAGGATTTGGGTTCTGCTTGCACATAATGCTAACAGGGGTTATAGAAGAGCTAAACTTGGCGGACTCACCTGGCTTCCGGTGGCGGGCACCATCATCTTCCTTCCTTCCTCTTCCAGATGATCTTTGCCATCTTTATTGACCGTGCCAAGGTGATGTAATTCCGGCACAGATGCACAGTTTTTTCATCCCAGCACACAAGTGAACCCAGAATAGCGGCGTTTCCCTGTCAACTAAAGCTGATGCTACACATGCGCAGCTGAGCATTTAAACCCGGCACTGCCTGCAAAGTGACCCAGTGATAAAGTGGAAATAAGTTTCCATCATGAGACATGGTCATTATTGCAAAAAAGGAACAGAGTGATATAACTTCCGCAATAATGCATCTTACCTGAAATCAAAGCTGAGCTGCGCATGCACAGCATCAGCTTTAGTTGTCAGAGAAACCTGGAAATCTCAGCTTCCCTTGCTGGGATGGATGAATTCCCATACGCCCGAGCAAGCATTACAGCATCCTAGCATAGCCAATCCAGTCGGCTGAGGATCATCTGGATGAGAAAGAAGAAAATTAGGATGGCGGTGCCCTGCACTAAAATGAAGACCGGTGGATTGGCTAAGTTTAGCTCCACTTTAAAGCAGCACTTTTACTTTTACAGATATGCCGATCTCTCCAACGGGTCCTGGGTCATCCTGCAATCCTCCTTTGTCATCTTCTTTGGCCTTCTTCCGCCTGATCCCGCTCAGCGCAGATGTGAGATCAGGTGACAAAGCTTGCTGCAGATGGAGGGAAAAAAAAGAGTGCTGATCTCTGTGCATGCGTGAGATTGCCATTTTCTTTTTCCCCTTGGAAGAAAAAGCTCCTTCTGCACATGCCCGATTTGCGCATGCCGGGGAAGCAGCCAGAAGCTTCTTTTTTCTTTTAAAAAAAGGGTTTTAAACCCCCGTCTCCAAAAAAGGTAAATTTTACAGCAAAAATTTTAGTTTAGGTCAGCATTAGGACAGGTCTGAACACTCGGGATGATAATGTTACTCTAAGGCTTAGACTACACGGACCCTTTCCCCAGCGTTTACCCCGAGACTTTAAAAGCCCATGTTTGAAATCCCCATGCATTCCAATGGGCTAATCTACACCAGGACGTTTCCTTCAGGCACGTTTATGAGCGTTATCTATAACTTGCTTGCAACGTTTAAAAAATTAAAACGCTGGATTAATGTTGGAAATGTCTAAAAAACGCAAGAAAACGTGAGTAAATCCTTCCATTGATTTCACGTTTTTCTGCATTTTCATGCGTTTAAAAGCACTTGAAACGTAATTGCGGTAAAAACCCGGGGAAACGCGTTTTCCAGCGCTTTAAAAGCAAGATTTAAACGCTAATAAAAGTGCATAAACACAAATAAAAAAGCATATAAACGCAGTAGAATCTGTTACATGCGTTTTTAAAAACATCCGTGTAGTCCCAGCCTAATACAGAGAGATATAAGAAATAATGCCCATATAGCTGTCAGACTGGGTGTATATGGGTGCTGCCAGTCATTCTGTGCCTCCTCCTCCATCTTGTTCTGTGCTAGGAGTGGGACAGTTACAGTCCGTTGCTAGGGGCGTTACCATGTTTCTTGCACACTGTGATAGGTAGAAGTAATTCAATGTGGACGGGACCATGCCTCGTGCGCACACTAGGAAGTAAAACATTATTGTATAATTGCGGCCAAAAGTGTCCTCCTCCAAGGACTCCGGTGGCCATTTTGGTTGAGTCTAAGTTACAATGAAAATTAGCTCTCCGTGTGACACCGGCGGCCATCTTTGTTGTGGGCAGATTTAAAAAAAGGGAGTGATGCTGCTACCAGTTGTTAGGAAACAGAGAGGAAGAGGACTCCAACTTGAGAGAAATAGTAAGGAAGGCCGTGCTTCAGGATTTGGTGCTACTTAGTGGCTCTGGGAAACATGGACTTACTAATGCAAGCGTGCTGATGCAGAAACCAGCAACAAGGCAAGTGCACTTTGTAAGTACTAAATCTTCTGTTGCTGTGTGATTGTGCTGGGGTCATGGACACTTTTCAGAAGTAGCATACCCTGCATATGTGTTAGGATGTTCCTGTGCTGCAAAATCCAGACTGCACACATGTTGCTAAGTCCACTTTTCCTTGGCGTGTTCACACTAATCCGCGTGATGCGTTTTTTAAAAAGCATACGCGTCCGCATGCGTTTTGTTACGTCAGTCCATTCAAAAGAGCACAACATGCAGAAATGTGTGCAGCACGGAGGATCACGCAGTAGTGCATGCAATGCGTTGGTGTGCAGTGTGCTGAGATACCGTTACCAATGAATGGCATTGCACGCTCACATATTATACGTCTTATGGTACTGCCCATGTGTATGTGTTGCTGATGCTTCTCATCTTGCAAAGCTATAATATTGCAATCTGATCAGCAGGAGCAGAGGAGACTGAGGAAATGCTTCCGCATTCCTGCAGCAGACTGATAGCATCATCTCAACCTAGACAAAGTCCCCAGACTAGAGCTTCAAGACCGATTTTATTATTAAAACATGAAGTTTCCTAATATTTTTGAATTACTATTGCAGTATTACTGTGCATGCATGAGCACTTTTTTTTTTTTTTTTTTACAGGAAAGCCCCCTGATGACGCATCTCAGGCATGTGCGGAAGGAGCAGCCCTCAGCTTCCTGAAATATGTGACATCTGTATCCCAGGAGGCTGGGGGTTGCCCTTCAGTCTTTGCCACCACAATGCTAAAGATGAAGCGCAAGAGATCCCCCCAAACAGTTGTAAAATGTGATGATCAGTCTGCGTATGTAGACCCAAAACAAAAAAACAGACTTGCCTTCAATCCTGCAGATCAATCTATCTGTTGGGAGGTTTTTTGCATTGGGTTGCCAGGCTCCGCCATCTTCTCTCTTCTTCAGCGTTCTTCCTCCTACGTCACCCGATCTCGCACTGTGAAGTCGAGAAAGCGGGTGACGTAGATTGGGGGAAAAAACTTGCTGATCTCACTGCGCATGCGTTTTTGATGAAAGGGCTCCTGCGCATGCCTGAGATGTTCAGGCATGTGCAAAAGTAGCAGCCAAGAGCCTCCCGTGATGTGTGATGTAGGTATCCCTGGAGGCTCTGCGCTCCCATTCATTCCTTATTCTTAAATTAGGCGATT
>NC_092865.1:16605746-16607471 GCF_032062135.1 Pyxicephalus adspersus | reverse complement strand
GCTTTCTGCAGCTGTCATCTCCATGACAACAGCATCAACAACACGACTCCTCACCTTAGCAACCATTATATACTCGGTGGTTCTCCGGTAGTATTGGAGAATACCTGTATAATGCCTTTGTGCCTATAACATTATAGTTTTATATCCCCAGAGAATACACATCACTTCTCAAGCATCTGTAAGTATCTGCATTTAGTGTGATGATACAAATGTATGGTATTTATGTTGTTTTTCACTCTTTTATGCTTGATGTGTATTGTATTTATGCCCTTTCCAACTTTTTACCACATTTTAAAAATAATGTTCAGGGGTCAGGGAATTGTTGATAAAATAAAGTAATTGAAAAATGTCCTTTGCATTGATGATGGACTGTTTCCCCAGCGTTTAACCTGAGGCTTTTAAAGCCCATTTTTTAAATACTCATGCATTCCAATGGGCTAATCTACACCAGGACGTTTCCTTGAGGCACGTTTATCATCTTTATCTTAAAACATTGCAATGTTTAAAAAATTAAAACGCTAAGTTACAGCTGGAAAATGCCCAAAAACGCTGGTAAGCGCTTCCATTGGCTGGAACGTTGGTGGAAGGTTTCCCTGTGTTTTCCCCCGTTTTTAAGCACTTAAAATGTAAACAAATTAAAATGTGTCATAGGCATTTTGCAGCGTTATAAAGTCAAGCTTTAAAATGCTAATAAAAGTGCTTAAAATGCATATAAACACAATAGGAATGTTTACATGTGTTTTTAAAAACGTCCGTGTAGAGCCAGCCTTAGGCTATGGTAAGGTTGCGGTGCAGTGGTGCAGTGCAGGAAATGCTGCATGGAGCCTCTACCCATGGCAGCCCAATAGGGAATGAATGGGAGCAGCAGAAAGCAGTTCAGTACCTCTCAGGGCCACCCACTGTGGGTGTTGTGGTACAGGTGGCAAAATGAAGCTTCATGGGTTCATTTGTTTCTACTGCAGATATAAACTCCCCCCTTACTGTGATTGCCCGAATTCAATAGTATAGAGTAATAAAAAGATCATTGAGGTCATTCATACTTGTGGTCCTGCCAAGTGGCATTGAACCCCAAACTATACAGCACCATCAGATGGCAGGACAGTCAGCCACAGCTAAAAGAACCTCTGGATAAACATTTGGGAATCCTTGGCTGGTAGAGGATGGATTCAAATCTATTAAATGTTCACAGCATTCAATATTAAAAAATAAAATGCAACAGAAGAATGTAATCTGGGACCCCGTGTTGCACAGCGATACAATCCTGGTATTCCCTGTCCCACTTATTGTACACCGTGCTTTGTCACATATAAAGTGTGTACACTGCAAAATCATGTACTAAGGACATGTGTGAACACCTTTTCCTCATTGGTAACCCCTATGGCTTGTTCACCCCTTCTCAGGCTATCATGGAGGCTTCAAGCAGCATCACAATAATTGTATTGTGGGGGGGGGTTGACAAATGCCCCCTGGCTGCCACCAGTACTAGCTCCTAACTTTTACTCATCAAGCCCTTGGCTGGTTTTTATCTCCTCTGGCACTAAATTAAAAAAATTTAGTGCCAAGGGATATAAGGTGCGTACACACTTCCAATTTTTATCGTTCCAATCGAACGAACGATTGGGCAAAAAATCGTTCGTAAAAAAGTAACCAACGACGCCGACGAACGAGGAAAATTGTTGGAAACGAACGACCGGACCGGCGGATCGGATTGGGCGACGATCGTTG
>NC_092865.1:16597570-16605483 GCF_032062135.1 Pyxicephalus adspersus | reverse complement strand
GATAATAATTGGAAGTGTGTACGTAGCTTAAGGCTTAGTCTACACGGACTGTTTCCCCAGCATTTAACCTGAGGCTTTTAAAGCCCTTGTTTGAAGTCCCCATGCATTCCAATAGGCACAGGACGTTTCCTTCAGGCACGTTCTTGAGCGTTATCTTAAACGTTGCTTGCAACGTTTAAAAAATTAAAACGCTGCATAAACGCGGGAAAACGCATGAAAACACTTCAAACCGCTTCCATTGAACTTAATGGAGGCTTTTTCAAGTGTTTTTTAGGCTTTTTATGAAAGCTTCTATTGAAAACAATGGGCGCTTTTATAAACGTTTTTAGCAGGGCTTTGGACTCTGAAAGCCCCCTAATCACTCCCGCAGCCCTCGAGGAGCTGTGACGTGTTCTGTATCTGTAATACATGTCACAGCTCCTCTAGGGCTGCGGAAGCAATCAGGGGAGCAGAGCTGTCAGCATAGCAGAGCTCCGCTGACTGCTCTGCTCCCTGATTGGCTGAGGAAAGGGAAACCCTGATGATGCTTGAGCTGTCATAGGCGTTTATAATAGTTTTTTTAGCGTTTTAAAGTTAAGCTTTAAAACGCTTGTAAAAGTGCATAAAAACGCATATAAACGTGGTAGGAATGTTTATATGCGTTTTTAAAATTGTTCATGTAAACCCAGTCTAAAGGAGGAAAAAAAAGTTTTTTTTGCCTTTCTCTTGATCTATAGGGTTTAATTCCCTAGTGGTTGAACTTTATGGGCTTTTTCAACCTGACTAACTATGTAACTATAAATTGGGGGAAAAAAAAAGAAAAAAATCCATTATATTAAATATACAGGTTTGCATATTAGCTAATAGAAGGACTGGGTTCCTTACAAATGTACTTTTTGCCATTCATTTTAGGATAACACCACAATGCACAAGTACAGTATGTGCCATCAGACTTGCTTTGCAGAACACTACAATGTACAAAAGGTGCACTGTTCCTAAAAAATGCTGCAGTTCCGGTTTTTCATCCATTCTTGTAATACAAATTACCATAAAAATGCAGCACATTGAGGCTCATTTGGTAGTGCAGTACAACAGAATCACAATATGATAACCTGAACATTTTGAGTGAATAAAAGTGGTAACAAGGTATGCATGGGCATCTTGGTCATGTTTTGTTCTTTTACTTTACAAACTGCTTTCTGGACTGTAAGCTCCCTACTATTTTATGTGTGGTTCCATTTCCTTCCCCTTAATCCCTGCCATAGCCACTTTTATGTGATCACTCCTTGTCCACACGCTAGTCCGCTGTACAGCCAAGCATGCACTTTATGTATTTAGCACTTTTATGTTAATAGGACGTCCTCAAGCCCTCAGTCGTGTTATCTTCAAGTTTATTACATTAACTTTTAACAAGAAGTTCAGGAAAAAGACCAACAGGTGAACCTGAGTGATCCAGCCAACCTTTAATGGATTTCTTAAAATCATTTTCGTATTTTTTGACAAATGTTTTGGTTTCACCCAGGTCCATCATTGAAAGTCTATTTTTTAATAGTTGCACTATGGTCATATACACAGTAAATCTATTTTACAGAGTGCAAAGGGAGCCCTAAAACCAGGGGAGTTCTCATAATTATAACCCAACATGCTCCAGCACACTTTTCCTTGATTATTTTGCCTAACTATTGATCAGTGGGGCAGCACATCATATTATTATTATTAGCCAGTATTTATTCAGCACTGACATATTACGCAGCACTTTACAAAGTCTTGTCACTTGCTGTCCCTCACAATTTAATGTCCCATCACAGTCTAAGGTCAATTTGTGGGGAAGCTAATTAGCCTAAGCACATTTTTGGAAGTTTTTGGAATGTGGGAGGAAACCGGAGTACCCTGGGGAAACCCACACAAACACAGAGAGAACCAGCAAACTCCATGCAGATAGTGTCCTTGCCAAGATTCGAACCTGAGACCTAGGCCTGCAAAGACCAGAGTGCTAACCATTGAGCCACCAACAAAACCCATACCTGTTCTATACCAGTAATGGGAAGTGGGGTTGTAGTCACCGAAGCCTTGGAGCTCTGCACGTTAGGTAAGAAGACACATGGAAACTTCCAGGTGTTTATTTTACATTACTGCTGACTTGAAGGCAGCATCACTTTAATAACCCCCCTGTCTCCAGAAAACATCCGTGACATTATCAATTAGAAGGAGAGATCTGTTGGGGGCCAGATTAACATTTATGTTTTGGGCTTCCCATGAGTTGTTGCAATAATTAAATAGGACATTTATCTGGAGAACCACTTTACGAATCTTCCCGTCACTTTTTCTCAGCTGGCAGTTAATACTTTTCAGACTGGGTGTCATGGAAGCAAATTGCATGCCTTTGTAAGATCAGCTGCAGACATGATTTGTCCTGAGCAGAAAGTCCTTGAAAAGGTTTTTGGAATGCGTCCCATGGCTCCAAGTGCTCATAAATACAATTTCTACTGAATAATATGGCACTTCACCTAAGTGCTGTTATATATATGTCATTATCAGTAAATGCAAGATTTATGACTAGCTGGTCCTATTACTGGATTATACTGAATGTTCCACTGTGTATGCACTGACATCAGACAAAGTACAGTGATAGAATGCTTCCCTGCCACCTATTAATATTAATAGAACTTTATTTGTCTTTAATATTTGAATGATAAAGCAGATCACCAGAAAGTCTGTAATTTGTCACCGCAAACGAAATTGTTGCCCGACAGCGATTCAGCACATTCGTATTTGTTGGGGAGCCAGAATGCAAAGCATGAACCTATATTAAAGTAAAATAGAAGATTTATGATGTGCACAAGGCCAGCTGTCATGCGGTGATCTTCCAGCTGATGTGGAACAGAAGGCCTGGCATTTCTGATGCTGAAACTGATGATTCCATAACAGCCTGGAATACAGAAATGGCGGTTCTTAGGTCTGTTCCCACCAGGGTCACTATTTGCATAAAGTCTCAGGCTGGTTGATTGGATTCCACCCAAATAATCACTAGTGCTTGTGACAATGTGGTTAATGACTTTGGGTTCCTATGAGGCATTGACTGATTTAATGTTCTCAGTAAACTGCATTGCTCAGGATTTCAGTATGCACATTTATATAAAGGAAATAAATATTAGTGCAGTAAATTCCAGAAGAATAGATGACAAGTAAAAGCTCGGCTGTATTTTTTCCTGGAGCAAATCAGTGGTGTGACCGTATGGCACATACAAAGGCAAGACAAGGGGTGCCCAGGCAGGATGAAAGCAAAACATTTATGAAATTTCTTTATATTTTTGTGTTTTTTTTTTTTTTCTACTTTTTAAAGCGGAAGTAAACTAAAAAAAAATCACCTGTACTTCTGAAGATTCCTTGCTCTCTTTCAGGGTTTTCCTGGAATTGGTCCTGTGCCGTCCTGAAATCCACCTTCGGAGTGGCGCAGATGCAGCGCCAGGCGCCGCCATTTTCTTTCTATGTTTTCTGGCTTATGCCTACGTCACCCGATCCCGTACTGCTCAGGCATGCATGGGATCCGGTGAGGGAGCCTGCTGTAAATGGGGGGGAAAAAGAGTGAGAGTGCTAATCTCAAGCATGTGCGCAATTTTTTTCCCATTGAAGGAAAAGCTCCTTCTGCTCATTGAGCCAGAAAACTCTGAATGTGTGACGTGGGTATCCCTGGTGGCTCTGCGCTCCCATTCTGTCTTAAAGGGTTGTTTATGGGGATTTTTAGGGTTTTAGCCAATTTTGTATTTTGTTTCTAAACATTCCTAATTTAAAGCATAAGAAAAACGAACTTTATATGAGTGCATAGAAAACAAATGGTCCATAGTCTGTACATTGATACCACATAGGAAACGTACAGAATCATCCTAATTAAGGAAACACATACTGAAAAATACATTCCTGAGGAACAACTATAACATTCTTATCCCGTGGCATAAATATAGCATTGCTGATTAGTGTCAGTATAAATGGCCCTATTTAAGGCTATTACTGTCCCCTCGATCCCATAAAGCTGGTATATTGGGATAATCCCACAAATCGCTGCCATTCCTACTATGTAGTATAGAATTGAACATGGGTGCCCCGTATA
Organism: Pyxicephalus adspersus; assembly: GCF_032062135.1. NCBI lineage: Eukaryota > Metazoa > Chordata > Amphibia > Anura > Pyxicephalidae > Pyxicephalus > Pyxicephalus adspersus. The sequence continues at coordinate 16,601,396 of NC_092865.1, read as the reverse complement.
CTGGACGTGAGGTCTTCCATATGCATATTGTTGGACACCCATCCTATCCACAGCTACACGTGGCAGTGTACGGACATCCAGTATTTTAATGTATGCTATATGTTGTTAATTTGGAATTTAATATATTAGCAGAAAATTGTCATGCATTCTATAAACATTTTTTGTAAGAAATGAAAAGAAATGAATATAAACCATGTTAGAAAGAAAAAATATTTAAGGATATAAGTCTACGTATATCAAGTTTTTCTACCTACCCCTCAGCTGGTGCAGCCTTCCTGAAGTTGCCCAAGCATTGCCATGATGCCATTCAGCTGTATGGGGATACATCACACTGCCCTTTTAGGACACAGTGACAAGTTTTCTTAAACGCTTATTTACCCCACCACATGACACTCAAGTTAAAGTGATTCTAAATGCTAACATATAAAAGATTGTAGGTCAGGCGGCATCCATTCTGCAATAACATACCCCTAGCTGCCAGGGTACCAATTTTTTTATATAAAATTCACCCACCGGTCCTGGTTCCATCATGGGTTCCATCATCTTCTTTTGCTCTTCTCTAGGTTCCTGATCTTTGGTCATCTTGATTGGCCATCACCTGTCCCTTCTCCAATAAAATTTCAGCCTGATTGCAATTTTTCAAAGTGTAACAATAGTTATGCTTTAATCCTAAACTCCCCTTCTTTGTTCATCTGCTGGTCCAAAAAGTATACTAAGTTTTGTGTCTGTCAGTGTTGGACCTTACACAGGGTTAGTAGCCTTCTCGCCCCCATGTGACAAAATTCAGCTCTGGCTATTGGCTGCTCAGTCACTAAGCACTGCATACTTAAAATAAAGAAGTAACATTACACAACACCCCACTTTCATTACCAAAAATCCTTAATCTTTTTGATGCTCTTACAGAAGAACATAGCCGTGGGAAAGCGAGGCAAAGGTGGGTATCTCTGGGTGTGCAGGACTTTCAAGCAAAATTTTGCCCAGAATGAGCGAGTTTGGGACAAAATAAGAATGCCATTGTTGTTCTTGTCCTGTAAATGCTAGTTACTAATCTCTCTCTGACCCTAATCTAAATTTAGATCTCCAGACCTATACACCCACTCTAGGTTAGTGATGCAGAAATAACAGCAATAGATCAGTATGACAATCAGGGTATTAGCATTTTCTGTGTATATAATTTAAAAAAACCACCATCATTGTCTTGGTGTTGGCCTGAAAAGCAATTGGAGTCAATTGGTTTTACACCTGCTTTTGAAAGAATCTCATTGTTGTTGGTTAAAAACTGATAACCGACAGTTGTTATTAGTGATATGACTGATCCAGGTATTACAAAGACAAAGACTTCAGAAAATATCAACCTTTCTGTTTGCTAAGCGACAGGGTTGCTAGCATGATATATAGTCCCCAGCTAAATTGGGCTATGTTCACTCTAGCAATAAAGCTTTGGTGTGGGAACCGCTTCTTTGTGCCAGTGAACCGCTGCCTTGGGCAAGACGATACAAGTAGCTTCCTAGAGCAGAGGTCGCCAACTGGTGGACCACAAGAAAATTTTGGTGGTCCGCAGCTCTGGCTGGTACGCCCCCCAGTGGGGTCTGGAGAAGGATCCTGCTGGAGGAGCGCACAGGCCAAAGCCGCAGACCATGTCCCCCGTATGTACACAACCTGCCCACTTTCCTATCACAGGTATAAGTGAGCGGGTTCTAGCATCATGACGTCCCTATGCGGGAAGTTTCTTCCCCTTTGAGTGACACACGGCTCCCCGCTCATGCGTAGTCCAGAGTTTTTGGACTCAGTGGTCCGTGACATCCGAAAGGTTGGCGACCACTGTCCTACAGAATGAATGGGGGCAGCATTTTTTTGCCTGGAGTTTTGCCTTATTTCATAACCCTTTAATATAAAAACCAACACTTTATTTACATTTCCCATTTGAACTTGTTTTTCTCTTCCATCTGAAATGTGTTTTTAAACGGTTATCAGAAACGCCACTTAAAATCGTCAATCCTAACCAAACAATCCAGCGGAATAAAAGTCAGATCTTAATTGTTGTACAAAGCAATGTAATGATTTGTAATTGAATCGTCAGAAATGCAAATGTTATCTGCTTGACATTTCCTACCAGTCCTGTGTCTTTTTTAATTATCTTTATTAAAATCAGGAGCTTACAAAGGGAATGCTTCACAATTAAACCCCAGTTTGTTACACCGCCTGACATTTACCTGTTATAGCCTTTTCTTTTAGACCTTGATGTTTAATTATTGTTTTTTGTGGCCCCTCCAGGGATTTGTTGAAAAAAAAGAAACGTACGTTTGAACGGTGACCCGGCAACAAAGCAAGAATGCAGAAACAGGTTAGAGATCTTGTTCTTGTTTATCTAATGACAGAAGACATTATGTAAAAGGCAGCCAAATCTGTGCCACTTTTTCTATTAAATAAGAAATGATCCTGATTATTTTTTTTTTTGTCAACAAGTTTTACTGCCACAAATCCCTCCGCTATAAAGAAAGCAGACAGCTCAATTAGACTTCAATTAACAGTAAGTGTTTTTATTGCAAAGACACTGAAACTCAGTTGATATAATTAAAGTGGTCAGCTTGTATACACTCTGGCATTTCCCTTTTCTTGTTTTATTTCATGCTGCTCCTAAATATTTGCTGTTCATTTTGAAAAATATGCCACTTAGTGGTAATAAAAATCCACTGATTACCACTTTTATAATACAAACACAAATTATTTTTTTTAATTTTTTTTTTACATCAGTTTCCTTTATACTGTAAATACTCCTAAGTGGTGATTTAAAGGAACTGATCACCAATCAGTAAGTGATTGCTATGAGATAAATATGACCAATGCAAGGATAGTTCACCACTGTATAGTTGTCTACCTATACAGTGGTGAATGCTATCTGGCTATTCAAAAATGGCAGAGAACATGATCTCTATCTTATGTATACAAAATGAATAATACTACAAATGGTAAACAGTAGTGATCACTATACTTGGTTGATTCATAAAAGTGACAGCTGTTATGAATAGGGCAAAAGACAAAAAGAATGCTAAACAATTCTACAAAATATTGTAAAAGATTGCTGAGATAATAGGATTTTGCAAATAATTATAAATATATAAATGATCCATATAGGGAACTTTCTTCTTAACTATTAACCTTAAGATCATTACAAAGAACAAGAGGGGATTCTTTGCGTCCGGAGGAAAAGAAGTTTAAGCTCCGGATAAGGAAGGGATTCTTCACTGTAAGGTCTGTGAAAATGTGTAATAGGCTCCCTCAGGAAGTATTTTCAGCAAGTTTTATAGATTGCTTTAAGAAAAAGCTGGATGCATTTCTAAAAGCACAGAAAATAACTGGGTATTAAAGCTTTAAAGTAAAGATAATTGAGACTGTTGATCCAGGGAACATCTGATTGCGTCATGGAATCAGGAAGGATTTTTTCTCAACTGTTGGAGCAAATTGTACCAGGGGTTTTTTTTTGCCTTCCTCTAGACCAACTATGTCCATAGGGTTTTATATCTGGGATGTGTTTATTTCCTTAGTGATGGACTTATGTCTTTTTTTTTTTTTTTTTCTTTCAACCTGACTTACTATGTAACTGATCATTCTGAATTCCAACTTTATATGTGTGCCCCTTTGTCAAAAATGTAACTAACTTTTTGAAAGTGATCTGACCTGTTTATAAATAATGATATAAACCTTTAATTGTAGCCTTGTTTTAATAATTAAAGTACAAATAATAAAAATAATAAAATTGCTATATTTCTAGGAATAGATGGTTCCTATCGGTCCGGTCCATGCCTAGTCAAGGGCCAGACAGTCC
>NC_092865.1:16592799-16597259 GCF_032062135.1 Pyxicephalus adspersus | reverse complement strand
AGCGGTGACTCTGTTTTCTTTAATTAGCAATCTGAAATCAAAGTTGTGTTTAGATTCCCTATTTTTTCACACAGGCTTTCTTTCAATAAGAAGAATGACGATTCTTATTTTTTTCATTCACAGTTTTCTCCACCTGTAAAAAAAAGTGTCTCCTTTACAACATCCCGAAGATATGAGCAGCCTACTATTGCATCCAAATCCCGCTCACCATCCCCCTACACGAACAGGCGCATGTGTGAGCTATCTGAGGACTCCAAGCAAAGACTTCCCCATTTCAAGCTGGGACCCTATGAATTCAAGAAAGAGACTGAGAACAAACCTGTCTTTGTAGTCAGACATGTAGGTGATCTTTGTGGCTCTTCGTTTCCATACAATTAAAAATTAAATATTATGTAATGGTTTATACTGTGGTATTAAGATTGCAAGAGTGAGATATCATTAACAACTGTATTGCCTGTAACAATCAAGTACACACGTGCAATAATTGTAATTGGAAAGGATCTTTCACGATCCCTCCCAACCACAAATAATGCATGAACGAGCGCTGTACATACAGCACCATTCTGCTGTATTGAGAGGGGAGGAGGAGAACGACAGAGGGGCAGCTTGCTGCGCTCTCTCTATCTTCACTTTCATTACGATCCTACACAGTCCATCGTCCCTGGATCTGCCAGGACCGTAGTTCGGACGATGAACGATGAGCGCTGCACACAGCCAAGATTCTCGCCCAATATCGGCCCTGGTACCTTAGTCCACTAATGCAGATTAGAAAATGAAAGCTACAAATATACATTTGAAGGGAAGTTCCATCTTTTCACATGTTGGTCATAATGTCAGTACCTAGACTTAATGAAATCTATTTTGTTTTGTAAATTAAGCTGAATCTGTCATCTGACTGCCTTTAAAATAATTAATAGAACGGAACTAAAAAAGAGAAAATTTGCTATGGTTTGTGGGACATTTAGTAAATGGTAACATTTTCTTTTGAATTATTTCGAACAAATATCAGTACAGTATTCTCCCCAAAATTTGCGGCGGTGGATTTTGCATTGTGACCAAACTTTTCAGTAACCATCTAAAAACAGCTGGTGGTTACCAAAAAGTTCTGGGTGTTGCACCTGGCTAAAAAAGACAGGGTAGAACACTGTTGGTGCATATCTGTGCTTTGAACTTCATAGCTGTATATCTGCAGTGTGAGATGTGACTGCTGCTAGCCTCATGAGATACAGAGATGTCACTATTGTTCTCCTTGCTGTGGAGGAAGCTATACTAGAGCATTGCAGACCAGCATCAGACCAACCAGCACTGGTCACAAGTCCTTTTTCAATTGCCTGCCTTTTTAGGCACAGCTTCCATAGTTCAAGTATTTTTTAAGTGCTAAAGATCATGGGGGAATCAAACCAACTTGTTTGCATATTTGTTTCTGGCCAAGGACTTAGAAATCATTAAAGCTAAAATGTTATGTTAAGATCAGCAACTAGCATTTTCACTAATCACAGCTTCCATATATTTTGCTTTGGTTCTAGTTTAGAAGATCAGTGAATCTGCTTATTTACTATACTTTCAGGTTAAGAAATTGAGACTGTTTTTTACAGCTCTCCCAAGACTGGAGAAGATAGACTATCATGAGTGAATCTGGGTGGCTCCTTGTCCAGGAACAAAAACATCTGCAAACTATTAGCAAATGAGTTTAAAGTTTAAAATAATCCATTGCAGGTTTGCAGGATCACCCTGGTTTTCCCAAAATAATAAATCAAGGCTCAAAATGTTCAAATCTGCAAAAAAAATGGTTTAATGATTTCCTGTTGAATATTTGTTACAGATGGACACAAGTCAATCATCTGAAACATCTATGCTGTCGTGTTCCGCCAGAGAAACTCTGAGGTCACATGAATGTTCTAGGGGGAACAATGGTAAGTAGCAGCATCCTGCCACTGATTAATGTTTGTGCTGTGTAATGTGTCTAACGAAATGCCTCTTGCTTCTTATATTGTGCAAAAGAAAGTACAGCAAATCAGATAGAGCCCACTCCTTGCCTCGCATCATCATCAAGGCAGTTTCTATCCATCTGTACTATCCCTTGCCTGTCCATTCATTTCTTTGGATAAGTTCAATCACAGATACTCAGCATTACATGTTATGTACAGCACCCGATCATCCTTTCCAATCGGCCATCTACCTGCATTGCAGTAACCTTGTGATTAATATTTCAGGTTTTAGGTTCAATATATAATCTATGTGGAAAGGTTTTCTTTAGCAATTTTATTAGCATTTTGATGAGATTAAGAAAAGGAGAAACAAAAATGGTGAAATATTTATTAATGATGTTTCTTTGTTAACATCCATCAACTTCTAAAAGCCCCAGCACCATCCAACATATAGCTTATACAGGGTCTGGGCTCCAGAGCAATAAGTGGTGGAGGGAAGGTAAATATTACTTTCTACCTTTTGCCTTAATGACTGAACACATCTAGGATTCGTCTTCACCAAAGCGCCTTTAAGAATTTTAATTTAACCACAGTTAAGAAAAAAAAAAGCAAATATATAGGGGTTCTGTAGGTTAGTAGGAAGAACCAGTGAGAGCCTGGATACTCTTGGAAAGTGTTTGTTTCAAAGAATTATTTTGCACAATCGATCAGAGCAGAGTTAAGGGTTATGTGCAAATAGAAATCTACGTCTCCATCTACTGCTAAAGATACATTTCGTAGTGTTGGTGGTGGTGGGGGGAGTGATACCAATGCATGCCAAGTCATGGATCATTCAGGTGTAGAGGAACTGATGGATTGTAGATGTAACCAGCAGGGTAGGATTCCAATATAGAGACAAACTTTAAAAGATTGTAGATTGTTCCATTGTTCTAATGTAAGCATTTTTATGGAAAGTAGCATATTTCTTTCTAATAAGTTGCATAGGTCAGTAGCCATGACATTCCTCTGACTGCAGCCGATCATCAGCCATTTTTTTCAACCAGGACACATGTCTGTCACATCAGAAAATAATTTGGTGTCAACCAGGTGTGTCCCAAGGGCAGCGCTTTGATGTGGTTCCGCAGGAATCTGAGTCATTTCATTTCCACCTAGCCAGGCATCCGAGTGGGAGCTGGTAAATTAGAAAAGTGGGCGTTGGAAATATCTTGTCAGGCCGTTGCTCACATACAATGCTGGGTGATAAGGAATAAAACAAGCAGGATGATTCATTTCCCAAGTCTGAGCGTTTTCCAGTTTGCAGTTTGCCCCTACATGAAACGGTATCACACCAGGAATATACTTTAGCTATGATGGAACTTGGCACATAATATTGCTCTGCATTTTGATGCTGTCACATCACTGCTCTTCCCCTGACGAGACAGAGTCAGAGCTGTACAAAGAAACATGCATTACACAGATTTCCCTTGTGACTTGGATCAACAACCGTGCCGGAGTTATATGATACTTTCTAAGCTTTTGTACCCTAACATTTGAGCAATTTGGTTTCAATTAAAGAAAAACGGACAAAACACAACATCTAGTTTTTTTTCTGTAGTTGGAGCATACACACATTAAAACCTTAGTCGCCTTGTTTCTGCTGTCAGATTTGGGAGATTTTTACATACTTCCTTTCTACTTTATAATTGTTGGAGGAAGAGGAAGTATGGAAAGCTGCTGAACCAGACAGTGGAACAAATATTGAGCTGTTACAAAGTTTCAGGCCTAGAATTTTCAAAAAAATGCATTTTCCTTTTCAGATGTTCCTTTTCAGTTCCTTTTCAGTCTACTATTAAAAACCCCTGTTAATTTGGGGACCTTGTGTTGAATGTTTTAAACAGTTATTATAAAATAGAATTTATCTACAATGTCAGCAATAGATTTAGTGCTATTTTTCTACAAAAGTTCAGACGTTACCCCAAAGAACTGTTTAAGGGCCCATCCAGTGGTGGTCATCCCCACCAGTGGGCCTCTGTGCAGAACTACATTGGGGTACCCCCTGACAAACTGACTTAGTGCCCTGACTTAGGGATCTAAGGGCCTGATTTAGGCCCCTGTGGGGGCCCCTTGTGATTGAAGAGGGTAAGGGGTCTTTGTGCAGTGGCACAATTTGCACCCTCCTTTGTCCATCCCTGGACCCATCATCTCCCAAATTCTCTATCACCTCACTACTTCAGTGGTAGATATGGGATTGGATTTTTTTTTATTTACGCAGTTCTATAGCGCTGACATCTTCCACAGCATTTCACAGTCCATAGTCATGTAACTAGCTGTTCCTTAGAGGAGCTCACAATCTAATCTCTGCCCTAGTCCTATGTCATTACAAGTCCATGGCCATTTTTGGAAGAAACCACTTAACCTACCAGTATGTTTTGGGGATGTGGAAGAAAACCCACACAGACACAAGGAAAACATACAAACTACATGTAGTAGGTTATCGTACGACCTGGGACCTTGGGGCTTCATGGCCAGAGTGCTATCCACTGTGCCACCAGT
>NC_092865.1:16579339-16591345 GCF_032062135.1 Pyxicephalus adspersus | reverse complement strand
GACTTAGCCCTGCAAAGGCCACAGTGCCACCCTAATTCACCTATATAAATCACAAGATTGGCTGCATGTACATACAACTGAACTAAGTGATATTTTGTTCCAGGGAAATGTTTCAGCTGCTTCTCTTTTGCAGGCATGGTAACGCTGAACCCTGGAGGGATTTAAAAAACTATTAATGCAGTTATACTTTCCTTAAAAACAATAAATTCCTTTTTTTTTGTATGGAAGCTGTCAGATATATATGCTACTTGCACTTGTACTAACAAGAAACATGCTGATAGAAAATAACTTCATCAATCTTCTTCTGCTCTTCAATTGTTCATTTACAGGGTAAGGGAAGAATGGTGACAAAGCTGCTATACTGAACTACAGTAGGGCTGTACTTGAAAGCCCCTACATATACCAAATTTAAATATGAGTTGATTGCCTGGAGTTCAGCATTGATCTCCTATAAAAATTAGTTTTAGGTGAAAATTTACTTAAACTGTATCTAAACCCAAGAACAAAAACGCAATATATTGCAGCTTGTCAGTTTTTAAATGTGGTTGCTGAATTAGTTTTCTTTTTTTTCTCTTGATATTTATTTTGCAGCCTAGTAGTCCTTAAATGGCCTCGCTATTCAGAAGTAGCGTTATCATCCTTGCAAAGGTAATGTGTTAGGAGTAAAGTATACCCCCCCATATAAAGGTTAAAACCTGCAGTAGTTTTCCTTGTCGGATTTCTTTTCGTACATTTTCACTTGATGCATCTGATGGTAACACACTTTCTTCTAGGGTGACAACATTTACTCATCCTTTTAGGACCACGAGACACCCACCTCTATACCATTAGTCCACAGCTAGAAATTGTGATCAGTGCTATCTGATAAAAGTGTAGCAAGAAAAGAAGTTTATTAGCTTAATAGGTTTTATAAAAGGGTCAGCATTTTTTGCACTTATTAGACAGAAATAACAAAACCCTATATAGTTGTATATGTAACATACAAGAAATAGCAAATTTAGGGTTAGGGCTACATACACCTAAAATCTATATACTTTTTTCATTGCATATTATACGGTTGTTTTTTTGGTTTTACTTTTCCTAGTTGGCCATTCCATGTTAGCTCAGGAAACTCGGGGACGATTTCACAGTCGTTGAGTAGTTCATATAGTCACATCTTACGTGTGATTTGTGATACCATTGCATTACAAGACACGTTCCTTTTAACTTCGCTCATTAACAAAAAGAGAATTTAGGATGCTGCCAATCTGCCGGACGCACATTATTTTTCAAAGGAACTCATTCCATTTTCCACTGGCATCATCCATTATTGTGTAAAGTACCTAGTTATTGATTTTTGACTGGTCTCATACTTCATTGTGATGTTAGTTTAGCAGAAACAGCATTGTGCCACTTCTCACTTCGCTCTTCGATGACCCCCCCCCCCCGTTCCTGCACGTTCCAAACTTTCAGCAGAAAAACAACAGATAAACAGTAAATAATTGAAAACAAAAGATAAATACTAAATGATTAACTGTGTTATTATATTTTTGATATAAAAGCAGAAATAAACCCTGTGTATACTCACCTGTGCGGGTGCTTCCATCTTCTTCTCTTCCTTTGTTTAGATCATCGGCCATCTTGACTGGCTGGGCCGGGGAGACCTAATGTAGTTCAGTCAGTCCCAGCAGAAACGGGAATCCGGGATGTGCCGGGTACCTGGCTGGGGTATCAAATCTCTCCCATCTATCCTCATGCAAATATTTGCTTAAAAATGTAGGGAAAGCTTCATTACCTAACTTCCCTTTCCGTGCATGGTAAATGTAAGCTCTATGGTTTCTACCTAAGTACAGTCATAAGCAGATAGCTGGTAAAAGCAGAAAATAGGTTGGAGAAGATGGAATAAAAATTTGTGTTAGTTATATTTATGGACATATAGGAGACTTGACAGAAGATGAGTTAAAGGGAACTTATGCTGTGGAATGGACTAAAATTTTTCAGCAGGCCCTTTTATGAGCTGTAGGGAGACAGAAAAATGGACCCTTACCCCCGTTGTACATACACACCTCTTACCTTACTATTAACTTGTTGGAGGGATCAAGAGCATAAAAACAGAAATGGTCTGTGTGGGATATGATCCTAGAGCTTCAATACTGGAAAGAGTGCTAGCTTTATAGCCATTGTTCTGTAACCCACATCAGTCAAACAAAATAATAAATTAGCTACTTCATGGTTACCATTGGAGACTGTTTCTGGAATTTGCACTGCATTTTTAATGGGCACTTGAAGGTGCCAGAGAATGATTTAGTATCTGGAGAGATGAAACGAGAATATGCAATCATCTCACGACAGACCGAGTATATTAAATGATTTACTTCATTACAGAATATTGACATATAATGCTCTAAGACTTGACAGACTTTTCCCCTGAGGCCTAACAATTCCCTCTACAAGTTGATTGCACATACTTGTTTTCTATGTGTTCTCCTCTTCAAGCCTATATCCTGCTTGGAATTCTGGCATGATCCTTTGTGCGTAGTGATTCATAGACATCCAGTGTTCCCTAAATAGCTGCAATATAGGAAAATATAATGTCTTCACCAAGTTCAAATTTTGAGTAATTATTGAAAAGTGGAACTCCAGCCTAGTCCTTTTTTATGTTTTCAAAGCATATGGAAGGGTTTATCATGATTATTTGTCATGATTAAATTGCTAACCATGTGTCTGTTGGCAAGATCATCCCTTGTTTTCTGTTTCGGGAACAGCAAGTGGGAGCAGACCTTTCCAACAAAGACACCTAAAACAGTACAAACCTAAAAGAGGTTCTAATTATTTCCTTTTTCTGTAAAGTCTGAAATTCTTCTTAAAATATTTTTTAGGCGAATCACATCTTCAAGTGTCTTATGTCATTTTTTTTTCTTTTTTTTTTTTTTATATAATCACTTTTCTTTATTTTGCTTATGACCGCAAGAAAGTGGTCTGTAATTTTGCTTAACCAAGGCTGAGATAAGACAGATAAAACCAAGAAACCAAATAAAGATTGACTAATGTACATTAAAATAGTGCAATCCATTTCCATCAAAATTCCAAAATTTTTCCATGGCGTTTTGCACAATAAAAAAGCGTTTGATGCAATACCCTATAACTGGTCTTTTTTCATTGTTGAATGACACCTTGGGCCTGATTTTATAAAATGGTGAATCTCACATCTCCCTCGTGGGAATCTTCCAGTACCATATGTTTCAATGGCAGTAATTGATTCCCACCAGGGAATGTTTGAGGGAATGTCAGATTACCTGTTATATAAATAGAGCCCCTAATGTCACACTTCCTGTTTATTCAGGGACTCAAGGACCCGTCTGGGAAGCGTTATTAGGGTCCCATAGACCCTTGTTGAAATGTTGCCAAAAGAGCCATGTCATGTCACTATATGGCACTGTTCTTTCAGAATCTACAAAATTATGCATACTTTTTTATTTCAGAAATACAACTTAATATCACTAGCAGGACTGTCTTCCTTTTAAATAAGTATGCATGCAGGAGGAGCTAATCAGGAAATGCCACATAACTTCTTTTTGTTCCTGTGTGAATGTAGATCACACACCATATGCCTACACATGTTGGTGCTTATTATTTAATATTATTATATTTATTACACAGTATTTATATAGAGACAACATATTATGCAGCACAGTACAAACTCCATAGTTATGTCACGTGATGTGATACATACACATGAAACATGATGGTGCATTGTTTAGAATGGCACGCAAGTCAGCCATAGGAATATTACAGCATGTCATGGACACTTGTGTAGAGAGGGCTTGATGGGGCAGGATGTGAGTATTAAACGGTGTGTGTGTGTGTATGTATGTGTGTATGTATGTATGTATGTGTGTGTGTGTGTGTGTATATATATATATATATATATATATATATATATATATAAATATATAAATATGCATTTGTGTGTGTGTGTGTAGGGAGTTTGGGAAGACCTAATTATTTGGCCTGTTGGCATCTATTATGGCCCAACAAATGGAAAACCAAAGTTAGGTTCATATCTGTTGTGTTGTTTCAGCATTCAGACCCCATTACTTTAAATTCCAATTTTCTTGTCACACTGCCTCCAGCCTCTCGCCGTTAATGATAACCTCATCGGGCTTCAGTATATTTTCCGTTCCCCGAGAACGCTTTTATATAATTTACTTTGCTTGGACTGTCCTGATGATTCACGACTGGTTTATCATAGAGATTTTAATTAAAATTGATTTGTTTGAAGGGGGGAAAAAAAGCGATATTAACAATGGGAACTTTTGGGCCCTGCCAGACAGCCACGGTTGGTCTTCAATTCATCACTCCCCGTATGGCCCAAAGCCGCCGAGCGTTCCCGCAAACCGATGAGAGATTGAAATCAACCTTTATTAGCGGCTGAAAACAACGGCACAGCTTTGAAATTAAACGGAAAACGTGTTTGGAATGAACTGGCCGGCATCAAAATTCTGAGAATAAACAAATAAACCTCATCCCTGGCAACTTCCTGATGCAGATTGGATTCTCTTCAAGTAGAAAAATGCCAGATATCGATACGCTGATGCTGGTTTGATTAATGGCCTTTTTGTTTCTCCCCCTCTTTTTCATCAGCGCTCAGAAATTTAAATGACTTCCTTCATAATTTCCATTCCTCTTGCTCAGGCACAGCCTAAAGGCAATGATTTTCTTGGCTTTGATTTTTTTTTTTTCTTCCCGTGTAGGTATTCAAAGAGGTGTATTGGAAGACGCTGTGCCAAAATATCCTGCAGACTTATTTTTCAAATTCATTTACAAGTTGTGTTTGGTGGCGCAAGCTTTGTATTTTATTTATCTGCAAGAGGCAAGTTGTGCCGACTTGTTTTAGTCTTTTCTGCAAAAAAAGAATTAGCAGATTGTTTTTTTTAATGGGACAATTTGCCCAATTTATATTTCTTTTATATGTAGAGCCTCATGGGTCACCCAGTGACCCACGAGTCACCCAATGGTGTAGGGACCTCACCACTGGGATCCCTTTGGGTTCTTGGCTTTTCGTCTTGTTCACCAAAGCCATTTGTGATTTACCTGACCACTTTCTGTATTTCCATTTCACAATTTTTGTCCCTACAGTATAGTATTAAGTGAGAGCATTGGCATGCATGCTTATTTGCTGGGTGGAAGGTGGGACCAGGCTGATGTGTGCATATCAAACAACCTTTCATTCACTGACCCAGGAATAGGGTACTGGTGAATATTTGGAAACATTACCCTCATCTGATACCAATGATGCTATTCCAGTACTCTCCATAATACCTGCCTTGCATGCATTGTGCGACTGACCCGGATTTTAACCACCTTGGTGCTTTGGATATCTATTTGTTTGCTTTGTTGTTTTGCTATTAAATCTCGGCTGCTGCTGCGAAACGCGTCAGAATGCAGAGAAAATACATTTGACAGTTTTGTGTTGTATATGTGCACAAATGGTGAGGTAAAGCCACTTGATAGTGTTTTTATTGGTTACATGTTGCATATGCTGACATTATGTTTTAAGAATGTACATGTTTGAAAAAAAAATTCAAATTTTTTTTCTATGGGTATGCCAGTAATTTCCCGCTTATGTCCACTTATGGCAAGTAGGCTTATTATTTTCCTCCTAAAATGAGATCCCATCTCAAATGTTACAGCTAATGTTGCAGATCTAAGAACTTGGGATCTTGGGTCTTGTCTTTGTGCCTGTCATCTTTCTGGAGTTCCCTTTTGTAGTGTCAGTAACAGCTGTTGATATATTCAGAGCAGGACTGACTGTCAAAATGACAGCAGAGCATTACACCCCTACAAAGACCTGAATGTCAAACTGACAGCCGGGTGCAGGCAGTTGCAGATGTTATCAAAGTTTCACCATTTTTTTTTTTTTTTTTACCACACGCATGATTAAACCACACTTGACAACCTTGTTTCATGCTCCCCTTCTATCCCAATTTTTATTTATTGAAGAAAAAGTAGCTCCTCTAATGCCAACAGACAGCAGTTTTCAGGAACCATGTAATGGTGTGGGCAAGCATTATCTCATGTCAAGGGGCACCTGAGAGCCATGTGTTTGTGCCTTCACCCATCAGAGCCTTCTCTACACTGACACATTGGTTCATGAAAGTGCCTGGGTATTTGGACCTTTTATGTGCCGATGAGTAGACATTATTATTGGTATTCGTATTATTATTGTTCTAAAATTATGTATGGGTATGTTATGTGGTTAGTTTAGAAGCAATTTGTGCTTAGAAGAGTTTCTTTTTTCTGTTTACAGGATTCTCATAGGATGCACATTGATGACCTTCATATGTCCTTGGGCAGTTTAAATAGCCCGATGCCTCTAGAGACAGAAAGTGGTGCTGCATCTCCCTCCAGGGCTTCGTTTTCTCGTTCAGCTCCATCATCGGTACAAAAACACCCACCCAGCCCCGTCCTAACCCGATCTTCTCTCAGAGAGAGGTAATACTTGCATTTATACCAGCCACTTTTTATTATGATTTGTAAAATGCAATTTCATTCTATTCCTGGACATACATTATAATACCATAATACATGAACATGCTGCATAGACTTCGATACGCTGCAAACAAATCAATCTCAAGGTGTTGTTTTGATTTAATTTCTCTGTTTCAGAAAAACCATCCAATCCAATGCTAAAGGAGGGCAGTCAGCAGAATTGTTGCCTAATTGTTCAATAGACAAAGTTGCTGAGATGCAAGATTTTATACAATACAGTTTTCTTTTGGGTGCTTTTTCATTTTGAGGGTAGCCCACAGTCAATTTTATTGAAGCTATAATAATAATATTACTGACAATAGACTTTGTAAAGAGCCATTTCACCCAAAAGTGATAGCCTGATTACAGTCACATGCAATTAAAGTAAGTTCCTGAATTTGTCTTAGATGTCATCCTCCTTTCCAATGTCTTCAGTGTTCCCCCCAGCCCCTTTTAGTTGGGACCACCCAGCACTTTTCAGTAACCACCTAGCTGTTTTTGGGTGGTTACTAAAGAGCTTCTTCTCACCCGGCTTAAAAAATTTCTGGGTTTAGTACTGATTTTTCACAAAAGTACCTGGGTTAGAGAGAGTCCATATTTGCAGCTAATCCGGCTGCCCTGATATATAACATGCTGACAGGAGGAGAGAGATATGGCTTTATGCTTTTGCTTCTTCACCATTTTATCAGATGCTATGGCTACCAATTTAGGACAACTACAAGGTGACCTAGGTGTTTGTTAACTGTGGTGGGAAATTGTGAGGTCCCTGACTTGTTTCTCAGCACAAAGCTACAAAACCTTTGGACATAGATACATGGCAGTTGTTTTATGTGCCAAAATGTAGCTGTTGAACTTAAATATAGAGTCATGTTTTTTGAAGGCTCCAGCACAAGAATATTCCATTATATTTTCCTAACTAAATCTTAACTTTTTATTGTGCTGTTAAAATTATTATTCACATACATTAATATAATTATCACAATGACAATTCTATATATTTCACATTTATTAAATTTCAACACTAAGAATAAGTTCAGATTGGTGGTGAGGTTGCAGTGTGGTTAACGCATCATCACATCCCTGAACTGCACCTTTCCCACCTGTTTGTGTGGCTGAGCAGCTGGTGGGGTATTGCAGTTCCTACCTTTAGCGTAAAGAAGCGCTGCAGCTGTATTAGTAACACTTCGAGCTCTATTTATAAAAAAAGAGTGTCCGACATTCCCTCTTTGGAATCTTCCAGGTCCATGTGCTTTATTGTCCATAATTCTTATCAGGGAATGTTTGAGGGAATGTCAGATTTGCTGTTTTATAAACAGAGCCCTTACTAACATATTAGAAATATGAAAAATATCTAAATGCATTTACACAGAAATAGGTCACCCTGCAATATAGTTTTATTAGCTGTTGGTTACTGTGGGTCGATCCATTATTCTTCCATTTCCTTTAACAGGGTTACAACATTGTTTGTTCTGTAGTAAAATTGCACAGCAGTGTTGTCACTCTGTGGCAGATCAGAGAAGTATCTTCTGACAGATGGCACCCCATGGGGTTATTAGGAACCCGTCTCAATTTATTGACTAAACAGCACACACAGGCTTATTCAGTAATGATGATCTGCAAAGTGTAGTTGGTAATGAGCAGCTGCCAACATTGTAGTGTCAGGTAGCCAGTTTTTTTTTTCTTTTCCTTTTTTTCATTTGTGATTGGTAGTTATGGGTAACTGCTTCTTACACTATCATTTTATAGATATTAAATAATATCTCCAACTGAATTACATTTACTTTGCCAGTGTATGTATATCATTATTTGTTTATTTGTTTTATTATTTTTCATCCAGTTTGTAACTCAGTGTCCCCTGCGCCCTCTTCTATCTGCATGCACTCCAACTGGCTGCATGGTATTTCTCAGCACATTTGAAGACAGTTGGCATCCCATAGCAAGATATGGCGAAACTAAACCTGCAATTACTCACCTATCTCTGTCCCGTCTCAGAGTGTCACCATCTTCCTTCTTCTTTGTTCCCTAAAAACAATCTTTGCCATACCTTACTTTAGTTGGTTGTGCCAGGGTGACGTATATCCTGCGCAGGGGTGCCGGTGTTCTTTTATTCCCAGCCTACACCGGGGAAGCTGGGATTGCCAGGCATCCTTGTACCCAAAGCTGGAGCTAGGCATGCGCACCTCAGCTTTTTGGCAGATTTATTGCAGAAGATGCATCACCTGTACCCTTCTAAAATAATGACCTGCCTAATCATGGATTCTTTAGTTCCACTTTAAGGAGGTGTGGTTTTAATATTGTGTTGCATATTATATATCAAATATCATATCAAATTATTTTAATGTTAGTGATTATATATAGGTTTAGTTATTTGGTTTGCATTTATTTTTTCTACTTCCAGACAATTTAATTGGAAATTAACAAAGAATTAGGTATTGGGTGAGGTTTTCTTAACTCGCTGTTATTTTAACTACTTTTAAAATACCAGAACTTCAGGTTCAGCTGTCACTGGACACCTGACTTCTCAAGGCAATGGTCTTCAGCCTTCTTGGCTTATTTTGTGGAATACGCACAAGTTTCCATATTTCTAGAAGAGTGGAGGCTTTTATATGCAAAAAGAGGCCTTACTTTAATGCCTTCGGTTCTGGACTATGATCTGCCAAAAATGATTGTATCCTCTGCTGTCCTCTGCTGAATCCATGATTAGGCAGGTCATTATTTCAGAAAGGTACAGGTGATGTATCTTCTGCAATAAATCTGCCAAAAAGCTGAGCTGTGCACGCCTAGCTTCAGCTTTGCTGTTTCTCTGTGATTTGCCTACATATCTGAAATACAGTGCCTTGCAAAAGTAATTATTCCCCTTGGTGTTTGTTTTGTGGCATTGCAACCTGTAAATGTTTTTACCTGGCCTAGTCAAAGCTCAGACCCTAATCCAATTGTGAATCTGTTACATGACATGAAGATTGCTGTACACCAATACAAACCCATCTAGTTTGAAGGAGTTGAAGCAGTTTTGCTTTAAGGAAAAGGGAAAACCCCGGTTTTTGTATGTGCTAAGCTAATTGAGACATGGGGTCTGATTTATTAAAGCTCTCCAAGGCTGGGGAGGGTACACTTTTATCAGTGATGATGGTGATCCAGAAAACCTGGAATAGCTTACTTAAAATTAATTTGCTATTTGGTAGCAACTATTTTCAATCCTGGACCAGATCTGATCCAGATCTGGATCACCCAGGTTCACTAATGGGAGTGTATCTTCTCTAGCATTGGAAAGCTTTCATAAATCAGGCCCATATAAGCCTGCAGTTTACACCAGGAGGTGGCTTTGCAAAGTAGGGGATGAATACCTATGCACATGTATGATATCTGTGTTTTGTCCTAGTATTTGTGTTACAAAAAAAAATATGTTTCACCTTTTTAAAGAGCAAAGCATGTAAATTAAGTGGTGCTAACCCCTGAAATATCTGTTTCAGTTCCAGGTTGACAAAACAGGACAGACACTATGGGGTATATAAACTTTTGCAAGGCATTGTGTTCCATTTTGTTGAAAGCAAATGGTGCATTTGCCTTCAACAACCTCCTGTAAAAAATGTATAAAGAAAGTAAACAAAATAGTTTCGTTATCAGTTCAATACACCACCCAGTTGTCTTGCAATGCATCCAATATTCTTCTTCGTTTCAGTCCCCCAAAAACTGTCTAAGATTGAAATGGTGTTGATAAACAGTTGACAATGCTAGAGCAGCAATATTCTGACTAGAGCCAGTCAGAATATTGAAAGAATCATTTCATGAAGTGATTGTATTGTCGTACTGTATGTATGTGACCACCATTCATTTCAGTATTGGCTCTTCCAATGAACAGTGTGGCTTTATTTTCTCCAGTATTGACTTATCTGTCCCCTAATGACTGGTCTAACCATACATCGAGCCTGTGCATGGGTGAAGGACCCTTCATTTACCAGTGTGTGCCTTCTATGGCAAGTCAACAATCCTTATACTGATCATGGTATTTTATTTCTGTGTTTTTACCATCCACAGAAACATAGATGACATACTTCTTCTGCTAAATCTGCCAAGACCTAGCTGCGTGTCAGAAAATGACTTTCAGCTCATCCAGCCGAATAGCACTATAAAAATTCAAATTATCATGAGTTTGAACTCAGATCTTTTTTCAGATGTGTGGGATGCAGTTAAACAAACAATGTTCCCAGCGTGCCAAGCTTTCCTGCTGGAATTATACATCCTGACAAGAATCTAGAATGCAGTCTTATTTCTTTCCCTAAGAAATAATCTAGTAAGAGATTTTAAAATAAACATAATATACTTTTTTCTTCTTAGAAACATTACGTTCTATCTTCTGCTTTGTAATATAGTATAGCGCCAAAGGTTTTTATATGGTAATATGTTCTTAAATCTTAGACATTAATGTTATTAGTATTAGGGGTTATTTATGTAAGTGAAATGTTGGGGTGTCCTGGTGCTCTTTGGTGTAATGTACAAGTGTGGGCGGTATATTTATATCTTATGCCACGTTACCTGATAATGCAATACCCTCCAGTTCGATGACAATGGTGCTCCTGTCTATTGTCAGTACTTCCATCTTCTGGTCTTCTTTAGGGTTTGTAGTCTTCGATCTCCTGATTGGCTAAGCCCAGGTAATGCAATATCCATGCATGCGTATAGGAGTTGCATTGCCCTAGAACATAGAACTGAGACAATACATAAAAAAGCAAATAAGGTCGTACTTTGAAAAATTCATCAGGCTGGTAATTATTGCAGAAAGGGGCAGGCGATTTCCCTTCTGCATTATTCTGTTTTACTTGTCTGGTCACCCCAAGGAACTGTCCGAGAAGCTGCGCTGCTCATGCACTGCTTGGTGGTGGCTGCCAGGAAATCCCAGCAATCCCAGATTCCATTGTGTTTGCCATGAATGAATAAACTCAAGTTACGTAATCATGGCTCAGCCAATCAAGATAGCCAGAGATCATAAGAAGAAAAGAAGGAAGATAGTGGTGCCCTGGATTGAATGGGGATGATTGGTATGGGTTTAGCTCTGCTTTGGGTAGCACGTGCCCTTTACACCATTTTAAGAAAATCAGGACTAGGAGCCAGCTGGTGTGATCTTAGTTAAAGAAGATATCTATAGGAGAGAGCAGAGTATTCAAAGTTATTACCTAGTTATGCTTCTTCTCCCTTACTGTCCAGTCATCTGGCTGGTGGTAGAGGGTTTACGCCATTGTATTCCTCAAAGTGTTATTAAATCATCATAAAGAGAAAATGAGCCTAGCTGCATACCACATGTTCCTACTTATTTTTCTGTCCCTGTTTCTGTTTAGGCTTTTATTTCCACAAATTCTTCGATTTAAGTTTACCTTTCCCTGAATTTCTACCATTTGTGTGGCTACATTGCCTTTCAAGGACACCTAAAGCCCTAATTACTCTCAAAATCTAAGCCAGAACAGCACCCTGATGTAATAGCACCCTGTGCACCGACAACTT
>NC_092865.1:16570519-16578293 GCF_032062135.1 Pyxicephalus adspersus | reverse complement strand
GCTTCTTTGTTCTCCAATTTTTCGAATCTGATCACCACTTTTATAACTCCACCTTTTAAAAAAAGGCAATCTGATTTGGAACTATGGCTATCGGTGCTTTAAGTGCCATATTAAATTTAAACTTAAGTGGTGTTCAGTAACTGGTCATCGTATTTGGAACGGATACTTGTGGTACATCAACTTCCATTTGGCTGCGTAGGCTTTTTCTTTTTTTAAGTGCCAATCAGGATGTTTTGAAACAAACCCCACTGAGCTCCATTGAGGACTGTGGCTTTTACAGATCTCCAGAGAGTGTTTGTTAATGTAGCAAAGTGGCGATAATGCAGATTACCACTTTATAAATGGGGCCATAGTACTAAACCATCACCAATTCATTCTTGAACTGGCAATAATTAGAAGTGATGATCATGTCCTTAATCATTACTGATGAATCGGGCAAACGCAACAACGCAGAAAAAAACCTGCACTTTTTCAGGAGTCATCTTGACTTCCAGTTTTTAAAATATGTCCATAATCCTAATGTTATCTACACAAATCTGTAATTTATTATATTAAAGTGGAATTTAGCCCTGTTTATACTTCCCTGACCCGGTTTTGTTACTTGTGTCGCCATCTTCTTTCTTCTTTTCCTTGTTTTTATCTGTGGCCATCTTTATTGGCAGCTAAAGGGAAACTGATGTGCAGTTGATTTTCACAGTTGAAGGGAGCAATCAGGTAGATGTATTTTATTGTAGAAGGGATATTGCCTGTCCCTTTCTGCAAAAAAAACCCTGCCTGGTTGCTGCAAATTTTTAAAGTGGAACTTTAGTTGTGAACTAAGTGGGACAAGAATGGATTTCCACTGCATTACCTTGTGTACAGGTGAGGAGATCTCTATAAAGCTAAATTGTTGTTATCATTAGTCTGTTTTCCATCTTCCATATTTCTATGGAGAATAGATTAAGCGTCAAATGATAACGACAATTTGGTCAACAACCTACCCTTAGCCTGCCAAACTATTGAAGAACAACATCTCACCTGGCAGATCATAGCAGTGTTTTGTCAACCAAGGGTTGCAAGGGATTCCTTGAGCAATGTATGACTCAGGTCCGTTTAAATGACACCAATGATCTTTTTGGCTCTCTGTTTGGACAACATTCCTCAAACTGATTACCACACTAATATACTGTGAGTTATAAATACAATAGTAATTTCAAGGGTTCCCTTACAGGGAACATTTTATTATTAATATGAACATTATTATTAATAATAATCAGTATTTATATAGCGCCATTATATTACGCTGTGCTGTACATGTAGGGGTAGCAAATGACAGACAGTAACACAGGAGGAGGAGGAGATGACTCGAAGAGCTTACAATATGTAAATGTAGTTATAGATGGACCCTGTTGTACGGAGTCAGTTTTCCTATACCTTGAACAGCAAGATCTCCAATTTAATTCCTGATTTTGTTCCTGCCTACCTGAGTTTTGTGCTTTACATGTTCCAACTCCTGTAATGAGCAAGTGCAAGTGCAATCAGCATGTGCAAGTTTGCAGACTTACAAAGTCAACCTGAATATAAGGAAAACATAGAACAGTCATCCAGATCAGCATCTTCCAAACACCAAAAAATGAGTTTCGAGTGGACTGGCCCTTTTAATCATTTATATTTCCAGAAGATAAAGTATTTGTTTATTATATCAATAAATATACACAGTCTGAATTAAAATATGTCTGCAGCGTTTTCTCTCCAGTTTCATAATCTAGCTTGATTATTTATTCGTTTATTATCAGCTTTCTGTCCGTCACCTCCATTCATATTTCCACCGGGGAGCTGAGCACCTCTCCACGCTGTGCCTATACAGCTATCGATTTCTCTTCTCTGATACTTTGTCCTTGTAAGTCATTTTAGCAGCAAGCCGGCTAAGCCTTTGAAGTCAGCACAATTCATGATCTCTAACATCCTTCAGAAAAATGCATGCCTTCGGGGAGAGCGGAAAAAAGTTTAGCGCTATATTTTTGCAAAGATTATGTGTTTATTGTGCGCGTTGGTCCCTCTGCCTCGTAACCATCCCCGTAGATGTTACCAGCACGTCTTTGTCTTAAACAGATAATTGTTTGACATTTGAGACAAGCCTTTGTATCGAGTGATAAACCATCAGTGCATGAACCACCAATGATTTTTTTGTGTGTGTGCGCGCGTGTGTGCGTTTGCTTGTAGTTAGCGGCCTTTAATCCCGCCGAGAGTCACACCATTGTCACTTTGGCTAATCAAGAAATCTTCCGTCCAAAGGGAAGATTATTTGCTTTCTTTATTTCATCTCTTTCATTCCTTGTCTTTATCGCTACGCAAACAGAGGGCAAAGCGTACTTTTTACCGCCACGTCAGAAAGAAAGAGGAAGGAGGGCGGGCGATCACACTTGATGGAGCATCTTTGAAATGAATTATGAGAAGGGCTGCTATTGATCTGGCTTTTTTTCAGGTCGCTGAGCAATAATTCCTAAGTGTTTATACAATCTATTGAAATCAATAAACAATTTAAACCGGTGTAGCTGCAGAATGTTTGCTGTGGCAGGGGAAAATTGAAAGTATGACGGTGAATACAGCTAAAGAAGTGTATTTTTATCATCACAGCAAACGGGTCCCTTAACGAAATGTTTTTTTTCTCTCCTTTTGACACGATGGTAAAATCCCAGCTACAGGGACACAATAAATATAATATGAGACAGTTTTTGTATTGTACGTCTGTCAGACTGACAATGGTGATGCAGTTTTGTTTCTGGGCTGTATAGATGCGTTGTTGCTATTTCTGGTGTAATGTATGCAAATAAGGGATTATTCCATTAAGGCCGATGTATCTGTGCGCTAATGCTCGCTGTCTTGCTCGCTATATGGCTTTGTAATTATTGTGCCACATGTTTAAAGGAATACAGGTAGGAGATCTGGAAACGAAATATACAGGCAAGGATAGATCAGAAAATAATTGCTAATTTCCTGTAAACATCTCATAAACAAAGATCACATCACTGAGCATTTTCTCCTGCTGGTATTGTTTGGAGCACATCTAAGCAGTTTAATGAGAATGAAAAGACAGGTTTTTGTCGTAACTGTCTTTAAAGCCGGTCTATAGGCAGATGCTGACTTAAATCTGAAGTTTTCGCTGCTTATGATTTGCATTCCCCCTCCCCCTCTCTGCCCTCCATCAACATGCTAATGGAATTTTACAATAAAACCTTTCTATTGTCATGACTGGGTCTCTGTGCTTCTCATCACATTGCAGACTGATCATCGTTGGTGAATGGGGCTGGAGGGGTGCTGGACATTGGTGAATGTGGCTGGAGGGCAGAGGGCGAGCGCACAGGGAGAGCCTATATGGGGGTCCCGAAAAAAAATGAGGACACGGCGTGCCCGTCCCACTACACCCCTCCTGGAGGGGTGCTGTACATAGCTTACTGAGAATGCAAGGGCACCTCACCCCTGTACAACAGCCCACAGCCCTGATGAAACTTGTGCTCGCTCTTGGATGGAGGTATGCAAATGTAAATAATAGATGGGTGACGATCTGGAGGATTGGACATTACTGAATAGGTACATGCAGTCCATCCTATCTAATTCCCTCATGTGAATCTGAGCCTCAAAGATTAAAAGAGATGAAATTCAGTAAATGAAAGGGGAAGGTCCAGGGCAGCCAAGGTGCGGTGAAAAGGGGAAAAAAGGACGTCCTAAAGACAGGAATTGAAACTTTTCTATCTAATCTGCTGCAGCTTAAAATACACATTGGGCCTTTAATATTCATGTTAACTAATCTGCATGGAGTTTGCAGGTTCTCCCCGTGTTTGCGTGGGTTTCCTGCTAGATTCCAAAAAACATGCAGTTGGGTTAATTGGCTTCCACTGAAAATTCCCCCTAGACTATGTTAATGACATATCACTATGGTAGGGACATTAGATTGAGAGCTCCTTGCTAGTGACATGACTATGGACTTTGTACAGCGCTGCATAATATGTTGGGGCCATATAATTACTGTGTAATAATAAGTTATAATATATATAGCGCCAACATATTATGCAGTGCTGTACTGCATAATATGTAAAGTCCATAGTCATGTTACTAGCTGCCTCTGAAAGGGGCTCACAATCCAATGTCCCTACCATAGTCATATGTCATTACCACAGTCTAAGGACTATTTTTTTTTTGGGTGGAAGCCAAAAAACCTAACTGCATGTTTTTGAAATGTGGGAGGAAACTGGAGTACCCAGGGGAAACCCATGCAAACATTGGGCAAACATGCAAACCCAATGCAGATAGTGCTTGGACAGAGATTTGAACTTGGGACCTTTTTACACACAATTTTTTCACATTGTTCCTTTCTGTTGAAGATTGTCTCAGTGTGGAAGATAGGGAAACACAGCAGCTATATCTGTGTTGCCATAAGGTGATTACTATGTATTGGTGTCATGGTGATCACTCGGTCAGGAGCCCCAGGATGTCCAATGTTAACTAGGTAATTCTAGGTAAGTAAAGCGAATAGGGGTATATTAATTATGTTATATTAATTATATTAATATGTAATATATATAAATCTCCGGAGTAGAGGTACTGAAAAAATGTAACTTGACAGAACTGGGACCACATAAGATGTCCCAGTTTATTAATTTTTGGTGCTGACCAGGCTATTTTCAAGGCAACCGGCTTCAGCCAGCTTGCTGTTCTTGGACTGCAAACTTTTCTTAGGTCTGAGCGGCTATTTCTAATATCCAAGGGCACCATATTATGTTTCATTCTGATTTATAGTATATAGCTGGTGTAATGCTGTCCATAATTCACAGCTATCCTTGGATCACAGATCATGGTTTTCTGCACTGTGTAGGAGAATTTAAATTTCTAAAATATGCTTTCCATTGGATGTTTTTTGTACGGAAATGCAGCCACTGCATAGCTTGCACACCTGATCTCATTAACCACCAATAGGCTTTTCCACCCCTTACCTGATAACTTATTCGGGTAAATTCCTCTCTTTCTGGATTGTTTATACTCCTGTCCTGAATATGACCTAGATTGAATACTGATATTGGTCATTTCATTTAAAAGAATATGTTTAATCTAGGAACTATTGGGAAATCCATGCCAAAAAAAAAGGTTTATTTTGGCCAAACCCATCTTTATTTTCAAATGAAAGTTTTTGAAAAAAGATTTATAACAAATCTAAAAAATTGTCTATTATTATCCGCAGAATCTTTGTTTCCTTCTAAACTCTATGATGCATAAATGGCAATTGGAAGCTGCATTAACCCCTTTTAACAATGCAGGCAGTCATGTTTCACAATTTATTTTTTCTTTTTTTTAATTCTGAATTTGTGTGTATATATATATATATATATATATATATATAATTTATTTATTTATTTTTTATATATTTGTACTTTGTATTTTTTATTTTATGGTGAAGCTTTATTGGCTTTAGGAGATGGGGTTATGCTTGGCGAATTCTATGCCCAGTTTCTTTAATTATATCTACTAATATTCGGCTTTTCTATTTTGATCCAGTACACCTAAATTAGTATCCACCCACTCATTAAATACTATTTGTCCAATTTTGTTTGTAAAGGATTGTACACAACTTTCAAATCACAATACAAAAATGCTCGATTTCTAGCATTTTAGCTTTGATGTGGTCCTTCACCCTCAAGATGATTTCCTTTTTATGTTTTTTTTTAATTTTCATAGTTACATTCTCTCCAGAATTAACAAAATGTATTTAACAAACATTACAGTTCTTTTATTAAAGAGTAGACTTTTTTTATGTATAATTTATAGTTATAAATGTATTGCTGGTAATTCTGCTACAGTAAACTGATTAGTTAGCATGCAGCACACCCTAGTGGTATATTTGGGAATTTGCAAAGTGGTGCTGCAGCTAAACATACAAGATACAAACACAAGGATATATATATATATATATATATATATATAATGTGTGTGTATAAACAATTGCTATAGACAATTGTTATGACATGATATGTTTGTGTTGTACAGTAGGGGAGTAGGGGAAGAATAGAACCCCTTTGAGTTTTATTGCTGTCCATATCCCTGTTACTTATTGTCTGGTCAAACTGCAGTATAATATAATAGAACCATTAGTAGCAGTAAAAACCTAACAGTGGCTTTTATTTCAAAGATGGATATTCTTTAAATAATAAAGGGGATCAGTGGTGATTAGTAAGAAAGCTTCATCCATATACACTGAATTCATGAATTAGGTGATAATGATCAATTACCAATACCTTATCTCCAGCAGTAATAACCAATAAGAGCTGAAAATAACAATCGAGGCAAATAACAACACATGGACTTCAGTTTACTATATATTTAGAGATCCATCTGCAACACTGATACCATCCTGATCCATGCTATGATGTTAGGAGGGATAGGAGCTGGGAAGTACGTAAAGCCCAGGCAGGAATTAGATGTGGGAAGAGGCAGAGGTAATTCTCCATTGACAGTGATAAGTTGCTGATAGAACCACAGGCTGGTTGTCCACATAAAGCACCCTACAAGCTGCAGCAATGGTGGACACTGAACATCAAATGTTCTTCTATTTTCTTTAAAAAAGCAGATATGTAGGAATTCTTAAGTATGTGTGTATGGCTGGGGGACATAGTGGGTAATTTTAACATCTGTATATTATATTATGTCTGTAATTTGAACTGCAAACTGGAATCCGATTGGTCAATGTGGTTAATAGATTGCTGTCCAGTATTTATATAGCACCAACATATTATGCAGCGCTTTACAAAGTCCATAGTCATGTCACTAGCTGTACCTCAATGGAGCTTACAATCTAATGTCCCTACCATAGTCATATGTCATTAACAGTCTAAGGAAGCCAATTAACCTATCTGCATTTTTTTGGAATGAGGGAAGTAACCCATGCAAACACGGGGAGAACCTGCAAACTCCATGCAGATAGAGACCTGGGTGAGATTGGAACCTGGGACTCAGCACTGGAGAAGACTTCTCCAAGACTGGAGAAGGTAGACTAATATTGGAGAACCTGGGTGATCCAGAAAACCTGGGATGCATCTGGTCCAAGATTGAAAACATTTGCCAAATTTTAGGTGATTTTGAGAAAATCCAATTTTAGGTTTGCTGGATCACCCAGGTTCTCCCATGATAGTCGATCTTCTCCAGTCTTGGGGAGTCTCTGTGTGGAAAATGGAAGGGAACATACAATAATGCCATTTCTCAGCTCTCCTGAAAATTTGAGGTGCTTGGCTGTCATGCTGATTTAGTCCATTAAAACCAAACGCCAACTAAAGTTTTTTTTTTTTGTATAGCGAGACAAAAATAAATCTTTGATTAGGTTTTAAATGCTGATTTTGTATATTTAGCAGATTTCAAATGCTAACCACATCTCCATATAAGGTGTCTTATCTCTTACAGTCCTAACTGTCACCCATCTCTTAGACAGGAAGTGAAGAGCATGGGGGATGGGCTCATAGCAATAAAACCCTGACATATGTAAAGTAGTAAATATGTATTTGCATATACTAAATTCGTTTTGTAGTAAGGTATATATTAAATTAAGCATGTTAATATAATGTAGTTTTTTTTATTCAGCCAGCAGGTAAATCAGGTGGCTGATCTTCACTTTTTTTATATATATAGAGTTCAATAGCTCAAGCTAACGTTTACACACAAGTGAGTGAGTTAGAGCAATTTTTAGGGTTGCAGACAAAACCAGACTCCAGGCTATTTTCACTTCTTGGATGACTCGTGGTACTCTGTGAAT
>NC_092865.1:16527674-16569627 GCF_032062135.1 Pyxicephalus adspersus | reverse complement strand
GATTATATGGCACAATATAGAATTCTAGAATATCATACAAACCTAAATCTCAGCAACATCCTTGAGCAGAACACGAATTTATATAGATCACAAACTCCAATATAAAACTGCACACATTCGGCTTACGCTGTAAAAATATATAGAAACAAAATTGTATAAATCTAACTTGGTATGTAAAATAATTCTGTATCAATATCCGACCGTAAAAAAACAATGTTGTACAGGAAGCAGAAGAATGATAGAATGGTGTTATATAAAGGCAGAATAGCATACAAGTCGGAACAGAACAACAGAATCTGCTTCCAGAAACAGCACAATCTCGGGTAAAAAAAACAAACCTTCACAATGCTAGGTAAATCTTAAGAAGCCAGTGATATTTAGTTGTGTATGGAAACTAATGAGCTGAGATAACTCCTAGCTTTGAATATATTATGGGGTCTAGTTATAAAGAAGTGAATATACTTATTACACAGTATTTATATAGCACCAACATATTATGCAGCGCTGTACAAAGTCCATAGTCATATCACTAGCTGGGCTCACAATTTTTATATCCCTACCATAGTCATATGTCATTAATACAGTCAGTTGTTTTGGGGGGGAAGCCAATTAACCTAACTGCATGTTTTTGGATTGTGGGAGAGGAAATACACACACACAGGGAGAACCTGCAAACTCCATGCAGATAGTACCCTGGCTGAGATTCGAACCTAGGACCTAGCGCTGCAAAGGCCAGAGTTCACCTCTGAGCCACCGTGCTGCCCATGACTTCTAGAATTAGACTTCTATGCATCCTATTCCTGATCCACCTCTACTTTTTCATTCATTGAGTTGGGTCTTTTTATCATATGTTCATATATTACATAATCACAATACGTGTACAAACTTATACACTGGATTGTTGGGGATATCTACATTTGTACATATAGAGAAAGGAGTGAACAACCCTACAACATTGCCAAATGGGACCATGGACCACTAGATCAAGCAAGCATTCTTTTGCAAGCATCCAATTTGTGAATCACGCTAAGGTTGCTCCTTTGAGGGCTGATTTTTAGTGTCTTTACTGAACCCTTTGATGTGAGTGAGTACCGCAGACTAGTTTATATGACGTGGTTGCAGACCTATATTTATCCTCTGACTTTATTTTTACATATATTTTTAATTGAGATTGTAATTTCATTTTTTCTTATTTTTAGGTTCCATTCTGATCACAGAGCTTCAGCCAACTGGGAAGAAATCCATTCTCGTATAAAAAATCTCTTAAAAACACACAGTGCTCGACAGAAACTTTCTTTTGTGAGTATTAGTTATGTGCTGTATTCAATAGTACACTCATTATAGTAAAGAATCTTCTACAGGTCTTTTTTAACTTCTAACATTAGGCCTGATTTATTAAAGCTCTCTAAGGTTGAAGACAATACACTTTCATTAGTGAAGCTGGGTGATCCAGCAAACCTGGAATGCATCTGGTCCTGGATGAAAACAGTTGCTAAACAATGGCAAATTACTTTTGAGAGATCCATTCTAGATTTGCTGGATCACCCTGCTTTACTGATAAGTGTATTCTCTCCAGCCTTGGAGTTTTATTAAATCAGGCCCAATGTGTATGTTATAGGGATAGTAACCAAGATCTGCAAGCTGATATGTTTGCAACAACTTATAATAACAGTCATAATTAAAGAAACCCTGTTACCGGACCATTCATCAAAATCCTTCCCATAATCCCACACTTTCACCAACCCTAGCAGGCTTATTTAAGTCACACACTATAGTATTTCCATTAACTTTTTCCCCTGAAGCTACTTTAAAGGTTATGTAGGGAGGTATTGAGAGGAACGGAGTAGCTAGGCCAGAAAGAAGTACTACGATGTGCAAGGAGGCCGAGGGCTGTGGACACTTTCTGGACTAGTCAAACTTTTTATCAAGTTCAAAAATACACTGCAAGTCAATAAAAACAAACATATTCAAAGAATAGAAAAACACTGCAAATAAGTTTTTAAAATAGTTTATTTTTTGTGCTTTTACTTGCTATAATTTAGGTTTGGTTACTAGGTCTCCTAAAATATGTAAATCTATCTATAATTTATAATATGTAATATTCTGGATAATGGTGCCATCTCCTATTTATAAAGCTGCGTACACACTTCCAATTTTTGTCGTTGGAAAGGATCTTTTACGATCCTTTCCAACGACAAGGGAGTGCACGATACATGAACGATGCTGTACATACAGCACCGTTCATGCTCTATGGAGAGGGGAGGGGGAGAGCGACGGAGCGGCACCCTGCTGCGCGCTCTCCCCTTCCCTTTCATTAGGATCGGCTGTCGTCCATCGTCCGTGGATCCGGCAGGTCGGTTTTCCGGACGATGGACGACACCGACTGTACACACGGCAGATTTTCGCCCGATAATTGGCCGATGCCGATTATCGGGCGATAAAAATCTGACGTGTGTACGTAGCTTAAGTCTGCTGCCTAAAAAAAAAAAGAACAGAAAGGTGAATGGTGCATTTACACTTCTACAGTTCTATGTAGCAATCTTGCAGCAGGGGATCTGCAGCTCAGGTCCAATATTTATCATAGCATATTCGTGTGGTTCCCATCGCTGTGTAGAATTGCAATTTATTTGTTCCTGTGTAGTGTTTTGTGTGTATTTTACCATATTTAAACAGGGAACCCATATCTCATTTTATTTTGGAAAGAGCAACTCCAGCTACCATTTGCACGGGTGACCTCCACTATCTGGATCACTGTACATATGATGAAACAGACATAGTTTATCCTAAGCAAACAGTAAAGCTCACTGTACTTTCCTGCAACAGAGATGCATTTTCTGTAATTTGTACCCCCAATTTTGAAGAAAGAAAGTTATATCAGTAAATGAAAGCCACTTCCCTCACTATTACAGTGACAAAGGGTCATTTTTTAATTTTCAGACTCTTGAAAAAGGTCTTGCTAAAGGCTGGGGTTGTTTTTTATGAGCAAAGTATGTAGGCCAAGGATTAATATTAATAACCTATACATAAACCTTTTATTTATATAGTGTCGACATATAATGCAGAGTATTACAACGTCTATAGTAATTTTACTAACTATCCCTCAAAGGGGCTCTAAATCCAATGTCCCTACCATAGTCATATGTCACTAACAAACTTTATGGGCAGTTTTTAGGGGAGGCCAATTAACCAAACTGCATCTTTTTAGATGTGGGAGGAAACCGATGTGCCTGGAGGAAACCCACGCAAACACGGGGAGATCATATAAACGCCTTGCAGATAGTGTCCTGGCCAAGATTCGATCCTGGGATCTAGCACTGCACTAGCCACTGAGCCAACCGTGCTGCCCACCGATGGACCTTTGTCACACCTCCCGTTATTTAGACAATGGAAAATTAAATTACACGCTTACCAAACGTCCAGTTTACTAAAAAATGATTGGTTAAACTAAAATAATTTTTTCCCACTACATTCCCCCTTTCCTGGTTCAAAATACCAAATGCAATTATTTTGAGGTTGGATAAAAAGTTTAGTTAGGTAAACAGTACATTTTTATAATAAAGACTCACCGTACATACATCAGTCCAAAAAGAAAGACAACTGAGAAAAAAGGAGAGGGGGATTTGCGTGTAAATGAGGTGTAGTTGGGTGTTACGTACCTAATTCTTACTAATTTTTGGTAATATTGACCATTTATAGGTCTGTAAATGAACCTTTTGCTCATAATTTTCTGGCAGTCTTCCTGTCTTGTTTTCAATTGATGATGCAATTCTGGCCAAAGTACTAAAAAAAAAACAAAAAAACTGTCCATTGAAAGTTCTTAAACCGCTTCCCCTCTGTGTCATTGAAAAAAGTTTCCACCTTTCCAACTACTGACTTTGATAATACTAAATTTACTTTATTCATGTTGAATTGTTGTATGTTTAATTTTAATGAAAAAAAAAAGAACAAATCCAAATAGAGAGTGTCAGATATTTGATGCAGGGGCGTCAGAGCTTCCTGCAGGAAAAAGAAAAGTGAAGGAATCGAGTGGAACAGAGAGAGCCTGGTAATTACAGCTAACCAGTACAAATGATCAGATGTCTAACAAGAACATATTAGCATGAGAGCTCGCTGAGCTTTGAAATTTGATTCTGATGTTCCGTTTTACAAATGTTCTACTGCCACGGGAGTTTAAAGGCTTGAGCGCTGAATGGCAAGCGCCAGTGATTTCCAAGGCCTCCGTAGAGTCTCTGAAATTTATAACCCACAGGAATTTTCCTTCCTTCTCTCCATTCGGCAGCATTTAATTAAAAATATTCATCAATTTGTGGCTCATTACTTCACATTGCTCTTTATTCTTTTGCTGTCTTTTTTTTTTCTATAAAATTCACTGTAAATGCTTAGTGTTTGTGTGAAGGACAGAGAACATTATTCACCGTGGTATAAATGATAGAAAACTTAACGCTGGTATTAAGTTTGTTTGAAAATGCAACTTTTTACCTACAATCATTGGCGGCAATCATTTTCTTTCCAGGAGCCATAATCTTGGATATATAAACACATCAGTAATAAAATGATATGTATCTAAAGGCCTCGGGATTTTATCTGAACCATTTTAGGTTTATTGGTTCTTTAAATGCCATAAATTTGAAACTTTTTACAGGAAAAGTTTCCTCTGTAATAGAGTTTTTTCACCAATATAGTTTTATATATAATATATATACATTTATTATTTATTTAAACATTTATTTATTGATTTATATATTTATAATTATTTTGCTGTCTGGATAACTGCTCTCTCCTCCCACTGTAGTAATATTTGTTTTTGTTTTTTATTTAACTTGATCTTGCACCTTTCCCTTCATTGTATCCCTTGTGACATCATTACAGGGGCAGTAAATGGTTTATCCTTGGGAACCAGGGGATGGAGCATCTGCCAGGCTCTGTGAACAGTAAAGCTACGTACACACGTCAGATTTTTATCGCCCGATAATCGGCATCGGCCAATTATCGGGCGAAAATCTGCCGTGTGTACAGTCGGTGTCGTCCATCGTCCGGACGACCGACCTGCCGGATCCATGGACGACAGCCGATCCTAATGAAAGGGAAGGGGAGAGCGTGCAGCAGGGTGCCGCTCCGTCGCTCTCCCCCTCCCCTCTCCATAGAGCATGAACGGTGCTGTATGTACAGCACCGTTCATGCATCGTGCACTCCCTTGTCGTTGGAAAGGATCGTGAAAGATCCTTTCCAACGACAAAAATTGGAAGTGTGTACGCAGCTTTAGCCATCCAAGCTGTCTGAGGTTTGGCAAAACAAGTAAGATAGGGAGCAATATATTTACTGCTATCACAGCAGGAAGTCATACAGCTATCAGATCAGCAGAATCAGAGAGCACAGTCATTATACACATTTCTTGTGCAACACATGGTTCTCATACTCTGCAGACATACTGTAGATTATAGCATGTAAAAGCCCCTTTATCTCTCATATTAACTACAATTAGAATAACCCTCTCTCCTGTGTAAATGCCTAATTCTCGGCTAACCTAATACTTGCACCAATACCTCCTTCCGCCTACTTTGAGCCTGTCTCCCGGACAGTTTCTAACTTTTGTTATCAGTTTTCCTCTGTCACTGCTGACAGCACAATAGATCACAAACCCCATCACTTGTGTTATATTGCTGTGAACACTTTGTGAATTCACAGGGTTTAAGTTAACTAGCCATTGGCCTAAAATAAACACTATGACAATAAAATAGTAAACTTGAGTAGGGACAGGATCAGCTCACAGGACTGCCTCTCATATACTGTATAGGTAGGAGACTAGAAACCAAAACATTTTAGTGTGTCAGACAGGAAACAAGGTGGGGCCAAAAATATCTATTACCACTTTTAAAGCGTACCTAAACTCAGAAATTTCACTTTACATAAAAGAGTAGATTACCGTTTTATGTAATAATTAAAAAAAAAAAAAAAAAAAGAGTTTTTTTTTACAGGTGCAACACCCTTTTTTTTTTTTTTTTTTTAAACACTTCCTCCTAATAAATGGGATCTCAAAGCCTGCCGCGGTAGCTACATCGCACATCCTGTGAGGCTCTTGAGGGTGCTGCTTTCATCAAAAGGGGAAAAAAAGCCGATCTCATGCATGCGCAGTGAGATCGACAAGTTTTTTACCGAAACTACGTCACCCGATCCCACGCCTGTGTCAGGTGACGTAGGAAGAAGAACTTGGATGAAGGGGAGATGATGGATGGGGAGATATCGGGATAACGCAAGACTCGATGGAAGAAACCTCTGGACCGATCGACTTTTTGATTTGGGCACTTTTGAGTTTATTTACTCTTTAATAATTATGTAAGTTATGGTGGGCAGGAAAATTTGACTAATCACTTTTAGCACCAAAGAGGACTATGTAGAAGTGTGCAAAAAGGGCTGGAGTTCATTACATTGTCATGTGTGCAATGCAGTGGTGGTACAGAATGTTTTTGACATAGAGCAGTTCCATACTTTGTACACACGCGCAATATTTGTCGTTGGAAAGGATCTTTCACAATCCTTTTCATCAACTAATGACTGCAAGATGCATGAACAGGTGCTGTACATACAGCGCCATTCTGCTCTATGGAGAGGGAGCAGCACCCTGCTGCTCTCTCCCTCCCTTTACTTCCATTACGATCGATCGTCGTCCAGCGTGCGTGTATCCGCCAGGATGGTCCTTTAGACAATGGACGACAAGCGCTGTACACACGCCAGATTCCTGTCCGATATCGGCCCTGTGCCGATTATTGGACAAGAACCATTGCACATGTGTACCCATCCTTAGTTATGGGCAAGCTCTATACTAGATTGTGGTTCTGTTTTTTTCATTCCTTTTAAATAAAACAGTTTTATGCTATGGATTATTTTCCTTGTTTTCTATCGCTATCCCTGGGTGATCCAGCAAACCTAGAATGAATCTGGTCCAGGATTGAAAACATTTGCTAACAAAAAGCAAACTACTTAAAAAAACTTTTCCAGGTTTGCTGGATCACCCAGCTTCACTGATGAAAGTGTATCCTCTCCAGCCTTGGAGAGCTTTAATAAATCAGGCCCTTTGTGCTAAATGTATTGTAAAGAAAAGAAGGATATTGTGAGTTACAAATCACTCGAGTGTGGAATTGGCACAGATTTGGTTTTCCTTGGACATTTATTTATTTGACTGAAGTTTTGTCACTTGTAAAGAGTTTTATAACACTCACTGGACTTTTGGTATTTAAAGTCGTGCACACTATTTGTGGAGCTGTTCACATTTTGTAGATTCATTTGCATTGTTTACAAAGTGCTGTATTTTTTATGTAATAGTAAAAGTCCTGCCTAAGGGACAAGTAACAAATATATCAGCTTTGTTATACAGAAAAGCTCCTTTGTTGCACTGCTTTGATCAATGAATGGGTCTGTGTACAAGGGCTTTGGTTCAAATCGAAGCTGCGTTTCTGTCTATTTAGGTTAATGGGAATGCCAAAGCAGCCTGAAGCAGCTGATATTGCAGATCAGTCGTTCAGCTGCTTGTTACATGCATTTGTGAAGCAACTCAGACAGGTAAATGTATCTATAAGAACCCTAATTGGATACAAAAGCTGTTTTGTAATTTGAATAGTACAATGCCCCAAGAAATGGGTCTTGTGGACCACAAGCTTGGTGACATTCATGCAGTCCCCTCTAGATTCCAGCTGTCCATTGTCTCCATTTATATAATGCTTAAAAAATAAACCCCAAACTAAAACTTTTTATTGATTTTGGATAAAATATAGATAGGTTGGTGTCAGGTTTGATTGCTATCCTGGAATGGATTTCTTAAAAATCATTTGCTCTTAGTTTGAAATTATTTTAAACCCTGAACTAGATCTATTCCAAGTTTGTTGGATCAACCAGGTTCTCCCTTGATAGTCTATCTACTCCAGTCTTGGGGAGCTTTATTAAAACAGGCCCAGCGAGCATCTCAATAATGGAAACACAGGCAGCAATAAATGTGCATTTATTAGTAAAATGTGGCTATTGTTTAGATTTACATATTTTGTCCTAGTGTGGAACCTAGCAGGACTCCCATTTTCCTTAAAAGCGCCCTGAATTCTTTGCGACATGGAAACTGCAAGGTTTTGAAAATATTCCATGGGGATTCACTCCATAATACCTTACACTGCATTCCTGCATAATTATTCATCCTTTAAATCTTCCAGTCCTCCTAAACCTAAAGAACTGTGCAGTTTGTAACTCATCCTATTTGAGATGAAGGTGGTAAAATTTGTGCAAAATTTGTGTGGGGTCTAGTGAACCTAACCTTAAAGAATGTTTACGTAAGCACCTCACTTCTGCAGGGAATCTGAGGACTGTTCTATAAGTGTCAAAGTGCCATAATTTGGGCACCAGGGCAATGAATATGAAAAGCTCGGGAGGTCAGCAGTTCATTTAATGCCTCAACCTCCAAATCTCTAAATTATTCCACTGTCACCAATGCTCACTCCATCTTTACCATTTTGTTGTTTAGTAAAACTAGAAGACCTCTTGACTGGTCCTGCATGTTTTATAATATATGTTGCAGCCAGCAGATTTGCTGTTTGTAGTAGTAGCTAATAAAATGGCCATATAATGCATACATTCACCTCTGGTTTTGAATCTGTTTATACAAACTACTTATTATGCCTATTTTCCTTTAAATGAATTGCATATATTAAATCAAAGTCACCAATATCATTTCATAGTTTGCAGGCTCCACTTGTTTGTTAGGCTAATCATCACCCAGCCCTATTTGAAATGGTTAATTTACCCAACACGACTGACAGGCATTCATTATTTCCTAATTGGAATTTAATGACACGTATATTATCCTTCATATTAGTTAGAGCGCTAATTAATGTTAATGCTTGGACAGAGACACAAAGGACTTTTAAAGCTTCTATCTTGCAAGAGATCTGTATGTAACCTAAAGAATGTTTCTGGATGACACTTGTATTCTTTAAATGCAGCCCTTTAAATGCATGTAAAAAGCAGATTATATAAACAAAATTACATTAAATAAATTAAATAAAAATAGCAAACATTAGGGAAAAAAAAAGTACCGGTAAATTTACCATATACTTTGACTTTTGCCTGTGGTGCTTATGCATGGGTATTGCCATTGGGACTGCTGAAGGGATCCTGTGAAAAATTAAGATCCCAATCTTGCTTTTTGAACACTTTGATGTTCTGATGTTAAACAAGATTTGATTTATGGTTGTTCCTTCGAAATGTTCATATGAACTGCTCAATCTGAAAGAAAGCTCAGCTTGTAAAAACCCAGCTTTAGTTTAAGTTGTCTGAGCAATTCCTTTATAAACCCCCCCATGAACTTTTAAAGCACCTTTTAATCAATTCACATCTTCTAAAAATGTATAAAATATAATTATTTTATTATTAAAAACAGAGGTACAGCTTTCATATTTAACATGTTAAGTAGACAGTATGCATATCCAGTCTACTTTTGCGACGTGTTTCGCAGAATTTGCTTCTTCAGAAATTGCGAGACTGGTATTAAGGTTGAATTGATAAAATCACTTTTTTTAAAACCATCAAAAACCCTTCGCTGTCATCCATTCTGGAGATGATACACTTCCTACAGAAGTCAGATAGGCAGCACTTGCATCCGCAGACTCCCCTGAGCCTTCCCTTCATTTGTATTATAGGTAGGTCAAACTAAAATTTCTTCAAAGTCATCCATGTTCATAATGTCTCTCTATTTGTTTCTTTCTATTTGCTGAATGGTATTGTCAAACTTTTTGCAGTGTTCACCATATTATTTGGGATGTCCAACAACCCCAGCCACCAAACATCATATAGGAAAAACTCTGT
Organism: Pyxicephalus adspersus; assembly: GCF_032062135.1. NCBI lineage: Eukaryota > Metazoa > Chordata > Amphibia > Anura > Pyxicephalidae > Pyxicephalus > Pyxicephalus adspersus. Next base: position 16,559,784 of record NC_092865.1, on the reverse strand, counting down.
AGATTAAAATTGAATGTGGCACTGATATACAGCTGTCCTTGACAGACTAATAAAAGTTGACTGAGGTTAGTACAAGTGGACTTTGGAACCCATGTCAAGAAAAGATCTACGTCAGAACGAACATTAGGAAGACATCTAGGAGTGGTCAATACCAGTGTAGTGATGTCTACTAGAAACCAAAGTTTAACTGGTGCAGCATCATGGAATCTGCAGAATTGTAGACTTTGGAAATAATTGGTCCCCTTTCTGGTGCAACTAATCACAACAGCTGAGAAATGTGACACAATCAATTAGTTTACCAGTATGTGATTGAATTATGTATATCTATGGATGATAGCTAAATATTTGTGGCTGGAACTAGCTTTTAAAAGCCCAGCTGATGTATTCTTTCCACAGAAATCTGCAACCAAATAATTATGTTTTTGCAACTAATATTTATTTTTTGCTGCTCTAGGACAAGTCTGACACTTGGAAGGAGCACCATGGTAGAAGTATAGGAAACGGGACGCCCTCTTTTACAAAAGAGCTGCATGACAGGTAAGATCGTAATGTTGTGTGACTATTGCTGTATTAAAGTGTATCCAAAGCCAAGAATTATTATTTTTTTGTTTTTAGAAAGATTGGTTAGTGTTTAGAACTTCTATTTATGCTGTTTGTATCCCTGTTGAGGAGAATATCCCTGTCTTTATTTTCTGGTGACCATTATTAGTAAGACTGCAAGTGATAGGAAGTCCAACATTTTAATTTGGCTCCAAAAATGGTTTTGGAGAATCTTCTAACGGGACTACTAGTGACAACTTCAGGGTATGTCTTAAGAGGGATATTCCTCATCTCTCACAAATTTCTCCAGTAGAGGAAGGGTGGGCTAATCTCCCCAAATGAACATAGAATATACCATTCTAACGGGTTGCACCATTACCTACCCTATACAAATTCAGAGACATTTATAAAGATTCAGAAGTCTTACTGCAGAAATGCTGTTTATATTCCTCATTAAATTTTCTTTTTTTTGTCCCACAGTGCTCCAATCACATTATTATTGCATGTTCTTGGTGTATTTCCCCTCCTATGTTGGCATTTCACCTTATCATTACTGTGACTCAGCTACAACGATGCCTGTAAATGTCATTACAGAGAATTTTTTTCCCTTTACCTGGCTTCTTCTTGTCACACGCTGGAACAGCTGAGACAGACTCTTGCCACGCGTCCTCTTTATCTAGTCATTCTGCCTCTGGGCACACTTTTTGTGTAATGGGACTGTACATTTTACAGTCCTCAGAGAGCCATTCCCGCTTGTACAGTCTATTTAGGTAACAACTCCTTTTAATTAAATCTACTGGTTGTAAAAACCTATTTTATTACTTGAAATTTGGAGGCCGTGTGGCTTTGTTCTGCAGGATCTGGGAGATATCTTGTGCCTCCAGGCTGTCTGTGAGGGAATCTGTACGAGGTACACTATCTCAGAGGCCTCCCCGGAACATTTAAAGAAAGCCGATTTTCTTGACTTTTATTGACAATTTCACTGAGTTTTTTGAAAACCATTTTTTGTGTTATATTACAGCTTACATAGAGTATCTACGTGTGACTGTTCAGTCCAGTGGTGTCAGACCCAACGCACTCCCATCCAATCGAGCTGATCAGGCACATTTCTCCCTTTTCAACAATTGTTTGTCTATTTAAAAGTACCTTTCCATCAACTACTTTGCATAGGCACTCGAGAATTGTTGGTGGACCATTTTGATTGTTCCCAGGGACAGTAGGAATAAAGGACCGTTGTATGGACGGCGTTGTTCTTTAGAAATGGAAGGGGGGGGGGGTAGTTGAGCAAGAGGTTTTTGGTTGCATGCTTCCCAACTGCAGTATTCGTAAGCATCCATCATGGTGTATTATTAAACCGTACAGAGAGATTTCAGCAATGTCACCAACTTGGAAAACAGGTAAAAGCACAGAAAATAATGTACCTACTTGAAGTGTTTTAACTTTCGCTAAAGTTTTTTTTCACTTGCAGCTTACACACACTCTATACACGGTAAAAAATGTATTTTTTTTTACCCCACAGTCTTCCATACAAACGTGATACCTCTGTCCATTTAGACAACGGGGAGTTCTGGTGTAATAAAGCTTCAGCATACAAAGGGAAGAGTCACAGGGTCATCTTTGAAGAGAGTATGGAAAAAATCTACAAGAACATGTATCGGAATGCTTTGAGTCCACATACTTACCGGAGATCACACAATTTATAGTGAAAAATGTTAAATTTTACCTCTGGAAAGACACCTTTTCAATACCAGTATAGTATTATAAACCATTAAGCAAATGTCGATATTTGTAAAAATGGACAGTAAACATTTATTGGTCTTCCCAGTGACACTTCTAGTGTACTTTTGGGATATAATGGAATGGTAAATTGTAGAAATTGGGGCATCTGAAATGTTGTTATAATCCAGTGTTATACAGCATGGACCTAACTGTTACATGACACTCATTGGACTCTAAAAGTAAAACTCACAGGCCAGTTTAGGCTGTTATATGGTGACCATTGACCAGACCCATCACAGTTTTTCTAGATCATCCAGGTTCACCCATGATAGTCTATGTTTGATAAACCAGGCCCAGTATTGTTATGTGCTTGGATATCAAACAAAATAGCAATTTTATTAAAGTAATTGTGTTAAAATCTTAAAATTTTCAATGATTTGTATTATGATTAGTAGATAATTTGCTCTAACAATCAGAAGTAATTACAAAGTTGTACCACAGCTGATCACTTAAGGAGAGTCAAGCCCACTGAGTTGATCAAACCTTATCAATTTTGGTTTGAATTTTTTTTTAGTCACTTTGAATTATTGATTGTTATCAATACACACTTGACCAATATTGGACAGAATTTGCCAGCCTTTTCTAATCTTCTTAATGGACAGAATTAGGTTCACATTTTACAATCTCACTGTACATCTCCTCATTCAGAGGGTAGGCACTTGCCCTGGTGCAAGCTGAGCTAAAGCTTTGTACAGATGTCCAGTGGTTGTCAGATCATTGTTGCTGGAAACCGTCTTTTGTGATTATTTCTGGTGACAAATGAACGAATGTGTGCTGTACACCCCACACTGTTTTGTTCTATGTAGAGAAAAAGGTGAAGGAGGATCAAGCAGCACCCTTCTGTGCTCTCTTCCAGTGAAATGCACAGTGGTTATTTCCAATCCATCATTCATAGATAATAGAGGTTTGGCGAAAGCTGAACACAATGAGATTTTACACCTGAGACAAGCACCACTGTTTGCGTAGAGTGAGAATGATCTGACATGCGTAGTTGTAGTCATCTTTGTGAATGGACAGCCCGATTGTTCCAACAATGGTTGCATCTACTAATATGTAAGGGCTTTATATGAATAAATTGTCCATATCTGCCAGAAATGGCCGAACACATAGAAGGCTTAAATATACAAAAGACTGGGCTTGTCAATACCTGTAGGTAGAAGACATTGGTTAAATCGGTTTGGTTTCATATTATAGGTAGCTTTAGGATGGAGACATATTTGTATTTACAACGTAGTTTGAGAGAGTGGGAGCATCCATGGGCTGTATCGTAATTGGGAAGGTTAATGCAGATGGAGTCCAAATACCAAATTCATATTAAAAGTACAGCTGCCCTTTAAACGCCTCTGCTGTAACTAATGTTTGATCATATTTGCCAGTAATAGCAGAGAAAATGTTTTACAGAACAATATACCTGTCTATCATCTATAATATTAAATGTCAGATGGGAAGACATGCAGTTATACTAAATGTGGAAATAGTTTACATCACAGAAGTCTTACAAGACTGTGTTATAAACCTCTATGGTATTCTTAGTATTTTTATACAGTATTTTAAATAAACAACCTACTTTATACTGATCTGTCAAATCTAAAATATAAACCTATAAAAAATGTAAAGACTGTTGGCTTACGTTGTAGTTAAAAGTAAACCTATTGCTGGCCTATATGACTCAATCCCCTATCGGATCATGCAGCCCATTCTATCACTTTTATCAAGTCACCATAAATCAATGCTTTATTTCTGAATTTCATTGATCAAAAGCAATTGATAATGAGTTTGGAATCGAAAAAGCTCTGGATGGTCATGTCAGAATGTTTTCATATATATTGTACAAATATCTCACTGGTTTTGAGGATCTCTCAATTGATCTCTCTTTGGTTACTTTTCTCTTAATGGGCTGTGCATTGATTGCAGTGCATGGTAGTATGATCAATTCACTTTTGACTGACAGTAAACATTCCCATGGTAGTTGCTGATTGAATTGAAAGTTGATCAAACTAAAGACGATTCATGTTTGGCTAGCTTTACGTTACAGGGTTCTGTTTTAGTTCCTGTTCTGTTTAAGCTGTTTGTTAGTGACACACTGTGCGCTGAGTAAGAATTGTCTTATTGGTGATCATAAAGGTGTGTACCAGCATTGATACCCTTGTAGGTAGTGGCAGATTTGGCTTGGCCCCCCTCTCTATCAAACTGACTTGGGGTTCCTATGGGGCACCTTTTGGCTGAGAACGGTTCCGGAGCCCTCATGCAGCGGCATAATTTTAAATTCCCTATGTCTGCCCCTGCTTGGAGGTGTTTGTAAAATGCAATAAGATTTAGCAGTGCTGAAGAATTAGTCAATGCAGTAGAAACTGCAATTTGTTGTTTACAAAATCAATGTAATTAGAAATTAACCAAATCCTGGGAGTACAGAATTGGCCAGAAGTGCAGAAAAAAAAAATGGAAGTGTTCATATCAGATGACTGGAAATTGAGCAAACAAGGCAGAATCATTGAAAGTAATTCGAAATTTGGGGTACATCCCTATAGAGATTACCATCAGGTTGAATGGGGCCCAAATTCCACTTTTTAGAGCTTTCATTAGACCTCACTTTCTTCCAAGTTCCTGGGAACTCCCTTACGAAAAAAAATTATAATCATATAAAATGAGTCAAAAGACCATCAGCCATGCACATATACAGTATAGCCAAGAGACACAAAGAATAGAACAGAGTGTATGACTGAACCAGATGCTTTCAGGGGATTAATAGGGCCCTCCCTGAGTATTGTTAGTATGAAGCTGAGAATACTGCAATTAAAAGTTTCCAGAATAATGTTGGATATTCTTTTTAAATCTCTAATATCTTTAAAGCAGGTGATGTTTAGAACAGGCTTTTACAAGATGGCTTTTAGAACAATGTATCCAAATATGCTTGGCATATTTTGGATTTTGGTGTATCCAAAAATTCTGAATACAAAAGAGAGTCAGACTTGTTGGGACACTTGATCCTTCTTCTACTGTTATGTTCCTAATTGGAAAAGAATGGCATTGATTCACAAAAGTTTTCCAAAACTGGAGAACATTGACCATCATGGGAAGGTGATCCAGAAAACCTGGGCTGGTCTTCTAAACAAACTTTTAGGTGTGATAGTGCTTTAAGTTCTGGAAGGAGCAGAGCCAAATCATCTACAACGCATCCCTTGGCAGAAGACCAAGCTGGTGGTTTTCCAGGAGACTCATACATTTGTAGCTAACCTACCTCCGGACTTCATGGATGGATTTGTAGACATTTGGTGTCTTATGGGACCATGCAATGCCAGTCAATGGAAATTGAAGGCATTGTGGTGTCCAGTTTGCTGGCCTAGGACCCTATTTACCTTTTTTATTTATTACAGAAATGTTAGCCCAGTGCACAAAGCTGTAATATCACACTCGCTATTTCACTTATCTTTTTAATAATTATCTGCTATGACCCAGCCCAGGGTTTTAAATATTTGTCATTTAATAGCATACAGTTTTGAGGAAATCTAGTCCAGGTTTGCTTTACCACCTAGATTCTACCGTGATGGTCAATGTTCTCCAGTCATGAAGAACTTTTGTGAATCCGAGGCAATTACTGGTGTGATTTTGCACTGTTGCAGTGCCATTCTGTAAACTCTAAACCATTTCTTCTTTTCCTTCCTGCTATTTTAACATCTAATGAACATCTTTGCTGCACCTCTTGTGTCTGTGAAAGTTTATAACCAGAGCTCAGTCAATAGTCATTACTTGATACAAAACATAATTTCTAGATGGATTTATTTCCTGGCAACAACATGAGACTATGAATCCTGAGAATACGAAAGTCAGCATCCTTGCAAAAATCAACTTTAATAATGTATGTCAGGCTAAACTTTTCTGTAATAATTCACATTTATTACTTGCTACCCATACGCAAGTTTCCCTTTACAAGTCATTCATCCACTTTCATACAAATCCATGCCAAGAGGGGCCGGCTAAAAGTTCTGCATTAACTAGTCTAAACAGACGGTTACCACTCAGCATTCGTAGCCAAGTTTAGAAAAATTCTTTCTGCTGGGAGCTGCTGAGATAATTATACTTTCAGGGAGAACAAATCAGCGCAGTAATAAGCTGTAATTGTTTGTTGCATCTCACTTTCCACCAACAGAACTGAAATTTCTAATGCAAATGTCTGGGTTACTTGGGGATAACACGTATTTTCTTCTGGCTTTGCAAACATCGCTGCTTGTTTTTGTTACCTAAATCATAAAACATATTGGAATTGAATGCTTTTATTTTATTTACGTTTGTGTTTATTAAAAACAATTTCGGAAGTCACAGTTTCATTGGAGTTCTAAACGATTTGTGAGAAAACAATGCACACTCTGTAACATAAAGATATAAAAACAAGTGATACATGTAAATATAAACTATACCATAAAAACTCATTTTTCTTTTTAAAGCTTACCAGTCTAAATATTTTATCCCTGAATTCAGCCCTTTCTTCTCCTCTTCTTATTAAGCTATTTGAAGCAAACCTGCAATTGTACAAAAGCACACCATTTAGGAAGGGTGTAAATACATAGCTCTACTTCGTCATCAAATACTGCTCCATTTATTGGAAATTCTCCACTGGGAAGCTAACATCCCCAGAGTGCCTGTCTCTCCAGTCTTCCACAACTTACAGTGGTCCGGTAAGGTCCTGGTTCAGGACTGGGTGATCACAGTGGGTAATCAGTCCACCAGATGAGGTCCCAAAGAGGAAATATAAAGCAGCGTCTGGGGCACAGGCAAAAGGTCAGTCCAGGCAGCATACAATCCAAGGGTCAGGAACAGGTAAAGTCAGCAATATTAAATCAAACAAAGCCATACACCAGAAGCAAGTCAGCCCAGCTTAGCGCTACAACATGCACTGAGAGCACGACTGAGATCAGGAACTACTCTGCTCATTGGGCTCTGCACAACTCCAGATCAGCTTCCCACAGTCTCAGAGCAGGGGATGCCGAGACACCATTTACCGCCAAAGGGAAACCAGGGATGTTGCAGACAGAAGAGCAGAGGACTGACAGCTATTTGCCTGATCTTCCCTACTGCTGCAAGCGACGAGAATAAACAGGGTGCTCTGACTTGCAGTGGCCTTACTGCACGTTATCCTCATCCAGATAGTTGTCTCTTTTTTTGATCCTGATTACAAGAAACAGTAGTTCAAAAGCAATGGCCCTCAGCTCTTCCTATAATAATTATACTAATTAGTCTCTTGAAACAGATGTCAAGCAAGTGTCTTGCCAAAATGCCCCTAGGTAGCTGGCAGACCTACTATACTCCTAATTAAAATTTTTCTCTTTCTAAAAGGGATAGTCTTGCACAAGGGAAGGGATTTCAAAGGGAGCAAACCAGTTTTTAGATACAACTTACACAGCAGTCCCACAACAATCAGGTGATGAGTCCGCCATTCACCTAAATGATTGATAGTAGGCATCTAGTTATCAAAAAGTGGAACTAAACTCTAGTAATTCAAACTTGCAACCGGACAGGTCCTTTATTGCAGAAGGCACAGTTGATGACTGCCTGATCGCAGTTGTTAAATACACTCACCTGCGGCCTTTCTTTTGCAGCGCCGCCATCTTTTTTCTTCTCTTCCTCCAGGTTTAGGTCTTTGGCAATATTGATTGCTCCGGCCGGGATGACAAAGGTCCAGGCAGCAACGGAAAGCCGGAATGCCGCCCTATCTGGGAAGCCGGAAAGCCCTGCCCTATCCCTAATTTTAAAAGTTTAACTTAAGTTTTGCTTTAAGCCCCCTAAAGATGTCAGATTATTTTAAATGATCATTTCCAGTGACAGATGAATGAACGAGCACTGTGCACACAGCACCATTTTATTCTATAGAGAAGGAAGGAGGGAAGAGGAGAAAGCACCACCCACGCTGTTCTCTCCTCTGTAGTACACAATTGTCATTCCCAATTGGTTGCTCAGCAATTTGCCAATTCAGATTTTTCAGATATATACCCAAGATAAATCATCTGACCTGTCTACGTAGCTTGATCACTATTTCCTAATATATAGGAGTCGGTGTATCTGGCAAAACTTCATAACCCAGGTGTGAGCTTACTTTCTGCAAGACTTCCCAACCGAAAGTTGCCAGCTATTTCCCGTTACACAGAAATCTACATGCAGAGCATAAAAGTTTAATCATTATGTCTTATAAATTCCCGGCTCCTGCGTCTCCCTCCTAGACGGCATTATATTATGTCACTGCCAACACATATTAATATTTCAGGGATGCGGCATGTATATTCAAAGGGCAGCTGGCCTGTAAAACAGTTTCACGTTTCAGAGAAGCTTTATTTATGGGAAGATCTGGTCGGCCATATTTCTTCCTGTACAGCCAGGAAAACATCCAAGAACACATACAACTAGTAAAGAGCTGCAAGAGCAATCTGATTGCTCTTGCAGCCCTTAATACTCCCTAAAAGTAACCCGAATTCTCCCACTATTGACTTTAATAGTGTTCGAATTCGGCATTAGTGAGATATTCGACCAACACTAGTGGTTGACACCACTCAATGCATCTGTAACCCCCCCTCCCAGGAAATATACAGCAAAAAGGGTAAAATGACTGAAAACAATTTTTAAAATGAATGTTAACAAATGAGATTTAGTAATTGGGCTTCTATAATATAAATTTGGTCTGGTTGATCAAAGTTCTCCAAGACTGGAGATGATAGACTAACATGGGAGAACCTTAGTGATCCAGCAAACCTGGAATGAATTTCTTAGAAATCATTGGTGCTAGTTTGCAAATATTTTCAGTCCTGGACCAGATCCAATCCAAGATTGCTGGATCACTGCCATGATAGTCAATCCTCTCCAGTCTTGGGGAGCCTTACTAAATCAGACTAATTGTGTTGGTGTGCATTGCCATTCCTATAGATTTGCATGTTAACCATGCATTATATCTGTTGGCCCCTTAACAAAAGTCAGTTGACCCCCCCATTCCCCAAGGCAAAACTTATTCAGCTCAACTTCCACTGAAGAGGAAAAGAGGAGAGTCAAGAAAATAAATAATTAAGTAATTGTTGCTATTCTAACATAATGACCTACTCTGATTTTACCCAATATTTACCTAGATGGAATACATAAGTGTGAGATGTCAGGGCTCTGTTCGGCCACTCTTCATCTAGGCACCACAGTCAGACAGTCCATAAATCTTTATCGGTCTCTACCTCCCCTATCCACTCACCCCCATCAGCAAGTTCATGAGGTCATCTCTCTTCTTTATCCACCTGTCAGCAAGTTCCCAATGTTAGACTGGCAACATTAAAGTGTGCATTAGGTTTGCTCATACTTCTGGCCTTGTTCTCTATATATTATTACAGGTAGGTAATATGTATGCCCAATGGGCTACTTATTCAAGCATTTAAAATACATATATGAATACATACCTGCATTATTGCCATTCTGAATATATACCTGCAGTTCAGCTGATTTTTTAAGCCAATTAGAATTTTTGACTTTTTAACCATTTCTGGCTCATGCAAAGCTCTAAATAATGCACTAAATCTATAATTTTAGACAGAGAGTCATCTACTCCCCCCCAACCCCACTTCCCTATCGCCACTAATCACAGTTTTGTCTAAAATATCTCATACTGACCTCTACCATCTGTTTTCCTATATTATAGCAGCATTTCACTGTACCATTATCTGGCCCCTCTAGGCAGTTTATTTTTAGGTTTATTGACATTTTTGTGTTCTGTTGTTTATGTAGCATCTGATCTTTTTACAGTTCAGTTGTCATCGAGGTAATTAAACATCCTTAATATATAATTTTTGCATAGATTTTGCTCTTCTTCATTAACTTTTCTTAGTGCATGCAGGATTGCAGAATCCAAATATCTTGTGTAATGCTGCCACCTCGTGGCCATAATATATCATTACATATAATAAAGTGGACCTGTACTGAGAGATGATGGAAGCTGCTATTGCAAAACTCAAAAATGCTAATTGCCTGGATGTAATGCTGATCCTTTAATCACATACCTGGAACAAGCATGCAAACAATTGTGTATAAATTACAGTATCTGAACACCTTAGCTGCATCCTCATTCTGGGTCAGTGATTTAGAAGGTATTAAAGGCAGAAGATCAGAACACCAACCAGGCAAGCTCTGTTTATTTAGAGCCAGGCCAGCAATGGCAGGTTATATAATCTCTCAATGAAAGGTCCATAATAAATCTGAACTCCATATAGGTCAATGCTGTTCTTAAAGCTGAAGTTTATTCTTCTTTTATTTTTCTCTGATTATCAGGATGCTAAAAACATTTCTGACATTTTGAACCCAATGAAATTATCTTTGGGTCTCTGTGCTTTGGTGTACAATTTAGGCAGAATATTCCTTTTGGGAGTGGCTGACGGGGTGCTGTGCATAGCTTTCTAAAAACTTCATAGCACCTTATCTTTTTTTGTCTCTCTGATAGAGAGATGAGCTAATCAGTCTGCTACTTGTTCTTTCACTATCCAGTCAATGAATGGGGGAGGACTAGACCTTAATCGGCATTATAGAAAAATAAATTCTTCTGCCCGGCCATGCAAGCATGGGATGTGTTTCAGAGCTGTGCAAGTCTCAGCACTGGATAAGCAGAAAACAAACAGGTAAAACAGCCCCCATATTTGCATTTCATCTATTTGCCCTGGCGCAAGCTTAAACTGGTAAGGCGCATGTTGCCGCATGCATTGCATACATGCATAAGTTCATGTATTATTCCTGTGCCATTTATATATCACCAAAGATTTACATGATACTATAAAAGCTGCACACTGACTTCCATCTGTTAGTTTCCAGGTCTCTTAGCAAGCGTTTTCATCTTTTCCTTTTCATGCAAAATGTTTTTAGGGAACGGCATCTCGAGGTGTCATGGCGGGCAATCACAATGATGAATGGAGCCCTTCACCAGAGAGAACATTGCTTTGCTGAGCAAGTTATCCGGACTGGACGTAATGTTCAGAAACACTGTCAGGGCCGGTAATTAATGACATCATCAAACGTTTCCTCCAAAATTCCCCCAGACAGTTTGATGGCGGACGAGAAATGTGACTTTTAAATACCGGATTGTCAAACAGTAATCGGGGGTTAAAAGGCACTCTGGTGGGGTCATCCCTCTATGCCCAGAAATGATGATAGGAGGTTTGGAGCTAAAAATTATAAGAATAATATAAAACGTTGGGGTTAGGTATAATACTGAAATGTGTACTCCTGATATTGACCAATAGCTGCAAATCATGGGATCCACATACAGGCCCTGCGTCTTTCTAAATTTGGAATTAGACTTATGGAGGGTCAATATTTAAAGCCCACCTGTACTTAGGATTTAGGATTCTCAAAACACTTTGGTAAGCTTACTTGTTATGGATGCTTAGGGCCTTTTTGGGGCAGTGATCAGAATAGCGGTTTCTGGTGGTTGGCACCTTGCCTGCTACATGGCTGCTTCATCCACTGCAATAATAAACCAGTAATAAACATTTTATCATGTTATGAGCCAAACCACTTACTACTATCACTATTCATTCCCAATGGGTGGCCGTAAGTGAGATGCCATATGTCGTCCTACCTACGGCGTGGTACCGGGTGTGCTGAAGCGGTAACTGCTCCTCCAACTTACCACCTGTCTTAATTGCTCCATATTCTTTACCTTGATATTGAAGCTTTATCCTTCCAGATTACCTCTTATTGAAAATTACAGTTTAGGGCTCCTGGCCCTGACATGGTATTTCTGGGGAGGTTGTTTCATTTCCACAATTCCTTTGTCCAGCACATATGCACAAATGTCTGCAGCTATTGCAGGTATCTATCTCACGAGCACTAATTCTAGATATGCACCCACCGGCTTGCAGCCCTGATATCTCATACTCCTGCCCAGTAAGCATGCCCTCTCTGTTAAGATCCAGCCCTGGAGCAGTGCCGTGCACAGAAGCAGGGAGGGCATGCTTATTAACAGAACATGTTCCTGCCTAGTAGGCATAGATTCTCACAGTGTGCCAGAGAATGGTATGTAGCAAGTCACATGTGCAGATGAATGTGGAAGATGAAGGAGTAGTTGATAGATTGGCTTTGGTTTTTGGGAACTTCCACTGATTAGGACAGACTGGAGTCTTGGAAGCCATTCATTACATTTTAAAGCCATCATTGCAATACATAGAAATACATAGGTCTTGTGAGTCAACAGCAATGCGAATTGTTCTAGGCCACCTAGAATATTACTTCTTTCATAACCTGCTAAGGCTTTGTACATAGAACCTTAAGCATGTTTAAGAATCAACATTTATTTTTCCCTGCCACATGTAAAGAAAAACATATTTAAAGTGTAATTAAACCCAAAAATGATAAAACCTCACCACTCACTGTGTCTACAGCTTCAGTCTCTTCTTCAGTCTCTAGTTCAGCTTTTTAGAATTGTCAGCCTTCTCCCCCTTTGTCTACGCTGCCTCGCAGGGTCCTATGGAGCCTTGTTGTAGTCACTATATTGTGTAAAGAGACTACCAGGGGGAGGTAAAACAAATGCAACAAAATCATACATTTCAGTAAACTTTAATAATGTGTAGTTCAAGGGCAGAGAAATGTAGTACATGTTCAGAGGAAATAATTCCATGCCGTGGTGCGTGATACATGTGTGCTCATTACAAGTCCAAAGAAAGAGCACTCCATGCACATGTGCTGTACAGGTCCAAAGGATATTATCTAATTCATCATAAATCCCCTCCTCCCCTATACATACACATTAAAACTCCGTACAAACCTAGCAAAATATCTGAATCAGCATCCACACCCTGTACACGTGCAGTATAATGAAAAAAAGGGCTAACACATTATTTGTGCCCATTGACATGGGCTTGCAACGTTCCCCCAGTTTCCCCTTTTCCTTCCTTCTTTCTCATCTCCTTTTTTTCCATTTATTATATCCTTTTACTGATTATTTATCTAAATATGTCTAATGCAATGTTTTTGACCTTTTTCTATGTTCTGGCGGGAAGCTGTTGTGGAATTCTAGAAGCTTCTAGGCGTGAGCCAGTAGGTTATATAAGGAGGTTCAGCGTCAGTGCTTCACTATTAACTTGACAGGACTGAAAGAAGCTCCCACCCCCCCCCCCTTTTACTTATTTATGTGGTTTGTCACCCCTTATTAGGGGGGACTGTTTTGGTATGGTTTTTGTTGAATAATATTGCTCGAGTTCTAATGGCTGAGCAAGTTTATTTATTGATATGTACTGATTTTTCCTGATAATCGGCTAAGATATTAAAACCAATAAAGTGCCGCGGCCATTTATTTCCAGTTAAAATTGTTGTAGTGTCCTTATTATATTAGTTATTTATATATACATAAATATATTTGTATATTTATTCAATTGTTGGATTGGGGGAGTAACGTCTGCAATCCCTTGCACGTCCCATGTAGTCCTAAAGTGGAGACGCTAACTATAAACTGGAAGTTTGGGGAAGCACTGTGAGAGGAAGAGGCCGCATGGTACATGTGCAAAAGGTGAAAAAAAAAATTACAAATGAATCAGAGGAACAAAAAATATAGTTCAGGTTATAAAATGTATTTTACACCATTATTGAGGGCTGAATATTACTTTAAAGCTGAATGTATTTGTTATTTTTTGTTAATATTATGAAGGTTTATTGTTAAATTTTCATTTTACTTTTAGTTCTAAGTACTCTTTTATAATATTGTTCTATTCTAGTTGGTCCGGTATGTAACATCTCCAAGTACTTTCTGAAGGTTACATAAAGACGTATGCAGATTGTGCTGAAGCTCAGAGACTGGATGTAGAATGCAGGAGTTCTTTTACTGCCGTAGGGGTCACCAATGCAATCAGCTCCGAACCCCAGAACGCCTACTAACACAATCATATACTTCATGCAATTACCTGCCCTTACCCACAATACTTTGCAGTCCACCACTAGAGATATCCTGTGTACGCCATTACATGAGGGTTGTTGTCACCTCTACCAAGGTTATCCTAACTTTTCTATATCTGGATCTTGTAAAAAGTATTTTGTGCCTGGTTTTAAAGGAAACTTTACCCAAAACATTTCTTTTACCCCTATTCTTAGTAGAAGGGGGCAGTGGTCAATCTCTTGGGTAGTTTTTACTACTCTCCATTACTTTTGGTGGGCAAATATACCCTTCTTGACCTCGATATGACTGCCCACTGTATGAATTTGGACTAAAAATAAAATAAGCATAAAATGAGTGAAAGTCATCTTATTTTTACAGTATACATATTGCACGTCAGTGAATTATGTATTAAACCTAAAGCATTAGACTAGGAGTCAAGGAGCTAGAGTGAGTAGAAGAAGAATCAGAAATGCCCCCCTGCTGGGGTAGGAAGGACAAGGTAAGTAGGTTTCTCTGTTATAGGCTTATTCTAACTAAGCAGTTTAAAGCCTTACTAAAGGAGAGGTAGCTTCAGAATGGGCAATTTTCCAACCAGACCAGATGTCAGCTGTAAGTTAAAATAATGTGATAAATGGGGTCCATCATTCCAAAACAGGCAACATGAATATTCTGTAAAAACAAACATTACAAGCTAAAGACTATATGTAATATGTTATCTGGCTTCTGATACCTTTGCTATATTAAGCCCTTGACCTCAGAGATAAAATAAGTGAAAGATTAAACAGTAATGCAAGAATGATATGATATTTGCTCGGGGCTTTTGAAGCGCGTTCAAAGTTTATATTTATTTACCAATCATAAAAACATGAATTATATAAAATATTATAATAGGTGGTCTGCATCCTAGAAGTTTAGTAAATTCGATTCATGATTATTTTTACCGCTGTAGGGCTATCATGGGTCTAAAGGACGAGGGGCTGTTCAACCCATGGCATGAGTAGGGCTCAGGTGGTAGTAGCTTTTGGCCCTCTAGATGTTTGGGTGATCATATACTGGGGAGGCTTCTAATGACACCTTCAGACCAAAGAGCCCATCAGAAGCCTTCCTAACACACCAGGTCTGCATACAAAGGCTTTAGGTTCAGAAAGAATTAGTAGAGGTGCAGACCTCTAAAGACCTCAAACCCCAGGGCCCCAGGCCTAATCTCTACACTTCTACCCAACAGAATGTTCCCAGGGGTGACCTCTACAAACACTAAGACAGCATGAGGGTTCAAGTGGTGGTAGTTTTTGGACCTCTTGAAAGGGATTGTAGGTGTTACATACTATTCTTTTAAGTGGGAGGCTTCTCATGATACCTTCAGTGGTTATCAGAAGCCATCCACACCAGGTCACCATCCAGGTCACTAATTACCCTAATTACACTGGCTCAGGGGACCAAGAAGTATTCAACCCATCCCAGCCATGAATAGGGTTTGGGTGGTGGTAATATTTGGGTCTCTAAGTGTCCATGTGTTTTTATACTATTCTTGTGAGTGGAGAGAGATACCTTTAGTCCAAAGAGACCATCAAACCCCTTCCAAACACATCACATCAGCATACAATGGATTTAGGTCCAGAAAGAAGAAGTAGAGGTGCAGAAAACCCCAGGGCCCCAGGCCTAATCTGTACACTTCTACCCAACAGAATATTCGCAAGGGTCACCTCTTCAGGTCCAAAAAGAAGAAGTAAAATTCCAGAAAACTTTGTGAGGTCCTCTTTGTACTGAAGCTGCATTGCCATTACTACCCCAGGGCCCCTGTATGTAGGTGATGTGCACACCCTTAAGTACCACATTCTTCAAGAATCACACAACCAAATGTCATCTGGGAGGAAGAATTATATTAATTCATTTTCTAGTTCACCTGTAGATGTAACTGATCTCTTAAATCAATTTACAATGAAAACAACAACATTTTCACAATAACTATTTTAAAAGGTTTAACACAGATAGATGTTGGCAATGTGTGGACTTTTAAGGCTATTTCAGACTGCAGAGTTCTGACGCAGGTTTATCTGCAGTTCCAACTGCTTCTATTCTAGTAAATGGGAATGGTTGGGAATTATTTAACACATGATGGAATGCAAATGGTTTCAGAAAGTCACCTTTGGCCATGTATTAGCTTTTGGAAGAACTAGATTGTCACTCCCTGGTGCACAGAGGTAGTTTGCAGCAGTACAATTTTCCTCTGTAGGTTAGAAAGGGTCCTTAGTCTTGATTTATTGTGATCTCCAGGCAAACAACTGAATACTCAAAAAAATACATATAAAAAAATCTATTGAAATTACGTCTTTCACTTGGATGAGTAAATAAAGCTGAATTTTTTTTTAATACAAAGCAACACTATATATTATATATTATCTATAATAATCTTTTAATATACACTGTATGTCCCAGTCATATCCTATTTTTCTGTTATTGGTATTTTTCTGTTATTCTGTTATCGTTATCCTATTATTCTGTTTACAGCTTATTGTTACGTCTATATCTAATTTTAATTTCATGTATTGATTTTAAGGTAAAGCTTTAGCCACATAGACAAGGTCATGTAATGTGACTGGACTAAATGTCATTTTAATGTAAATTTTTCAAAATTACTCATCATTCCAGCAATTAAAGTGTTGTACAAGAGTGACATTCCAATCTGCAAGACAAACAGAAAACACATACCAAAGCAACCAAGAAAAGCAGATAGTTTATGGTCAGTGCCAAAGATCACTCTTAATAATAAAAACAGTTTCAGACAACTCCTGCACTTTTATTTTAGTGATTTATATAGTGATTTTGGGTGGCATTGCATGATTCTGTACAGCACAATGTTGTATATTTACAGCTACAGAGTGGATGATTGAAACCTGGCACTGCAGGACTACACAATGATTTGGAGCACCAGCTGAACAGGATGAATGCTAAGCTAGAAGTTTAGGTCATTACATTTTAGGAAAATAGTAATCCCGGACTGAGGGTTATCAAGGACTCAACAACAACTCAAAGTCTCAATGGTACATCAACCCTTATAATGTAAATGCAGGTACCCCCCGAGTTAAGTACATCCGACATATGGATGACTCCTAGACATGAATGGGGCTTCCCTGCTTTCTCCTGTGCAGGATTGAAGCTTGATGGGGGGGTGGTTTGCATGACTTGCAGAAGAAACCTTTTGCTAAACACAGCTGATGTTGTGGGTGATCTTAAGAGCTGAGCTGATGTGTAACATCTTGTAACTCTTTCTTTTTGTGTATCAAAGCTCAGCTTACTCCAGAAGTTAATGAATGTCTAGGCTCCATTAAGTTTTTTTTTTTTGCTATGTTTGTGATTAACTCACAGTGAGAATTTTTATAGTAACTGACACCATACTGCCTAATAATATGTTGAGACAGATATCGGTCCTTATTGCATTTATTAAAATAATGTACCTGTTCCGACTTACATACAAATTCAACTTAAGAACAAACCTACAGTCTCTATCTTGTATGTAAGCCAGGGACTATGTGTATGGTAGAAGAACAAGTCAACTAAACCAATCACACAAGTAATACATATATACACAAAAATATATATATATAGTAATAGATCATGACACTCTATAACTGTAGACATTGATTCTGTCTCTAATTCTTCCTGCAACAAATTGCAATGGCAATAACTCATAGGACCACGTATGTTTGTTTATGCAATTAAAGATTATAAAGTCAATCACATTTTATCCACCAGATACTGTAGCTGCTATAGGCACTGGTAAAACAAAGTCCAAATCCAAAACAAACATGTTCA
The DNA here is from genome assembly GCF_032062135.1 of Pyxicephalus adspersus. Lineage (NCBI taxonomy): Eukaryota > Metazoa > Chordata > Amphibia > Anura > Pyxicephalidae > Pyxicephalus > Pyxicephalus adspersus. Next base: position 16,541,777 of record NC_092865.1, on the reverse strand, counting down.
GGATGGAGTCTGCCAACAAGCTGCAATGCCAAGTCCAAAGGTGTTTGTAAAGACTTGCACAAGTAATGATCACCCCCAGCTTGTCAATGCTGTGTAATCATCTGTTAGTTATTATACAATAATGCAAGCTCTTAAAGCAGGACAGTGCATTGTTCATGCTAAAAACTACTGCCAAATCAATATGTAGGCAGATGCTTTTTTCGAATTTTCATTAGAGCCATCTCACCAGGCGGACTCTCTGAGGTTTTGCTGTGTTGCAACAATACAATGCTACCCCTCGGCTATTTATTGCGGTGATTCCATTTGGGAGATGCCACCTAATTCCCTATAAAATGAAGAATGGTGCTTTGTGTGTGTATACTGTATATATTATATTGTGTTTATTGTGAGCGGATATATTCTTGCTCAGAGTTATGGTTGGCCTTTTAAGTCCGAGGAAGGAAGGTTTTCTGTTATTCACTGCATTTGTTTGCTCAATGTGTTAGGATTGATATAATGTATTATCATCATTATTATTATCATTATGGAATGGATGAATATGGGCACAATTTACAATCTGTGATCTAACATAAGATACATTCCTATCAGCGAACCATCTCAACTGGTATTTTGATATTTTAGATACTGTTTTATGTAATAATGGTTCAACAAAAATAAAAGTAACATCACTGCTGACTGAAATACAAGTGTTTTAGTGATAACTATATTGAGTGATGTGAGCTTTTTCCTTCCCTATTTTGTCCATTATAATCATTTTTCCAGTCCAACATTCTATACCTATATATCCACATTTGACCTCAATATTTAACATTTTCCAACTACAATACCAATTCAAAAGAAGTAATGTGCAATATACCAGATAAGAACGGTAAAGGGAATGACAATAGGCCAATAACATGGGGCCTGATCTATTAATGTTCTCCAAGGCTGGAGAGGACACACTTTCATCAGTGAAGCTGGGTGATCCAGCAAACCTGGACTGGATTTCTTCAAAGGCTTTTGCTATTTGCTAGCATATGATTTGAACCCTGGACCAGATACATTCCAGGTTTGCTGGATCACCCAGCTTTACTGATGAAAGTGTGTCCTCTCCAGCCTTGGAGAGCTTTAAATAAATCAGTACCATTATATGAAGCAATTGTAATTGTGCTGTTACGTTCACACTAAGGTTAAAATCACACGATTTTTTAAAAGTCACACAACTAATATTAGGTGCTTGATTCTGGTGTATATGCATCCAGTATATCCATATAACATATACAAACAATATGTGTTTTGTATTAAGGACTCAACAGGGAAGAGTGTTTAGACTTGCTCTGTCTTTTACACTAGGAGTACACAAGCAGCTTAAAATATTGTGATCATGGTACCACAGTCACTACAGATTTATTGCTAGCAGTACAGTCACTACATATTTGCAATACATGACTCCTTAAGGGGTTAGGCAAACTAGTATTAAGTAACTGCTAATGGTTGCACAATTCTCCAAATTTCTGCTATCAATCACTGCTAAAGGTTTGCATGTTACTTGTTCTACTTACTCCATGGGGAACCATTTGCCCCAAAAATGTAATGATCAGCCACTACGGCCAATGAATAATATTTAGAGATGTAATAGCACAGTCATACAACGAAGAATAGCCCATATGCTCCAAGGCTAGAAGGTTACTCTGCTGCACCCCTGCTACAAAACACATATTGGTTTTACATGTGATGTGAATATATAGATGTATATGTTCTGGAGTCAGGCACCTATGTCAATGATGAATGCAAGTTCAGGAATCCTTTTCACATGGGGCTCATCTTCTAAAAATGTTAGTTGCCTGGCTGTTATGTTGGCTATCTGGCTTCATTTAAAACAATTTGCCTATACATATGCTTTAAATGTTCCCCTCTTGTATAGTATGCAGACAGCATGGTAGCTCAGAGGTTAGCACTCTGACCTTTGCAGTGATGGGTTCCAGGTTTGAATCCCAGCCAGGACACTATCTGCATAAAATTTGCAAGTTCTCCTTGTTTTAGGTTGGGTTTTCTAAACCACATTCCAAAAACGTAGCTAGATTAATTGGCTTTCCACCAAATTGATCTTAGTTTGTGTTAATGACATATAACAATGGTAGGAACATTTGATTGTCAGCTTTTTTGAGAGACAGCTAGTGATATGACTATGGACTTTGTAAAGTGGTATATAAATACTGAATACTAATGTTCTCTGTTGGGATGATTTGGGTTTTACTTGCCCATTAGGACATTTTGCTAATTTATAGAGAGACTTAGGTTTGCCCCGAAAGTGCACTGCTGCTTTCTGGCAAAAAAAACTCACCATTTTGTTAAAAAAAAAACATTGAATCCTGATATGTTTGGGTCTAAAGGGACACAAAGTTAGCTTGGTTGGTATTTACTTGTTGCCTGCTTGGCCTACTGCCCTACAAGGTCCCAGTAAACAAACCCAAAATTATGATGAAGAATGATAGTTCGTCCATGGTCTCCTTTTAAACTATTAATGCCTAGGGATGATGGTCAGTTTTCCGCCTCTATGTTTAGTTTGCAGTAGACTTTGCCATTTCATTGAACCTATGGACATTTTTATAGTTTTCGTCTAAAAGAGAGAGATGCCAGGAGCTGGTTGATAAAATACCCATTGGGCATCATTCCCATTGGTTTGTGGCTGTCTGTGTAGTTAGAAACTGTTTGGAAGCCAGGTTGCTAATGTGAATAGTGGTCATTAACCATGGTCCATTGGATGGTTGCTATTTGAACATTACTGCCCCATTTGCATTAAAAACCTGGTTCCTGTACACAGCAGGATGTATTCACCTGCACTGATTCACAGAGTATGGGTTTACAAACTTGAAGGAATATTTGCCAAATTTATAGGAAACTCATCATGAATGACGAATAATAAAATCCTTAATCCTGAACTATCGCCATTTATGACACAATCTTCAGCACAGAAAACACTAAGCTTGTTAATATATGTTTTTAAGGAGAATATAGTGTAACAACCACATCAATAATACATGGTGAAAAAGTCTTGTTTATTGATTGGTATCCTCTTATTATAATAATAAGGATAACATAATGAAGTTAAAGTTGAGCTGATAGTTGACCCACCCTGGAAACATATATTTTAGTGTTTACGTTGCACACTATATATAGTACTGTGGGGAAGCAATTCAACCAATCAGATGTAACATTTTCAATTGGGGGCACCTAGTACTTTATGAAAAACACCAGGTCTGCTAATTAAGTGGTAATTTAAAATTTCACCCCTTTCAAGCTTATATGTAAGTTTGGTAGTGCAGGGATCCTTAGATGGAGATATCCATACCCCTTGGGAGTACAGGAACCATATGATGGGACTATAGCTCTGGACCTTTAAATCAAAAATGATGTTGGATTGGATTATTAGCTATCACTGCTATCAATGCAAACCGAGGCTGTGAAGCCTCTTACCAGTCAGTGATCTGATCACTTAACCCGTCAGTGATCTGATAACTTAACCCGAGTGTCCTTCTACCTCCCAGTACTGCCAGCTGAAATGTTGACGTGATCATAGGGGTAATGGCAGAACTACACACATAGGATATTGACTACTTCATTAAATTCATCACTGTTACTGTCCATAGTTTTTCTAGGCAAAATATCCCCAAAGGAAAACATTAATGGTGAGGAGGATGATGGCATTAACATTGCACACACTTCTCCATAATGGCTCTTCATCAATACTGGTCAGCTTCCTCTGTAATTTCTCTGCTTCCTCTTTGGACAGTTTGACTTCAGGCTGCATGGACAATCCACAGAACCAGAAATAAACTTTCTTCCACCAGGGATACGAAACTGCTGCAATTAGAACATGGAAATTACCATCACAAGAACACAATATGGGGCCAATCCTTCCCCTTAGTAGGCCCATTGGCATCTAGTGCCAAACTACAGATGTAAAAGTAGGTGAGAGGGGAAGAAACTGTCAGGGTCAGATTACAGGTAAGTGTATTTACATCAAGCTGTGGGGTTAAGGCTTAATTCCGCAAACAGCTGAAATCCATACCAGCAGGTTCCATGCACCTGATTGGGCACTAAAGCCGTTGTCAATGGGAAATAAGCTTTCCGTAATTTACAGTATATATACTGTTAATTATTTGTAAATAAGTGATTGGATTGGCTTATGCAGCACCTAAATAAAGAGCTTAATAGAGTTTATTACTTTAGCCTAGTTAACCATTATTATACCTAATGTGGTCGTCTTACTTTTGGATAATTTCACTTACCATCACTCATTGAGTTTTTCTCCTGAATAGATGAAGTGTCTTTTATAACCTCAACTTGTGGTACTTCTGATCTCCATTCTATAAATATGAACAGAAGTTAATCTTTAATTATGTCTACTCAAAATGATCCTGTTGACAGGCTATAAAAATGGTATAGCAGTAACCAATAACCAACAGACTGCAGACATTGTGGGGCAAATCATCCTCAAGACTCACCAAGAAGCTACAAGTTCTTAATGTCCTAATTTGAGTTCTTACATGCAACAGTTTATAATTGTTCTTAATAATTGAGTAGGATGATCCACATCCTGCTTACCTTCCTGATTTCCTCTGAAATTTGTTTTTTAAGTTTCCACTCTTCCTTCTCCTATATCTAAACCAGCCTTTCCCAATTTTGTTAACAGGGCCAAATCCTTGAAGTAACTTCCAGGCCTGCTAAATATATGATATGCCCAGTTCATGGCACATTAGCTTGGTGGTCAATGGAATAAATGCCTCTGATATTGTCAGCCAATGGAAAAAATACCACCTTTAAATATAGTCAAATAAATAATTCATGTTAGTGGTAACTGACCTGAGAGGCCAAAAAATTGCACATTGTTCAAGGAACCTCTACCAACCTTTGGAGGAACCCTAGTCCACAGAACCCTGGTTTAGAAACACTAATCCAATTGGTGTGGTGTACAGGTTATTTAATATTTCCCCACTATACATAAGCATAGAAAGTAACTTGAGACACACATTTCCTCCTCACTTTCACAGTCATGTTTAATATGAAAGAATATATCCCCGGCACCCTGTACACATGCATGTTTTTTTCATGTAACCAAATGAACAGTTGTTCAACATACAAGAAAAATAAAGCATGCACATCCTAAAGGTTGGCAGGAATTCCTTATGCTTGGTTGTGAAAGAAAGGGGGGAACAGTTCATCTTTGTTGATGATACCACATTACATCACATATTGGAAGACTTGGCACATAGGCTTATATACGATGCATAAGCATATGGAAATGTAAGGATTTTCATGGTAAACTTGGAGACTCTATATGGGGCTGGCTGGTAAGTGAACCTTCACAATGACAGTGGAGAAACATTATTTACCTGGCTCTGTCTCAATTGGTGGGGTGCTGGAGGATACTGCAGCATTGTCTGATGTCTCTTTATGATTTTCCAGGCTAGTATTTCTCTCTGTTCTGTTTCGTGTCCACCAAGTGTAACGACCAAGCTAAGGAAAATCCAAGAAAGGAAAATACACAGACTATGACTTAAAAAAAGAACAGCCAATGTTTGGTCCAGGTTTTATTCAATACCCCTACTAAACCCTGCCAAGCCAAGAGTATGATTTTGAGGCTACAGAACACTTTCTAGGGAGCCATCCTTTTGATTTGCTTCTTCATAAAAAGCTGGGGCAGACCTCTTCATCTTTACCACCCATTTTCCACAAGTTCACTTTTATAAACATATACAAACTGACATTGAGTTTTAGACTTATCCCATAATCCCCAACAGCTTGCTCTGAGAAGGAATCAAATTGTCTCTATTCCCAACCCAATAGTGATGACCTGATGTATTAAGGCTTTCCAAGACCTTAGAATATAGACTATCATGAGAGAATCTGGGTAATCCAGCAAACATGGAATGGATTTGTTAAAAAACATTTGCTATTAGTTGGTCAATGTTTTCAGTTCTGGACCAAATCCATTCCAATTTACAGGATCACCCAGGTTCTTCCATGACAGTCTATCTTCTTCAGTCTTGGAGAGCTTAAATAAATCTTGTGGATTTGCTAAAGGGTGGAAAAATCTCACCATTGTCTTTTAGCCATAGAGCCATGTCATTTAGTGATCTTAAACTTTGGGTAGAAAAAACCTTGTAATTGTTTCAGAAACCATATTTCTTTCTATTTCTATTCCTTATTTTATAATGGAAACCAATGAGTCTTACCTCCTCGTCGGACATTGCTGGTGTAAACAGGCTGATCACAATGCAGATAATGGCTGTCAACCCAAAAAGAAGGATTGCAAAATATAAATAGTGGACGTTCCTGAGCAAAGATGGACGTGTATCTTTCTCTCCACAGTTTGGGGCTCGATATACAAAATCCATGATCATACGAATCAAACCCACTACCAGCCCAATGATCAGACCCCAGAAGGCTCCCTACCGGGATAAAAGAATACAAGTAACCAACAAAACATTGGTGAGGTTCTCATTTTAAGTGTACCTGGTGTTTTCTAACAAATAAAGATCATAGAGATGGCAAATTCTCAATTCTGACCCAGAACAAGCATAATGATAAGGAATTCTGACTTTTCCTGCTCCCAAGTGCTGGAACTCACCAGTGGTAGACTGTGGTGCAGGACAAAGAATGTCACCCATCTTCTGCAGGACATTTAGAGATATTTCAGACTCACGGTGAGCCAGCAGAGTTCAAGTGAATGGGAGAGGTTGGGAACTCTTTATTGCACGTGGCTGCGGAAGATCGTGGCATGGTTGCAAAAAAGTGGCATTGGGCTTTTGGCTGCAAGATTGTTGACCGAAGATTAGTGCCATTGTTGCATCCACATGCAAGCCTGGTTACCGTCAAGTGTTTGTTACTCCTAGCTGTTTCCTAAGCATAGCAATAGGGGAGTGATTCGTGCAATGGATGATTTTTTCTGCATGTTTTAGTGAGTTTTCACAATCAACATGATTGCTGGTGTGACATGGGCCTCAGAAGTTTCTACTTACATGTGCAACAGGGTAGTTAATCAACATAAAAAATGATATGTCTTACCATCCAGGGGCCAAATAGATAAAATAATATTTCATGCTTGAACCTATGTGCCAACATATAGGTTTGGGAGGACTGACTCTTTATTGGTACAGTTGGTATTCAGACCCTACAATAACTGTAATACATTACTGTATATGAGTGGGAAACACAGATGCCATGTAAATTTTATGAACAGAAATGTAGTTCAACAACCATATTAATTATAAGAAGATTCATCATTAAATGCATATGGGCAAAAGTCAAAGGTTATGCAGGCTTAAATCCCACTATATTGCTATTATATATATATATATATATATATATATATATATATATATATGTTTGAAACATTTAGTTTATGTTACTTACTGATTCATTGACTCTCTTGACAAAGATTGCCAAAATAAATATAGCAGTGACCGGTGGAGCGAGATAGCTGGTGACAGACTGCACGTAATCAAACAACAGCCCACTGTTAGCCGCTTGTATGATGGGGATCCATAGGATGCTTATAACCACTAGAACGACTATAAAAATCCTGCCAGGGAGAACATATCACACTATGTGAACACAACTTTACAGGAAATATTAAAAGTTATGAACGTTACATTTTAAAATATTATATCATGGCACATCAGGAGCTGCAAAGAGCCAAAATGTTTTAGATTTTGTATGATGATCAAGAATATGTGATTGGTAAATTGGGTTACATCACTTTGCACATCAGTAAAACTGCCTACATTTTAGGTCACCTCCAGAGATTTAAAGACAGCAATCTTCATAGATAAAGATAAAGATTGCACAGATGGTGGTGTTGCTAACTCTGGGCACTCCAACAACTAAAAAAGTTTTCCCACTGCCTTTCCCCCATATGTTCTGTTGTACTATGCCTATACTTTCTTCCATTCCTACCTTTTTGTATATCCTTTTACACCATTTATCATATTTTTGTTTTGGAAGGTGTAGCAGCACATTGTATGAGAAACAAAATTAGTAAAAAACAAATGCCATGCCAGCTGAAATGGTTGGCAGGAATCGTTTATCATATTTCAGCATAATGAGAACCCCCCACCACACTTCAGTAGGTATAAACAATATGATCATGGCACAAAGGTAGGCATAGCAGACATGAGACATCCATAAAAGAACTGAAACAATTGTGGAAAATGCAATGATCTACTGTAACAGCACTACTGCCTACAAACATTCCAGTAAGGGATGATTTTTACTAAATTGTGTAGATGTTTTTGGAAGGATTGGAAAATTTTCCCTATGCATTTAAAAGCAAAGCCTCTGAACATGATGCCACCAAACTTGCAAGAGGTCAAAGGGACCTGTGGGAATATGTGCCAAATGAAAAACAAGTAAGACATTTAATGTATTTCTTTTATTCTTAACTTTTCCTTCATAAAAATAACCATTAAAGCGTACTTATTATCACATTTTCAAAGATTTGTAAAAGGGTGGACATCACCAATCAGGTATGCTTCATCAAGGAGCTTTCCTTTAATGTAAAAAAATATCTTTTGCATGCACATTGAGATCAGTACTTATTTGTTTTTACATTTGGAGAAGGGCATTACACCCGATCTCATGCTTGTGCAGTGCCAGATCAGGTAATGTCAAGAAGAACCAAGAAGAAAAAAGATGGAGCCGTTCCACAGAACCGCAACCACCAGAATAAAGAGGGAAGCCAAGACAGTGCGGGACTCGCTGGGCTTGTTTGTGCATGGATTGAGGGCTTTTCAAAACTAAAGGCAAGCAACTTTTTCTGCTTTACTAGAAATTTTTGTCAACATTTTGCAAAGGTAAAATTAACAGTTTTATGACTAATCCCAATCTTTGCCAATCGAGCCAGTTTACCTAGGAGCACCCTAGACCAGTGATCGCCAATCTTATGAAACCTACGGTCGATCTTACGGGCTCCGGACCATGCATGCATGGGGAGCTGCGTGTCACTCAAAGGGGAAGAAACTTCGACCAGAGTGACGTCATGATGCCAGAACCCGGCCACTTTCCCATCACAGGTCTCAGTCTGCTACGGGAGAGTGAGCGGGTTGTGTCCAGAGACACAACCAATCCACCGCCATGAGCCTGTGGAGTCGAGGACCAAAGTTTTCTTGTGGACCAACGCAGACCATCCAATGACTACACACACTCCAATATAAATAGTTTATTTATGCACAATAATCTCAGATACTGCACCTGCCCACAATCATAAGCTCTTGTTCTTTGGCATTCTTACGAATACGTGACCAGACGTCCAACGTGAAGATAGTACTGGCACTATTGAAGATGGACGTGAGGGAGCTCATCAGAGCTGCCATGATAACTGCTATCATTAACCCTTTTAATCCTAAAATAATAAAAAAAAGGTCATTACAAATCTTTTCTGAATTGAAAGAAAAGTTCAATACAGAGATGAAACTGCACAACGCATAAGAATTTATTTACATGCAACTAAGTAAACTAAAGGCAAACTCCAGATAAATATGAACCAAACATTTATTCCAGTGCTGCACTAGCAAAACAAAAAAATGATCACCAAAGTAGAAATCTAGGTTAACGTTTAAAAATTCAACTTCAATTTATGTACAGTTCCTGTGTTTTAGTTCACTGGCCTCAGGTCACTAGCTGGAATTATATGGACATGGGTATTACATATTATTATATGTTGCTGTTTTTATATTTATTATCTTGTTTCATATTGGTTGCTCCCAAAATTAGACTATGTCTATAGTATGTCTATGGTAGGGACATTATATTGTCAGCCCCTCCAGGAAACAGCTATTGACATGACTATGGACTTTGTAAGTGCTGTGTATTATGTCAGTGCTTTAGAAATTGATTATAATAAATAGACCATCAGTTAGTTGATTGCATTGCTGATAGAAAACAAACCTTGAAAGACAGAAAAAAAATAATCTTTCAAGTGTCAACCTTTGGTCTGCATTCTTGACACAGTCAGTATTCCACAATATAACATTGCACAAAGTGCATGCAAAATGCCAACCCCTGGACCCTAACAGAAAAGATAAAGTGACATCTCACCGACAGGCATGAGTGTAATTACCAGCTTGGGATATGCAATATTGGAGCAGCTCACATCGGTCTGACAATATTTCCGGCATTCTTCTGGATGAACACAACCAACTTCGTCTGGATAAACAATATGAGTAAACATTAAAGGAAAAATGTATGAATTTGACACTCATTACCTGTGTCTTAGCATGTTTCCTAGCTGTCTGGCACCAATCCTTTCTAAATTACAAGCATCCTGATCTGCATGTGTGTTGCCAATCTCTGCTTTAGGGCTCCTTGCCAGCTGATCGAGCATTTGTTTTGCACAGCTGGCAGCAGTGAGGCTGCTGGAGGGAGATGCTACCATGTAGCGGCTCCCCATGCGGCAGAGGATCCTGGAGTGAAGAAGCGGTAAATGCACCTCCAGTAAATTCAGCCATAGAAAGCCATTGAAACAGCATGGCAGCCAAGCAATTAATATGTGAGTGAGGCTTGGAAATATATATTTTAAATTAATATGAATCTGATATGGCAGAAATCTATAACCCACAATCTAATATTCCTACCATAGTCATATGTCTTTAATACAGGTAAGTTTGTTTGGGGGGAAACCAACTAACCTAACTGTCTGTTTTTCACATGCAAACACTGGGAGAATCTGAAAACTCCATGCAGATAGCAGCCTGGTTGAGATTTGAACCTGAGACCTATACAAGAGCTTATAGCTGACATCTATATTCTAGAGGTAAATCACCTGGATAAAGAGCTCTGCTAATCATTCCTGGAAATACTACAAAAAATGTAGGTAGAATTTTCAGGTAACCCCCAACAATGGAGCCTCCTTTGGCGTGCGAAAGGTTTTTAGCTGCTAAGGATCGCTGCACAATAACCTAAAAGACATTTATTGGAGAGCAATATATATACCGGTAAATATTAAAATAAATATTGATATATATTTATTAATATTGATATATATATATTTAATAAATATTGATATATATCAGAAGCCCCACAACATTATTTAGCAATATTTCATTTGGCAGCAGCTGGTAGCTGTGAAATGGATCTGAAATCAGCTGTTTTTTCCTTTGTCCTCAATTCTAGCTGGACGATATGTGGATGTTGCCTGGGTTAACATTGTGTATGGGTTTTGGTACTAGGCATCCCTATAAAAAGGCATGGACAGAAAAATAATCAATGTACTTCTAGTTGAGGAGGTGTACAAGACTCTGAGCAGCCATGCACCAGCCAACCACTGTTTGGTGGACAGCTGGGTAGGTAAATGGTGCTGGGTCCCATTGTGTTAGATGAATGGTGGTGTGCGGAGCAGATAGCACAGATACACAGAACTGTCCCATGGACCTTTAGATAAGAACCCAAAACTATGGCACAGAGAATAAATCCACTTACCTGATCAGTGCACCAAACCCAGGTGGCCAATACTGTCAGACCAAATATAAGTCCAGGCCATGGAAGGTCCCCAGTGAGGGGGTCACGTAACATATGGAAAGCATCAGTGCGAGGCAGATGGCAGGTTGTGTTAGGGACAATTATTTTTGGAATAGCTTCCATATACTTCTGCTGCAGTCCTGTATACCAGCCAACCTTATCAAATGCTGGAGAGAAAAAAAAAGTTGTATATTGCTTGTAAGAGTTGTATATTGCTAACCCTTTATCCTTTTATGTTACCAGTATTTATTTTCAGTCTATGCTATTCATGCTGGTGGGGGGATTGATCATGTAGGGATAATATAAAAATAAAACAATAATCAGCAATATACTTACAGATAAACATGAGAATAAAAGCCCCTACTACCATAATGACTGTCTGTAGGGTATCAGTGTAGATCACAGCAGTAAGACCACCTGTTAGAAAAGAAATGAATGGACATATGCGTGAATGATAAAATGAATGTGAGACATAATTTTAATGTCAAATATTTAGGTAATACATTTAACCTGTGATCATCTATTCCCTGGGGATGTGCACATACCAAAGTCCCCTTCTGAAGAACTCTAAGTTTCTAAAAGAGAAAAAGGAGTGTCTGGTCCAACTAGTCATTCCAAGAAACTCTGGGCCTGGATCCCAAATAAAGTGCAGCAACTCTGTGGCACTACAATTACTTTCTGCCTTACTCAGGCCCTTTAATGCCTTTCCCAGGTAAAATGCTGCCAAATGACCTCTGAATTAGCTTCCTACACTACACTACACACACAAACTGGATGATTGTTAGATGAATATAAGCTAAAAGCCTAAAAAACAAAACAGCCACTACGTCATACATTCTTGTTTTGGGGTTTAGATTTGCATTCATTGTAGGAATTTATTCCATTCAGCGGGAAGCAGATCATAAAGTGACTTCTGAACAAAGTTTTTGGTAATTAAATACCATTCACATGACAAATGAACTAAATCTAAACTGTAAATACTAACATTTTCATTTCCAACCTAAATTGAAAAGTAAGCAAAAAGCATAATGAAATGTGTGAGCATGTTAACAATATTTTATAAATAGTCAGTCTCCCCATGAGTGATATTTTACTCCAATATAGAACCTGGTGGTCATCCTCCTGTCAACCACCAAGTCATCCTCTGAATTCATATAGATTTATGATTTCCCACCAATGTGAACTCCTTCCATACTTTTGCACACTACTCCTATCCACTTTTGTGTATTCCAACTCTTCTTCTTACAATACAAAACAATAAACCCAGGAGCTGGAGCAGGAACCCCTCAATATGGCTACAGTAGAACACTACACCTGGGTACTCAAATATCATCAATAGACATCTTACAATTTTTGGATATAGACAAAACGGACACTTTTAGCTTAGAGTACATAGATGAATGGCACACCTCTGTCAGATCCCTATTAAATAAATAAGCAAAAAAATTGGTTAAATCAACCAGTGCTTTTTGTTACATTTGTTTCTATGTATTACCCTTTTATTATAGCAAATGGAATAATTTAGAGCAGTATTTCTCAACCAAGGTTCCTCCAGAGGTTGCTAGGGGTTCCTTGAGCATGTCACGCTTGGAGAGACGGGGCCATTAGGGGGCGCTTTGGCTTGCACAGAAATGGTGTGACCAAGGCGCAGATCCTAAGCAGTAAAAAGGTCTTCTCCAGAGCCTCTAGTGGTGAGGATGTTGCACTGCTGGGTATTGCCAGGTTGCAGTACTTAGGCACACCAGGGTGGGCAGTAGGATACACGGTACCAAATCACTAAGCAGAAGAACTGTCAAGGAAGGTCAGGGTCAGGGAAGGCAGCAAACAAGAGAAGTCAGGTCACAAGCCAGAGGTCAAACATCAGGGGTCCAGGAAATAGAAACCAGTGACACAGGGGCCACTGCAGACACAGGGAACACAGGAGACACTGGAATAACCACAGACAGAGAGGAACACTGGAACAGCACAAGGGAACAGGCTGGGAAACAACAGACTGTGCAACATGAGGTTAACACAGGAGATGGACAGGGAAAGCACCGAATTATAGACAATAGGTGTGGAGGAAATGCTAAGCAGATCTAGAGGGTTCAATACTAGTGGAGACACGTTGCAAGAATGCTGAGTGCTGTGTATGAGCCAGCTAAATACCTAGGGATGATAAAAAGGCTACTTCCTGATTAGCCGGCGGGATGGGCGATACTGATAAAACTTGGAAGAGCATGCCCAGGGTCAGAACTGCCCACATGCACAGGAGAGAGGCATCTGTGCTTAAATGAGGAAGACAGAGCAATGATCACATTTGTCCCCTTCAGGTCAGTTACCACTGACACCAATTATCTTTTTGGCTATCTGTAAGAGTAATATTCTATCCCCTGACCACCTCACCAATATACTGTTCGCTGTGAATATAGTAATTATAGAGGTTCCCTGAAGACCTAAAAGTTATTCCAAGGTTTTCCCCATGTCAAAAAGGTTGACAAAAGCTGATTTAGAGGCTGAATTAATAGTTAAGTTCAAATAACACTAATAAAAATTAATAATCCATTTTTATGGATTAATTATAAAATATCTACCCAAAACGAGGGACAATAGAGAAAAGAAGGA